>NC_092089.1:79701138-80043867 GCF_045679555.1 Salvelinus alpinus | reverse complement strand
ATGCATCGGCTTGGCACAAAAGGCCCAATCTGCATTGACATCGCCTGCCCAATCTTTTATCGCTCTTGTCCTGCAGCCCATTTGCCTTTTGTGTCTTTCTGTTTAATGTGAAGTAGGAGGCGTATAGAAGGGGGATGAGTGAATTAAAAAGGAGCACATTTCCATGTAAGCTTGGCAGTCAAAGTCTCTGTGAGATTGATCACTAGTGAGTATCGGTCTTGTCGCCCCTGTGCGGTGAGCTGTCTCGTCTTGACTGGAACACAACCAGTCTGTCGGCCTTTCTCACTCAGCAAAATAGATAAATAACCTTACAGATAGGTAGTGAAGACACACAGCACTTTTTCTTCTTCTTTGCTCCAAGGTTCATCCAAAACAGCAGGACGTTGAAGCGCAAGGGCTCAAGCCCCACCGCCACTTTGCAGAGGAACAGGGAATCTAACACGGTGACCTTTTTCCACATTCAGGCTTTCTGTTGAGGAGAGATGAATCTTTCAACAGAACAGCGGCCCTATACCATCCCATCACCGTTCCCCATCCCTGTTCCACACACACGCACACATGGCCCGGGGGAAACGGACACCCCTTAATGTCCCCTCACTTGAACACTCGGTGCCTCATGCAGTCCTAAGTGCAGCCATGGGAAGCGGTAATATCCCTTATTGGTTGTGTCGCTGGGCGGACTTGGGGCATGGAGTGGTGGCTTGGTGTGAAGAGGGTTGTTGGTAAGTGGTGATGTCTGAGAGGAGAGGCGCCGTGAGAGATATGGATGCAGGTTGATTCAGAGGGGGAAGAGAAAGCCTCCCGCTGGGATGACACGGCCCTGAGTGTGGTCTCCCATCTCAACTCACCCCACTGATTAATCACATTACGCTGACTGCTCTCTGCCGCACGCCAATCACCATTTACACACACACACCGCCAGGCTAGGATGATTTTGTGGATGCTGCTATGAGGTAGTGAGCGTGATGGTGATGTCATATATATGGAAGGAGGGAGGCTTTGAGAGATGTGTTAGGTACAGAGAGTGGTTCTCTGTGGAGAAGGATGGGTGTGAGAGGACAATTTCGTTCTGTCTCTCGATATGCCTCAAGCAAAGGTCAAAGGGCAGAGTGAGAAGAGCCTGGTCTGGCCCTCCTTCAAACTGCGGTCAAGGAGGAGTCAGCCCCCAGGAGATGAGAGCGAGAGATGGGCGTGAGTGGCCTCACCGTCACCCCCTTCACCAAATTGACCGCAACAGAGAAATCAAGAAAATGGTATACGTAGATCAAGGGCCTCTGTAGTCCTCTCACGGTGACACCGATACCGTTCCTGCTCAATATGAACTAGGGATCCCAGGGAGCCATTCCCATTAGGCAGAGTATTTATTGAAAATACACTTCAGTTCGAAAGGGCACCTCTGCTACAGCTCTTTCAAGGAGGAATGTGGGATGTGGATGAATGGAATAAAAAAGATAGATATATAAATGGATAGATGGATAGATATATAAATAGGAGGGAAGTGAAGGAGGGCTCTTAATGTATATAAGACCTTATTCAATCACATAATCTTCCCGGCCCCATGTCGTCATGTCTAATGCAATGATTTTTCAGCGAAATGTTGCGGCATGCCGGCCTTGACATGTCCATATGTACGATGTGTCAACCCGTCCGAGTGGAATACATATCAGAGTTGATTGGCTCTCCTTACTTTGCATTAGGAGCCATCAGCACCCCCGGCTTATGATGTACAGGTCCCTGAACTTCGGCAGGCATCACCAAACTCTCACCACCATTCATCCAGCACACCCATCCATAGGAATCTGCCTCTTCCATCTTATTAGCTTTACCTACGTCCTCACTCAGTACAGATTCCCTTCCCCTCAGTACAGATTCCCTTCCCCTCAGTACAGATTCCCTCTGGGAATAATGTCCCTTTGCAGTCAGCTGCTACTCTTTGATTTTCATCTGAACTTGGCTTTTTCAAGGTTGCAGAGAGTTCAGTTATGGATGTCTGCACCATTTCTTCATCGGCACGTACCCAGAGAGACGTCAGAAGACCCCTGCGTGTCGGCACAAAAGTCCCACCGTAACGATTAGATCAAAAGGTGGCAACACAGTTCATTTATTTGTTATAAAAGTTTGCCCAGTAAAAAGTGGGAACGCGTTACAGCAAAACCGAGGCAAAGGTCTCCTTGAAAAGGCTGGCTAGCTGACAAAGGTCTCCTTGAAAAGTCCGTTGGGCTGACAAAGGTCTCCTTCAAAAGACCGGCGGGCTGACAAAGCCATTCAGTGCTGTTGTGAACCATGGACAGAGGAGGCTGTGAAAGAGACGTGTGGAAGTGCATTGTCTGGAGACGGGGGGCAGGCTCATGCAATCCCGGTTGGGGGGAGGAGGGGGTCTGGTTCCATTGTGTTTGGCCTCTATGCCCCCCTCCAGTGCCTTTCAGCAGCCCCCACCACCCCCGGACAGGGAAGACTGGCAGGTTCAGCATCGACTCCCATTGTCTGCACCGTGACAAGGCCACAACCTGAGGCCCTGAGCTCGCACTCCCTGCCTCGCTTTTTATTCAGCCCAAATAATAACAGTTCAGCCACGATTTAAAACACTGGTGCTCTGTTCAGCCTGGTTCAGATGCATGATTCCCTCTGACGTTAATCACCGCACCAGTGGGATCAGGGGTTTCGTGGACTGGGGGATGGGGGATGGGCTCCAACTGCTACACTGACACACAGTAGACTTAACTGGTAGTGATGCACCGATATGATATTTTTGTACGATACCGATATTTTCCTTGCAAAAAAAACGATAACGATAACCAATATTAAAAGATTTTGCCGCCTTTTAAGCATTCTAGTACAGTTAAATAGTTAACACACACACATGGACACAGCTGTCTAAGGCACTGCATCTCCGTGCAAGAGGTGTCACTACAGTCCCTGGTTTGAATCCAGGCTGTATCACATCCGGCCGTGATTGGGAGTCCCATAGGGCAGCACACAATTGGCCCAGCGTCGCCCGGTTTGGCCGGGGTAGGCCGTCATTATAAATAAGAATTTGTTCTTAACTGACTTGCTTAGTTAAATGAAGGTTACACACACACATACACCACATTGACCAAAAATGTATTTTGTTGGCATTTACGTATGTCCCCATTACCAGTAAAACATAATCAAAACGTATTTCTTTCACTTACTTGCTGTGCTGTTTCGTTGTTCATTTGTTCAGTCTTTTCATTCTCAACCAGGATTGCATCATACATGTCAAGCAGGGAAGTTTCAGGCCTCTCCATGGCCTCTCTTCCTTGGTGCACACTGTCACTGTGTCCGTTTCCATCTTCAGCCTTCCAGCCTTGTATGTAACATTTCTTGTCTGCATCGAAGTAGCGGTCCTTGTACATAGCATCGAGCATGGTGGCGACACAGTAAAGAGAGAATGCCACCGAATCGCTTATTCACAGTCTGTGTGGGCAGTTTTATTGCCGGGGCAAACTGTTGTCAAGGGCAACCGTTTCATTCGCCAATGTGGGCAAGTAAAAACATCCACCTGGTTGGGAAAAGGGGCCATCTTCACTCCATAGACACTTGCACACTAGCTGCTAGCTAACTGGTTAGCTTAGCATTGGCGAAGTCAGAATGGGAATGCACACTCCACTGTTATGTGACATAATCGGTGGCGTTAGAATTAGGAATTAGTATACAAATACTACACTGAACAAAATATAAATGCAACATGTAAAGTGTTTGTCCCATATTTCATGAGCTGAAAAAAAAGATCCCAGAAATGTTACATACGCACAAAAAGCTTATCACGTCTGCTGCAGGCGCAGTTGATGAGCGTATTTCTCGAGTCAGTTGTTCGAATGGAGCTAGCTAGTCTGTTCATGTTTCCAAGTTTCAAACATGTTCTCAAATACCATTGAAATGGCAGCAGCGATATGACAACCAGAATATTCATGAGCATGCAATATGGCTTTCCTCAGTACGAAATCCTCGATGACCCACTGTGCTGTCGGACGCAGCATGCTCATGGGGCTGATATCGCTGGTCCAAATGTCAGTCGTGAAGCTAATAGCAGTGACGCTATTAATGTGTAACTTCGGTAGGACAACATCAACAACATAAAAAACGTGTATCCGTGCTCGACCAGTCAGCGAAAGCCAACATCACCCACAACAGAGAACGGTTGATTGTCAAGGGCAATGAATTCCATTATCTTGGGGTTAATGGATTTCGCCTTTGAGTTGTCTCGCTGAAATGTTCTTAATCTTTAAATGACTGCTGGACTTGTTGACTGCTCGATCAACACAGCAGACAATGTGGGCTAGGTTAGGAATGCTGTGCTTGCACGTGTAGCGCACAATTTTACGTGGTGTCAGTATGTCATGTACTTACATTATATCCAAAGATGTTCTCAATTATCTGTGTTATATAGGTATGCACGTCAGCTTTGACATCGGTTTTTCACATCGCCGTTAAACTAGACATCGGAGCGAATCCAATGTTGGCATTTTTAGCTAATATCGTCCAATTCCGATATGTTCACCGATATATCGTGCATCCCTATTAATTGGCATACTGGAGATATTTGGTTTTGTGCGGTTGGTGCCAACTGAGCACAAGAAGGCTAAACAATCCACAGATCATTAATGAGCCCCTCGCAGGCTGGGTTACTTACTGAGATAATACACTGCTAGCTACAACACAGTAGGTAGAAACCTAGAGCTGTGAAAGCTCCTTTCCAGGCTGGGTTACTTACTGAGATAGTACACTGCTAGCTACAACACAGTAGGTAGAAACCTAGAGCTGTGAAAGCTCCTTTCCAGGCTGGGTTACTTACTGAGATAATACACTGCTAGCTACAACACAGTAGGTAGAAACCTAGAGCTGTGAAAGCTCCTTTCCAGGCTGTGTTACTTACTGAGATAATACACTGCTAGCTACAACACAGTGGTAGAATCCTAGAGCTGTGAAAGCTCCTTTCCAGGCTGGGTTACTTACTGAGATAATACACTGCTAGCCACAACACAGACCTAGAGCTGTGAATGCAGCACCACACAGCTAGACAAAAAGACACAGCTACAGCTGCTTTCTTATGCTGGCCATTTGAAGGGATTTGTTAGAGGATCTAGTTTTCCAAGATTTGGAAGACATTTCAAGGTCTCCTTAGATAATATAATTGACAGGCTTTAATAGGTTTTTAGGTTATTTTAGGGAGTTTACAAGTCAACCTTGTCTGATTTAAAACATCACGTTTGTAAACCCTCATGTTCTTCCGACTGGGCACACAATGTTTCCATGGATGACTGTTAGGAACCTCTTAGAGATCTCACATACATGAAGTCCTGTAATACCCCGCAGCGCTTGTAGTATTCTTTGAGGTCTTAATCAGTTTCCCTCCCCACATCATATAAACGCTAACCCACGGCCCCGGCTCCACTAGGTATAGTCCTTCAGGCAGAGAGAGGGAGTCTATGATGTTTAATTGGCCTTCATTTCCAAATTAGCCATGTCACATCAATGCTCGTCATACTGTACCACTGACCTGAGTGCATCAAAGCTAATGCATACACACAAAGAAATAAGAATAGCAACAACAACAAAATAGAAGACGATGAATACACAATGCCAGATCTATGAACCCTTTGGGCTGTTGTGATTATTTTTCTGTGGCAATCATGAGTTATTTTCAAGCTGCTTATCCCCAACCAAGGGCATTAAATAGAGCCCAACCAATATATCGGTTCACTGATATTATCGGCAGATATTGGCATTTTACCGCTATATCTGTGTCGGACCATAACCGATATTCAATAAAGAGAATGATAAAAGGGAATTGTATGCTTATCTGAACACTTGCAACCATTTTCATGATGTGTCATTAATTTCACAATGAATGAAATCAAGTTTATTTATTGAACAATTTCTCATTTGGATTATAAATTGTTTTATGAGAATTTATGAGAATTCAGTGTGAAAAATGTATACTTTTTGATTGTCCCGGCGTGAAACAGTATATCGGCAGAAGTTTCAGTCAATTTTGTCCTGCAAAAAATTGAAATCGTATCGGACCTAAAAAAAACGTATTGATCGGACTCTAGCCATAATAGCTAATAAAAAATGACTCAACTATTAGATTGGTTTGATGAGATCTTCATGCAGCCTTAGACAGAGGGAGGGGAACATAGAACTTTCTAGATTTATCAGGGAAGACTTTGGTGTCAATGGGGAAGGTTGGGCGTCTATCATCGACACATTTGCACCATTTTTAGTCAATCCTGTGGATGTTTTGATGTACTGTGACAACTGTGTGGTGCTAAGGCTCTCTCACTGACTCCACATTCAACATGAAAAACTAACTGTCAGTGGCTCTTTTGAGCCCAGCTTAAGAAACTTCTGAGGACTTGGCTGCTAGAACTCCTGGTGATCTGTTATCTCTTCCACCAAGGCCTTAGCTGTCACTCACTCAGGCTGGGGCCAGATGAAAATGCTAAATATTTACTCACTTTTGGTGTGTGTGTGTCAAGTTCAATGTGTGTGTGTGTGTGTGTTTGTGTGTGTGTGTTTGTGCGCGCGGGACTGTGGTTTGTGTGTGTGTCTAAGTTTGCATGTGTGTGTGTCTAAGTTTGCATGTGTGTGGTAAAGCTCAGGCTCAATGGCTGATGCTGCCCGGGGGGGGATTTCTTTTGCAGAATATCAGAGTGGTTCTTTAATGTTTTATGTTGGCCGATGTATTTAATATTACCCCATCTCCTGTTCAAAAGGAAAGGCTAATGACTACACGGCTCTGCTCAGCTTATTTAGTTGTAATTAATACATGTTGTGTGCAAATGCGCTACATTTCGAGAGGACGTATTAAGAGAAGAAAATACCTTTTGGATGTTAAGGGAAATACCAAGGGTATTTTTATTGTGTTTAAGCCTTAATGGTTAAATATGGGCACATCATTTGACCGAGGTCATGGTAAATAGCAGACCTTGACTTTAACAGTGTTGTGTACCCATGTAGCTCTCCAGTAACCATTCAAAAACATTTTTTTTACCTTTATTTAACTAGGCAAGTCAGCTAAGAACAAATTCTTATTTTCAATGACGGCCTAGGAACAGTGGGTTAACTGCCTGTTCAGGGGCAGAAGGACAGATTTGTACCTTGTCAGCTCAGGGATTTGAACTTGCAACCTTTCGGTTACTAGTCCAACGCTCTAACCACTAGGCTACCCTGCCACCTCAGGATAGCTTGCATATTGAAACATACTGTGTTTATTTTGTACTTAGCTTTGTGGCACATAGCCTACCATGTTTTGATTAACATTAGACGATTTGTCTAAAAGGGATGCTTAGATATTGTGATCATGTTCTACAAAGCTGTTAAATCCAGCTGTCACGCGCACACACACACACACACACACACACACACACACACACACACACACACACACACACACACACACACACACACACACACACACACACACACACACACACACACACACACACACACACACACACACACACACACACACACACACACACACAGAGTTATGAAGGCCCTGAGTTAAATCCAAGGGTACTGAACGTACCAGTCGTTAAAACTGACGTGGCACCCCAGTCTAGTCAATCTGAGTGTTGACAGAGTAGTCAGGAAACTCACACTACAACTCATTTCCTGTCTCTGACCCTTCATATCCCCAGCTCTAGTCCTAAATTGCACCCCAATGACACACTAGTCCCTATGGGTCCTGGTCAAAAGTAGTGCACTATAGATGGAATAGGGTGCCATTCAAGACACAGCCCTGCTGGTAGTGGTGTGTTCACCCCACTGGCTCTTTTAATTTCCTTTACACTATCTATTACTGTGTTTGTCTGCTGGGAGTCTTGTGGTGGTCTGCAAGGCAATACTTGTTTGCCTGGCCTTACCTTTGTCCTATAGTCCTTTCGGATTTTTATATATCTCACACTGTGCATCTGTCGATGTGTTTGACTCTCTAGAACGTTTCATTTAAGTGACAATCAGCAATTGAAACAATAACAAGTGTACTCCCCACCCCTGTTCTGGTAAAAACGGAAGGATGGGGCTGGAGAAATGTAACCACTCTCAAATTCATAGACAGAGCTATGGATGCAAAGACTGACCATCCTTGATGTCAAAATTATATATATATATATTTTTTAGGCTACATAGTGTTTGTTTACATTTACTTTGTTTACAATCATTGGTGTAAAACAAGCTTACAGTATATTTTTGCTTTTGATGGGGTACAACAGTTGAACTAAGTCCATGAGTGAATTGCAAGTTATATACAATCATTGGGTACATATCATTAAAATAGATTAAGGCTTGTTTAAGGGAATACAAGGAAGTGAGAGAGTTTTTTGAAAGACTAAGTGTAAGTGATGCATATGTTCTTGTTAAAGTGATATGCTTTCTGCTGTTTTGTTGTTTCCTCGACGTTAGATCTATCCTCTACGCCTTCCAGAAACACATTAAATACATTTTACAAACTGCGTGTTGTGACATTTTTCTCTGGTAATTAAAATGACATGTTTAAGTGAATGTCTCTCACAAGGCAGTAAGGCCCACGGCCACTATTAGTCACAATTACAAACTGAGAGCAGGTTTACTGCACGCCTTATTACATGCTGCAGGAGAAACACTTTGTACATTAAGTGTATTCATGTCAATTATGGCAAGATGTGGCTGTTGAAAAACAAAAAATCATGCTCTTTGTGTATGTTTGTGTATGTTTCTGCATCAGTACTCCACTACAAACCTCTGTGTGTGGGCATATGTTCTGTCTGGTTCTGAATTGTGATGTTTTTCCCTCTTCTTTTGGAGTCACCAAAAAAATTGAATATTTTTTTGAGAGAGTTACTTTCTCTCCATGTTCGCCATCAGTATGCACTGACAGTACTGTATGTCCCCCCAGTCAAACATAAAGCCAGCCTTTCTTTAGTGTCCGTCTCTATCGACAGGCTCTACCTAGGAGAGGAAATGTTCTAGTGTAATGTTCCCCGCTGGAATTTATATTTCAAAGGAATGTGTTCTTACTCTTTACAGTCTCATTTAACCATTTCATTTGGTCAATATCATTGAAGAGTCGCTCTCCATTTTATACAGGAGGAATTTACATAGTGACGACCTGTATTGAAAACATGCATGTATATGGATGACAGTGTATATTGTATCTATGGTGGAATAGACTATTGATAGGCATCATATTAAATAGTATCATGTCATTACATGCCTGTGCACACACTTGCATCATATTGCACACACACACACACACACACACACACACACACACACACACACACACACACACACACACACACACACACACACACACACACACACACACACACACACACCGCTCAAGGGTGAAAGCTTAACTTGTCACTTTGATATGAGTTCTTAGCATCTATAGCAGAAGATTCTCACAAATATTTCAACTATTTCCTTTGGTGGATTTCTTCATAGGTGTAGTAGAACATAATGGTTGTGTAGTAGAACATCATGATTGTGTAGTAGAACATAATGGTTGTGTAGTAGAACATAATGGTTGTGTAGTAGACCATAATGGTTGTGTAGTAGAACAGCATGATTGTGTAGTAGAACATAATGGTTGTGTAGTAGAACATAATGGTTGTGTAGTAGAACATAATGGTTGTGTAGTAGAACAGCATGATTGTGTAGTAGAACAGCATGATTGTGTAGTAGAACAGCATGGTTGTGTAGTAGAACATAATGGTTGTGTAGTAGAACATAATGGTTGTGTAGTAGAACATAATGGTTGTGTAGTAGAACATAATGGTTGTGTAGTAGAATGTAATGGTTGTGTAGTAGAACATAATGGTTGTGTGGTAGAATAGCATGGTTGTGTAGTAGAACATAATGGTTGTGTAGTAGAACATAATGGTTGTGTAGCAGAACATTATGGTTGTGTAGTAGAACATAATGGTTGTGTGGTAGAATAGTATGGTTGTGTGGTAGAACATAATGATTGTGTAGTAGAACAGAATGGTTGTGTAGTAGATAGTGGGGTTGTGTAGTAGAACATAATGGTTGTGTAGTAGAACAGAATGGTTGGGTAGTAGAATATAATGGTTGTGTAGTAGAATTGCATGGTTGTGCAGTCGAACATAATGCTTGTGTAGTAGATAGCGGGGTTGTGTAGTAGAATATAATGGTTGTGTAGCAGAACATAACGGTTAAAACGTAGAGTAGAATGGTTGTGTAGTAGAACATAATGGTTGTGTAGTAGAACAGAATGGTTGTGTAGTAGATTGCGGGGTTGTGTAGTACAATAGCATGGTTGTGTAGCAGAACATAATGGTTGTGTAGTAGAACATAATGGTTGTGTAGCAGAACATAATGGTTGTGTAGCAGAACATAATGGTTGTGTAGCAGAACAGAATGGTTGTGTAGCAGAACAGAATGGTTGTGTAGCAGAACAGAATGGTTGTGTAGCAGAACAGAATGGCTGTGAAGCAGAACATAATGGTTGTGTAGTAGAATAGAAGGTCTTTGTAGTATCATAGCATGGATGTGTAGTATCATATAATGGTTGTGTAGTAGAACATAATGGTTGTGTAGTAGAACATAATGGTTGTGTAGCAGAACATAATGGTTGTGTAGCAGAACATAATGGTTGTGTAGCAGAACATAATGGTTGTGTAGCAGAACATAATGGTTGTGTGGTAGAACATAATGGTTGTGTAGCAGAACATAAGGGTTGTGTAGTAGAACATAGTGGTTGTGTGGTAGACCATAATGGTTGTGTGGTAGAATAGCATGGTTGTGTAGTAGAACATAATGGTTGTGAGGTAGAACATAATGGTTGTGAGGTAGAACATAATGGTTGTGAGGTAGAACATAATGGTTGTGAGGTAGAACATAATGGTTGTGAGGTAGAACATAATGGTTGTGAGGTAGAACATAATGGTTGTGTGGTAGAACATAATGGTTGTGTGGTAGAACATAATGGTTGTGAGGTAGAACATAATGGTTGTGAGGTAGAACATAATGGTTGTGAGGTAGAACATAATGGTTGTGAGGTAGAACATAATGGTTGTGAGGTAGAACATAATGGTTGTGAGGTAGAACATAATGGTTGTGTAGTAGAACATAATGGTTGTGTGGTAGAACATCATGATTGTGTAGTAAAACAGAATGGGTGTGTAGTAGAACATAATGGTTGTGTAGTAGAACATAATGGTTGTGTAGTAGAACATAATGGTTGTGTAGTAGAACATAATGGTTGTGTAGTAGACCATCATGATTGCGTAGTAGAACATCATGGTTGCGTAGTAGAACATCATGGTTGTGTGGTAGAATAGCATGGTTGTGTAGTAGAACATAATGGGTGTGTGGTAGAATAGCATGGTTGTGTCGCAGAACATAATGGTTGTGTAGTAGAACATAATGTTTGTGTGGTAGAACATAATGGTTGTGTGGTAGAACATCATGATTGCGTAGTAGAACATAATGGTTGCGTAGTAGAACATAATGGTTGTGTAGTAGAACATAATGGTTGTGAGGTAGAACATCATGATTGCGTAGTAGAACAGAATGGTTGTGTAGTAGAACATAATGGTTGTGTGGTAGAACATAATGGTTGTGTGGTAGAACATCATGATTGCGTAGTAGAACAGAATGGTTGTGTAGTAGAACAGAATGGTTGTGTAGTAGAACAGAATGGTTGTGTAGTAGAACATAATGGTTGTGTAGTAGAACATAATGGTTGTGTAGTAGAACATCATGATTGCGTAGTAGAACATCATGGTTGCGTAGTAGAACATAATGGTTGCGTGGTAGAATAGCATGGTTGTGTAGTAGAACATAATGATTGCGTAGTAGAACATAATGGTTGGGTAGTAGAACATAATGGTTGGGTAGTAGAATATAATGGTTGTGTAGTAGAATAGCATGGTTGTGCAGTCAAAAATAATGGTTGTGTAGTAGAATTGCATGGTTGTGCAGTCGAAAATAATGGTTGTGTAGTAGAATTGCATGGTTGTGCAGTAGAACATAATGCTTGTGTAGTAGATAGCGGGGTTGTGTAGTAGAATATAATGGTTGTGTAGCAGAACATAATGGTTGTGTAGTAGATAGCGGGGTTGTGTAGTAGAATAGCATGGTTGTGTAACAGAACATAATGGTTGTGTAGCAGAACATAATGGTTGTGTAGTAGAACATAATGGTTGTGTAGTAGATAGTGGGGTTGTGTAGTAGAATAGCATGGTTCTGTAGCAGAACATAATGGTTGTGTAGCAGAACATAATGGTTGTGAGGTAGAACATCATGATTGCGTAGTAGAACATAATGGTTGTGTAGTAGAACATAATGGTTGTGTGGTAGAACATAATGGTTGTGTAGTAGAACATAATGATTGCGTAGTTGAACAGAATGGTTGTGTAGTAGAACATAATGGTTGGGTAGTAGAACAGAATGGTTGTGTAGTAGATAGTGGGGTTGTGTAGTAGAACATAATGGTTGTGTAGTAGAATAGCATGGTTGTGCAGTCAAAAATAATGGTTGTGTAGTAGAATTGCATGGTTGTGCAGTCGAAAATAATGGTTGTGTAGTAGAATTGCATGGTTGTGCAGTAGAACATAATGCTTGTGTAGTAGATAGCGGGGTTGTGTAGTAGAATATAATGGTTGTGTAGCAGAACATAACGGTTCAAACGTAGAGTAGAATGGTTGTGTAGTAGAACAGAATGGTTGTGTAGTAGATAGCGGGGTTGTGTAGTAGAATAGCATGGTTGTGTAGTAGAACATAATGGTTGTGTAGCAGAACATAATGGTTGTGTAGCAGAACATAATGGTTGTGTAGTAGATAGCGGGGTTGTGTAGTAGAATAGCATGGTTGTGTAGTAGATAGCGGGGTTGTGTAGTAGAACATAATGGTTGTGTAGCAGAACATAATGGTTGTGTAGCAGAACATAATGGTTGTGTAGCAGAACATAATGGTTGTGTAGTAGAACATAATGGTTGTGTAGCAGAACATAATGGTTGTGTAGCAGAACATAATGGTTGTGTAGTAGAATAGCATGGTTGTGTAGTAGATAGCGGGGTTGTGTAGTAGAACAGAATGGTTGTGTAGTAGAACATAATGGTTGTGTAGCAGAACATAATGGTTGTGTAGCAGAACATAATGGTTGTGTAGGAGAACATAATGGTTGTGTAGCAGAACATAATGGTTGTGTAGCAGAACAGAATGGCTGTGAAGCAGAACATAATGGTTGTGTAGTAGAATAGAAGGGCTTTGTAGTATCATAGCATGGATGTGTAGTATCATATAATGGTTGTGTAGCAGAACATAATGATTGTGTAGCAGAACATAATGGTTGTGTAGCAGAACATAATGGTTGTGTAGCAGAACATAATGGTTGTGTAGCAGAACATAATGGTTGTGTAGCAGAACATAATGGTTGTGTAGCAGAACATAATGGTTGTGTAGCAGAACATAATGGTTGTGTAGCAGAATATAATTTAAGTCATTTAGCAGACGCTCTTATCCAGAGCGACTTACAAATTGGTGCATTCACCTTATGATATCCAGTGGAACAACCACTTTACAATAGTGCATCTAACTCTTTTAAGGGGGGGGGGGGGTTAGAAGGATTACTTTATCCTATCCTAGGTATTCCTTAAAGAGGTGGGGTTTCAGGTGTCTCCGGAAGGTGGTGATTGACTCCGCTGACCTGGCGTCGTGAGGGAGTTTGTTCCACCATTGGGGTGCCAGAGCAGCGAACAGTTTTGACTGGGCTGAGCGGGAACTGTACTTCCTCAGAGGTAGGGAGGCGAGCAGGCCAGAGGTGGATGAACGCAGTGCCCTTGTTTGGGTGTAGGGCCTGATCAGAGCCTGAAGGTACGGAGGTGCCGTTCCCCTCACAGCTCCGTAGGCAAGCACCATGGTCTTGTAGCGGATGCGAGCTTCAACTGGAAGCCAGTGGAGAGAGCGGAGGAGCGGGGTGACGTGAGAGAACTTGGGAAAGTTGAACACCAGACGGGCTGCGGCGTTCTGGATGAGTTGTAGGGGTTTAATGGCACAGGCAGGGAGCCCAGCCAACAGCGAGTTGCAGTAATCCAGACGGGAGATGACAAGTGCCTGGATTAGGACCTGCGCCGCTTCCTGCGTGAGGCAGGGTCGTACTCTGCGAATGTTGTAGAGCATGAACCTACAGGAACGGGTCACCGCCTTGATGTTAGTTGAGAACGACAGGGTGTTGTCCAGGATCACGCCAAGGTTCTTAGCACTCTGGGAGGAGGACACAATGGAGTTGTCAACCGTGATGGCGAGATCATGGAACGGGCAGTCCTTCCCCGGGAGGAAGAGCAGCTCCGTCTTGCCGAGGTTCAGCTTGAGGTGGTGATCCGTCATCCACACTGATATGTCTGCCAGGCATGCAGAGATGCGATTCACCACCTGGTTATCAGAGGGGGGAAAGGAGAAGATTAATTGTGTGTCGTCTGCATAGCAATGATAGGAGAGACCATGTGAGGATATGACAGAGCCAAGTGACTTGGTGTATAGCGAGAATAGGAGAGGGCCTAGAACAGAGCCCTGGGGGACACCAGTGGTGAGAGCACGTGGTGCGGAGACAGATTCTCGCCACGCCACCTGGTAGGAGCGACCTGTCAGGTAGGACGCAATCCAAGCGTGGGCCGCGCCGGAGATGCCCAGCTCGGAGAGGGTGGAGAGGAGGATCTGATGGTTCACAGTATCAAAGGCAGCCGATAGGTCTAGAAGGATGAGAGCAGAGGAGAGAGAGTTAGCTTTAGCAGTGCGGAGCGCCTCCGTGACACAGAGAAGAGCAGTCTCAGTTGAATGACTAGTCTTGAAACCTGACTGATTTGGATCAAGAAGGTCATTCTGAGAGAGATAGCAGGAGAGCTGGCCAAGGACGGCACGTTCAAGAGTTTTGGAGAGAAAAGAAAGAAGGGATACTGGTCTGTAGTTGTTGACATCGGAGGGATCGAGTGTAGGTTTTTTCAGAAGGGGTGCAACTCTCGCTCTCTTGAAGACGGAAGGGACGTAGCCAGCGGTCAAGGATGAGTTGATGAGCGAGGTGAGGTAAGGGAGAAGGTCTCCGGAAATGGTCTGGAGAAGAGAGGAGGGGATAGGGTCAAGCGGGCAGGTTGTTGGGCGGCCGGCCGTCACAAGACGCGAGATTTCATCTGGAGAGAGAGGGGAGAAAGAGGTCAAAGCACAGGGTAGGGCAGTGTGAGCAGAACCAGCGGTGTCGTTTGACTTAGCAAACGAGGATCGGATGTCGTCGACCTTCTTTTCAAAATGGTTGACGAAGTCATCAGCAGAGAGGGAGGAGGGGGGAGGAGGGGGAGGAGGATTCAGGAGGGAGGAGAAGGTGGCAAAGAGCTTCCTAGGGTTAGAGGCAGATGCTTGGAATTAATAATATAATAATAATAATAATGGTTGTGTAGCAGAACATAATGGTTGTGTAGTAGAATAGAAGGGCTGTGTAGTGTCATAGCATGGATGTGTAGTATCATATAATGGTTGTGTAGCAGAACATAATGATTGTGTAGCAGAACATCATGGTTGTGTAGCAGAACAGCAGGGTTGTGTAGTAGAACATAATGGTTGTGTAGTAGCATATAATGGTTGTGTAGTAGAGTAGAATGATTGTGTAGTAGAGTAGAATAATTGTGTAGTAGAGTAGAATAAGTGTGAAGTAGCATAGAATGGTTGTGTAGTAGAATATAATGGCTGTGTAGTAGAATAGCATGGCTGTGTAGTAGCATAAAATGGTTGTGTAGTAGCATATAATGGTTGTGTAGTAGCATATAATGGTTGTGTAGTAGAATAGCATGGTTGTGTAGCAGAACATAATGGTTGTGTAGCAGAACAGCATGGTTGTGTAGTAAAATAGAATGATTGTGTAGTAGCATAGACTGGTTGTGTACTAGACGATAAGGGTTTTGTACTAGAATATAATGGTTGTGTTCTAGAATCTAATGGTTGTGTACTCGAATATAATGGTTTTGTAGTAGAATAGAATGGTTGTGTAGTAGAATCTAATGGCTGTGTACTATAATATAATGGAGTTGTAGTAGAATATAATGGTTTTGTAATAGAATAGAATGGTTGTGTAGTAGAATAGAATGGTTGTGTAATAGTATCGTTGTGTGGTAGAATAGAATGGTTTTGTAGTAGAATATAATGGTTGTGTAGTAGAATATAATGGTTGTGTAGTATAATCTAATGGTTGTGTACTAGAATATAATGGTTGTGTACTAGAATAGAATAGTTGTGTACTATAATCAAATGGTTGCGTTCTGGAATCAAATGGTTTTGTACTAGAATAGAATGGTGGTGTACTAGAATATAATTGTTGTGTACTAGAATAGAATGGTTGTGTACTAGCATTGAACAGTTGGTTGCATGTTTCTCTGTTTATACTGTTTCAATTTGACATTTAGATATGTCCTCTAAATTGCTGTAATGTTCCTTATCCATGTTGTTTTACAACACACACACACTGGAACTTCTCCCATCCCACAACCAATCTGCGACTCACCTCACCCTCCACAGCAACCACTGTTCCAGCTGGGGCCTGGCCATTTTTCATTGGCTGTGCCCAAGCCAGGGCTTTTGTTTTGGCCCTTGCTTGTTATTATTATTTATCTTGTTTGTCAATCACCCAGCAGCCATCGCCTGCCTGCCATTTCTAACCATGGCTCTCATCCATATGCATGGGCCCCTCATTACCTGGACTTGCCTTGCTCCTTGGCGGCAGAGCTGCAGGGCCTCCGCAGATGCAGCCCGTGCCAGCCTTTGTTCCTGCAGGACTAACAACAACAGGTGACTGGAGCAAGCCTTCCGTATTGTTGCCCGGCCTGGCCATCATTTGCATGGTGTAAAGTGCAAATGTGGGACGGGACGATAAGTATGGCCATGCATCGGGCCCATTGGATTACCGCTTAAGCAGGAAAAGCTGTAAAAAGCCGGTTCCCCCCTCGAGCTTAATTGAAGCCTTATTTTGGCACGCAGTACCATATCCCCCTTTTCCTGCATCAAATGCTAATTCAACAATGAAATGCAAAATACATTATGTTGATCAAGGAGGCTTGGAGGAAAACAAAACACAAAGGGACTGGATGGAAGGTTGAAGTGGTGGGGAGGCTGGGCTGCTTCAACAGGGATGATGGCGAAGGTTAAAGTGGTGGGGAGGCTGGGCTGCTTCAACAGGGATGATGGAGAAGGTTAAAGTGGTGGGGAGGCTGGGCTGCTTCAACAGGGATATGATGGAGAAGGTTAAAGTGGTGGGGAGGCTGTGCTGCTTCAACAGGGATGATGGCGAAGGTTAAAGTGGTGGGGAGGCTGGGCTGCTTCAACAGGGATATGATGGAGAAGGTTAAAATGGTGGGGAGGCTGGGCTGCTTCAACAGGGATATGATGGAGAAGGTTAAAGTGGTGGGGAGGCTGTACTGCTTCAACAGGGATATGATGGAGAAGGTTAAACTGGTGGGGAGGCTGTACTTCTTCAACAGGGATATGATGGAGAAGGTTAAAATGGTGGGGAGGCTGTACTTCTTCAACAGGGATATGATGGAGAAGGTTAAAGTGGTGGGGAGGCTGGGCTGCTTCAACAGGGATATGATGGAGAAGGTTAAAGTGGTGGGGAGGCTGGGCTGCTTCAACAGGGATACGATGTCCGGGACCCAATGTACAACATTGGGTCCCTGGGCTGTGACCAGGGTTGTAACCAGGGCTGTAACCAGGGATATAACCAGGGCTGTGACCAGTGCTGTAACCAGGTCTATAACCAGGGCTGTAACCAGGGTTGTGACCAAGACTGTCACCAGGGTTGTAACCAAGACTGTGACCAGGGCTGTGACTAGGGTTGTAACCAGGGCTGTCACCATGGTTGTAACCAAGACTGTGACCAGGGCTGTGACTAGGGTTGTGACCAGGGCTGTGACCAGGGTTGTAACCAGGGCTGTGACCAGGGCTATGACCAGGACTGTAACCAGTGTTGTAACCAAGACTGTGACCAGGGCTGTGACTAGGGTTGTGACCAGGGCTGTCACCAGGGTTGTAACCAAGACTGTGACCAGGGCTGTGACCAGGGTTGTAACCAGGGTTGTGACCAGGGCTGTGACCAGGACTGTAACCAGAGCTGTGACCAGGGCTCAGGTACAGTGCTTTGTGTCCCTTTGTGTTCTAGTTGAAATGTTGCTCTGGAAAACACGGCACTTGGGCAAGGGCACACACGCACCACAGACACACACACACAAATTGGTGCATACACCGTTGTGGGTCAGTGCTGCATTGTATAATGGACAGCTACATTAGCTAGAGTGTATGCAGTAGACCCATTTAGACACACACAAAGCTCTATGAATCAGAACTTATTGTTTTTCTTCTTGGAGCTAAACTTTCTTTATCTCAGTGACAGATGGCACATGAATCTGGGAGAAACATATTCAGATGGCACATTATTCTCCAGACAAACTCATATAATTTCAGTCCGGAATAATAGCTTTCTTCAATTGAGTTTATTTGATTAAGTAATGGTCATATCAACCTTCAATGCTGTGTTAAGATCTATCAAAGTGAAATAATTGTATTTCCGCAGTGACACAGGTAATATGTGTTTCATCTCAATCCTCTATGGAGAAGTGGAGATGTCACCTATGTGAAAGGCTCACCTTCTTGTGAGCTTCAGACATAGATTATGTACACTTTAACAAGAGTCTACTGTCTGTCACCTTTATAATGACTAACTAGGACAGATTGGTCGCTCTGAGGGAGCCAGATCCATGGGCATGACCTGTGGGCCTAACAGCATGGGGGGGCAGGGGAGACGGGCATGACCTGAGAGGCTAACAGCTACAGGGAGATGAGGGCATGACCTGTGGGGCTAACAGCTACAGGGAGATGAGGGCATGACCTGTGAGGCTAACAGCATGGGGGGGCAGGGGAGACGGGCATGACCTGTGGGCCTAACAGCATGGGGGGGCAGGGGAGACGGGCATGACCTGAGAGGCTAACAGCTACAGGGAGATGAGGGCATGACCTGTGGGGCTAACAGCTACAGGGAGATGAGGGCATGACCTGTGGTACTAACAGCTTGGGGGGATGGGGGTATGACCTGTGGGGGAGACGGGCGCATGACTTGTGGAGGAGAGGAGCATGACCTGTGGGGGAGACAGGGGGAGAGATGGGGGTGTAACCTGTGGGGGAGATGGGGGCATGACCTGTGAGGCTAACAGCTACAGGGAGATGAGGGCATGACCTGTGGGGCTAACAGCTTGGGGGGATGGGGGCATGACCTGTGGGGGAGACGGGCGCATGACTTGTGGAGGAGAGGAGCATGACCTGTGGGGGAGACAGGGGGAGAGATGGGGGTGTAACCTGTGGGGGAGATGGGGGCATGACCTGTTAGGCTAACAGCTACCGGGAGATGAGGGCATGACCTGTGGGGCTAACAGCTAGGGGGAGATGGGGAAATGGCCTGTGGGGCTAACAGCGAGTGGGGACATGGCCTGTGGGGCTAACAGCGAGGGGGGACATGGGGGTATGACCTGTGGGGCTAACAGCGAGGGGGGACATGGGGGGTATGACCTGTGGGGCTAACAGCAAGGGGGACATGGGGGTATGACCTGTGGGGCTAACATGGGGGTATGACCTGTGGGGCTAACAGCAAGGGGGGCATGGGGGTATGCCCTGTGGGGCTAACAGCGAGGGGGGACATGGGGGGTATGACCTGTGGGGCTAACAGCGAGGGGGGACATGGGGGTATGACCTGTGTGGCTAACAGCTTGGGGGGATGGGGGCATGACCTGTGGGGGAGACGGGCGCATGACTTGTGGAGGAGAGGAGCATGACCTGTGGGGGAGACAGGGGGAGAGATGGGGGTGTAACCTGTGGGGGAGATGGGGCCATGACCTGTGAGGCTAACAGCTACAGGGAGATGAGGGCATGACCTGTGGGGCTAACAGCTAGGGGGAGATGGGGGTATGACCTGTGGGGCTAACAGCGAGTGGGGAACATGGCCTGTGGGGCTAACAGCGAGGGGGGACATGACCTGTGGGGCTAACAGCGAGGGGGGACATGGGGGTATGACCTGTGGGGCTAACAGCGAGGGGGACATGGGGGTATGACCTGTGGGGCTAACATGGGGGTATGACCTGTTGGGCTAACAGCAAGGGGGGCATGGGGGTATGACCTGTGGGACTAACATCGAGGGGGGACATGGGGGGTATGACCTATGGGGCTAACAGCGAGGGGTGACATGGGGGTATGACCTGTGGGGCTAACAGCGAGGGGGGACATGGGGGTATGACCTGTGGGGCTAACAGCGAGGGGGGACATGGGGGTATGACCTGTGGGGCTAACATCGAGGGGGGACATGGGGGTATGACCTGTGGGACTAACATCGAGGGGGGACATGGGGGGGTATGACCTATGGGGCTAACAGCGAGGGGGGACATGGGGGTATGACCTGTGGGGCTAACAGCGAGGGGGGACATGGGGGTATGACCTGTGGGGCTAACAGCGAGGGGGGACATGGGGGCATGATATGTGGGGCTAACAGCTACGGGGAAATGGGGGCATGACCTGTGGGGCTAACAGCTAGGGGGGACTTGGGGGCATGATATGTGGGGCTAACGGCTACGGGGAGATGAGGGCGTGACCTGTGGTGCTAACAGCTACAGGGAGATGGGGATATGACCTGTGGGGCTAACATCTAGGGGGGACTTGGGGGCATGATCTGTGGGGCTAACATCTACGGGGAAATGGGGGCATGAACTGTGGGGCTAACAGCTACAGGGAGATGGGGCTATGACCTGTGGGGCTAACAGCCAGGGGGGACTTGGGGGCATGATCTGTGGGGCTAACATCTACGGGGAAATGGGGGCATGAACTGTGGGGCTAACAGCTACAGGGAGATGAGGGCATGACCTGTGGGGCTAACAGCTAGGGGGGACATGACCTGTGGAGCTAACAGCTAGGGGGAGATGGGGGCATGACCTGTGGGGCTAACAGCTAGGGGGAGATGGGGGTATGATATGTGGGGCTAACAGCTCCGGGGAAATGGGGGCATGATCTGTGGGGCTAACATCTACAGGGAGATGAGGGCGTGGCCTGTGGGGCTAACAGCTAGAGGGAGATGGGGCATATGACCTGTGGGGCTAACAGCTACGGGGAGATGGGGATATGACCTGTGGGGCTAACAGCTACGGGGAGATGGGGGTATGACATGTTGGGCTAACAGCTAGGGGGAGAATGACCTGTGGGGCTAACAGTTTCAGGGAGATGGGGGTATGACCTGTGGGGCTAATAGCTAGGGGTAGATGGGGATATGACCTGTGGGGCTAACAGCTACGTGGAGATGGGGGGATGACATGTTGGGCTAACAGCTAGGGGGAGATGGGGGTATGACCTGTGGGGCTAACAGCTAGGGGGAGATTGGGGTATGACCTATGGGGCTAACGGCTAAGGGGAGATGGGGGCATGACCTGTGGGGCTAACAGCTTCAGGGAGATGTGGTTATGACCTGTGGGGTTAACAGCTTCAGGGAGATGGGGGTGTGACCTGTGGGGCTAACAGCTTCAGGGAGATGGGGGTATGACCTGTGGGGCTAACAGCTTCAGGGAGATGGGGGTATGACCTGTGGGGTTAACAGCTTCAGGGAGATGGGGGTATGACCTGTGGGGTTAACATCTTCAGGGAGATGGGGGTATGACCTGTGGGGTTAACATCTTCAGGGAGATAGGGGTAGGACCTGTGGGGCTAACAGCTAGGGGGAGATGGGGGTAGGACCTGTGGGGCTAACAGCTAGGGGGGAGGTGGGCTCAGACTAAGGATTCAGGAGTCAGGTCTATCAAAGTGAAATAAATGTATTGCCGCAGTGACACAGGTAATGTGTTTCATCTCAATCCTCTCTGGAGAAGTGGAGATGTCACCTATGTGAAAGGCTCAACTTCTTCTGAGTTTCAGACATAGATTATGTACACTTTAACAAGAGTCTACTGTCTGTCACCTTTATAATGACTAACTAGGACAGATTGGTCGCTCTGAGGGAGCCAGATCCATGGGCATGACCTGTGGGCCTAACTGAGGCTGTTACCCTCCACATTTATTTTGAAAAGACAAACGTAATGTCACGCCAAGTCATTCCAGCTTTGCCAACTTCATCCCTCACCCCCCCAAAATCTGTTTTTGTATTCATTTCTCATTTATTTTAATGTGGTTTTGGAATCTGTCACCCTTGTTCTCCGAATAGCAACCCTCAGTGAGATTCTGAGGTGTTTGTTGGCTTTGGAGTAAAGATCCTGGATTAGGTCTGAGTGATCTACTTTAGATTAGATTAGCCGGATGCCACCAGTTCAGTATACAAAACTTGTCAACATTTCTGCTTGTAAAGTAAAGAATAACACAGAAAGAATGTGAAAACTATGTATGCCTTCTGTTGGTGCTGATGTTAATTTTGGATTGACAATTTGGCAGACTGACAAAATCTCGTCTGCAAATACTGTAGCTTATTGTTGAAATATATGTTATAGAAATATCTGAATCCATGACCATGGGATTTCTACCAGCTGGTTTTGCTGATATACTTTGTAAGTGTTGATAGCGGAGAAAGTTAACCTTTATTTACATTTTAAGTGTTTTATTTTTTAGTCAGGAGACAGACAGATGAAATGGAATGAGAACATATTTGTACACACTGGGTTAATTTCTCACTAATGAGATAAAGAGTCTACTGTCATTCAACTGGTCTGTTAGGATGTGACGTGGAAGGCATTTGAAGAGACTCCATTTGTAATAGGCGTACTATATTTGTCATGACGTGCCTCCTGGTAAAAAAATTATAATAATTGGTCATTGTGTTTTTTGTCAATTACTGGTATATTCAATCATACCAAACAAAAAGGCCTTAGTCATTGTTTACATGTTTTTTCAGCACCTCATTTGCATACTGGATATACAAGACACATTGGGAGATTCATCTCATTCCATTATTTTTCCATAATCTGTTTTGAAAGTTACCTGCAATTAACTCCCCTAAAACTACATCAAACCATCACTTTTCCCACCTTTAAAGCGTTGAAACTCATAAAAAAATATGTAATTGACAAAGCTCATGATTCAAATGAAAACGGATGTGGATACCTCTTCAGAATGGCTCTTGTTTGACTGCTCTTCAGTATCAAAATCTAACAGAGGCCTTTCAGCCGTTCAATGTGACTCTCTGTGGAACCGCAGTGGTAAGACGTCAGTCTGACAAAAGCCACATGCTCTGTCTGACGCTTCGCCAAAATATGTGGGAAAAAAATATTAAAATGTGAAAATTGCATCTGTCAAACATCATCTTGCTGTCTTTGAATTGGAGGGAAAAAATCTCAAATGTTTTGGTTGTCAGTCTCCAGCCAGATCGGTAGAGGAAAACAGGGAGTTCTTACCCACTGTATACATCTGTTGAGATTCCCCCTGAATCCTTTGATTGTAAAAACGGTATTGCTTGGAGAACATTTTGTATTGATTGTGCTGTTCCTGTGACTATCATTTGAGATTTGTTGATCTTGTCTTCAACTTCACTGTTGGGAATATTCGCTGCCTGAAGAGAGAATCACAGGAGCCTGCAACATGAAAAGTTTAGTATTATCGAAAGGGAACAGTGGAGGCCATAGAAAGGGAACAGTGGAGGCCATAGAAAGGGAACAATGGAGGCCATAGAAAGGGAACAGTGGAGGCCATAGAAAGGGAACAGTGGAGGCCATAGAAAGGGAACAGTGGAGGCCATAGAAAGGGAACAGTGGAGGCCATAGAAAGGGAACAGTGGAGGCCATAGAAAGGGAACAGTGGAGGCCATAGAAAGTGGATAAATTGATCTGTGTACCCCGTGTGTCTACTTATTCTTCCAATCAGAAAAGTGAGTACTAGTGACATGCCAAACAGTGTGGCAACGTCCACCTGTATGCTTTGTACGCTTTAAAGAAACACATGATAGGTGACAGAGAACCAAGACATGCCATCATATTAAATCTTGATTCCGCAATATCACTTCTATACGTTTTTTAATTGGAGTATCAATGCTGGGAGACGGTTTCTCCACAGTTGTTCCTGTCCTATACAATACAGTATTGTCTTCCTTCTCAAGAAAGACCATTATTTTCCATGCTCATTCAAATCAAAGTGTATTTGTCACGTGCACCGAATACAACAGATGTAGTAGACCTTACAGTGAAATGCTTACTTACAGGCTCTAACCAATAGTGCAAAAAAGGTATTGAACAATAGGTAAGTAAAGAAATAAAACAACAGTAAAAAGACAGGCTATATACAGTAGCGAGGCTATAAAAGTAGCGAGGCTACATACAGACACCGGTTAGTCAGGCTGATTGAGGTAGTATGTACATGTAGATATGGTTAAAGTGACTATGCATATATGATGAACAGAGAGTAGAAGTAGCGTAAAAAAAGGGGTTGGCGGCTGGTGGGCGGGACACAATGCAGATAGCTCGGTTAGCCAATGTGCATTGGGCTTTGAGCAGTACAGAAAGTTACACACTATTTGTTGCTCTGTCTTGACGTCCTTAGGGATTTCACCAGTCTCCAGGAGCCCAAATGAGTGTTCGTTGACTGTAACAGCCCTCCAGTAATCTCCCCCAGATGCAGAGTGTGTCTGTATGTGTGTCTGTCTGGAGGCCTGCCGGAAAGGGTCTGGCATAGCCTCATCTAGCACCGGTTTTGACAGAATTACACATATGGCGACGCCTTTGTGTCAATTACCGTCTATGGGGGCTGCTGATAATTAACTAGATGACAGACAAATGAAATAACAATTACACTGAGAAATTCCATCTCCAATTCAAACTCTTTACCTGAACCTAGCAGCTTCAGTCGGTGAAGAAAGTCTTGGAGACAACATCGGAAACGGTCGCAGACAAGGCCACAACACACTTTAATTTTCTGTCTCTTCTTAACGAGCTGCGGCAGAGGAAAACAACACCAATAATCAGTTTCTGGGAGCATTAGCGACGATGACTGCTGAGGCTGAATGGTTTCGCTGCTGTGTTATTGCATTTCATTCTGAATCAACGATACGTTGTTGAGGAGGACTTTGTTCTTCAGCCCAGGGTAATGTTCCTCAGACTTGGAAGAGAGGAGAAGATGAAATAGAAGTTCATAATCCCTCTTCACGTGGCGGTGGATCTTTGCTGCTCCGTTGTGGTCCTGTTTCTGCGAGGCCCGCAAAGCTCTCCAAACCAGTTTTTTTCTATACCATGGGAAGACAAAGTCGAGTGGTAGTTTGAATTTCCAGAATTCATTTATTTCCACTACACACGTCGCGTAATGTTTCCGTAATCTTCTTTTGAATTGGGTTGAAGAATTTTGGAGGATTCTTGAACAGGTTATTTTCTGGTTTGCAAAATAACTGGGTTAATATCCAAAAGTGTTTTGCACAATAAGATGTGGGTCATAAACTGTGACCAAGTTTGTGCTTGAATTTACTTTATTTTTCGCTGCAAGGTGGTTGACATCGGTTATCCAAATAATTTTTTAAATAATTATCTTCTATCAAATATGGCATTTTCCTGAAAGACAATAATTTACTTCTATAATGTCTAATAAGCAGTAAGGAAGCAGTGATCAGCAGCTGCACTACAGAGATGAGCACAATGGAGTGAGTATTCAATAATCAATAAGGGTTTCTGCCTGAAAGGTCAAGAGCAAATAATTTGCTGTCTCTATTTTTGTCTGGAAAGTCCCAAATGGCACGCTATTCCGTATAGAGTGCACTACTTTTAACCAGGGCTCATAGGGCAATTTGGGACGCAACCTAGGTGTTTATAATGCACCCCAACCCCGGCACAATTAAAGAAAGAAAACACATATTGTTAGTGAGATCTTTGGAATAACATTGATACCATTGGAAGCCCCATCATTAGTACACATCACCATACACTTTTTGGGGGGGAATGTCATGTCTCACATCCCATTCTATGTGCTGTTTCCCAATTGATGTCCACTATGATCAACAGCCTTCATTATTGAATTATAATGAGGCTACATAACTTGGCCACACTTGTTTGCTCTAATTGGGAGAACATTCAGTGGCTAATATAGAAGCAACACACGTTTAATATAACTGTTGCAGACCACACTAGAACTGACAAACTCCACAGTATTCTTTCCAACTTGGTTGATTTCTAGACTTTTGAATCCACGGGGGAAGGGGAGAGATGTCATCATTAGTGGACAGTAGAGCCTGGCCAGTGATGGCTCATGGCTGCTCCGTTCCAGGGCAGTGGTCAGTGTGTGTGTGTGTGTGTGTGTCCTGGCCTGGTCATGTGACAGAGTGCCAGCCTGCTCCTGCCTCTCCCTAAATTAGGGGAGCTAATGAGGGCACATCTTTCTCCTCCTCCGCTTTCTCCTCCTCCTTTCTGTTCCTCCTCTTCCTTATCTTTCTCATCCTCCTCTTTCTAATCCTCTCTCTCCTCTTTCTCCTCCTCTTCTTTCACTTCTTACGTCTTTCCGAGAAGATGAAAAAAGGGTAGCTATGCTTCATTTAATTTATTCAACTGACCTTTCCATGCACAATTAACATTTAATGGGAAATTAAGATTTTCTCCTCTTCCTCCTGCTCATCTTCCTCACTGTTTGGACCTGTATGATAATTGTAAAGCTTGACTTTGGCTTTCTGAAAGTCAAATGCTATTTAAAAACTGAAGTTACTAGGTTAATCTTATTTATAAATGGTAAATTGCCATGTTTTCCAAGGAAGCTGATGCAAACCGACAAAGTCGGAATGAAAGTCTCCATTAATCGCCAGCGTTATTACGTGTTTGAACTGCGGTTCGCCGGAGCTCTTACTGAAGTTGTTCCCGTTGAGGTAAATAAATGGATACAGCAGCGAGAGCACTAGATTACCTGACCTTTTCCTACACATCCTCCTACCTGCCGCTTCTCCTCTTTGTATTCCCATAGAAACAGTTAGCGTGCTAATTTCAAGATAAACATAGATATGCAATGTTTGTCTGAACCATGTCTGTTCCCTATGGTGACGCTTATCTTGAAAGTACTGAATGTATGCAAAAATATCTCATAACCATCCACGCTCTGATTTACTGTACTAGTGTTTGTATGGAACCTTCCGATAATGATGTTAGGTGTTGTATAGAAGGATAGTGGAGTTGAACCTTCTCTAATGGATCAGTGGATGTAAATGAGTAGTTATATTGAACACCAGTGGAGGTCTCAGAGGTTCCCATTGCTGGGTCTTGATTCTAGCTTGGTGCTGTGTGGCTGTTCCCAGTGCTGGGTCTTGATTCTAGCTTGGTGCTGTGTGGCTGTTCCCAGTGCTGGGTCTTGATTCTAGCTTGGTGCTGTGTGGATGTTCCCAGTGCTGGGTCTTGATTCTAGCTTGGTGCTGTGTGGCTGTTCCCATTGCTGGGTCTTGATTCTAGCTTGGTGCTGTGTGGCTGTTCCCAGTGCTGGGTCTTGATTCTAGCTTGGTGCTGTGTGGCTGTTCCCAGTGCTGGGTCTTGATTCTAGCTTGATGCTGTGTGGCTGTTCCCAGTGCTGGGACTTGATTCTAGCTTGGTGCTGTGTGGCTGTTCCCAGTGCTGGGTCTTGATTCTAGCTTGATACTGTGTGGCTGTTCCCAGTGCTGGGACTTGATTCTAGCTTGATGCTGTGTGGCTGTTCCCAGTGCTGGGTCTTGATTCTAGCTTGGTGCTGTGTGGATGTTCCCAGTGCTGGGTCTTGATTCTAGCTTGGTGCTGTGTGGCTGTTCCCAGTGCTGGGTCTTGATTCTAGCTTGGTGCTGTGTGGCTGTTCCCAGTGCTGGGTCTTGATTCTAGCTTGGTGCTGTGTGGATGTTCCCAGTGCTGGGTCTTGATTCTAGCTTGGTGCTGTGTGGATGTTCCCAGTGCTGGGTCTTGATTCTAGCTTGGTGCTGTGTGGCTGTTCCCAGTGCTGGGTCTTGATTCTAGCTTGGCGCTGTAGAGTCTTTTGTCTCCAAGCTGCCTGAGTGTTCTCTGAGGTGCATTTTGGTGTCCCTGCGGAGGCGAGCAGGGGGCAAACTATACTGACAGGAGCTGTGTGTGTATATGCTTTTTGTATCCGTAGGTGTCTGTGCCCTTTAAAATGTTTAAATCCTTCTAGACTGTAATGTGATTTTTGGATTCAAATAAAGCATTTAATGTGTCTGTGTGTGTGTTTACAGAATCTGATAAAGAACCTACCAGAGCAGAAGGAGCTGAGCGCTCTGGCAGAACTGAAGAATGAGTATGAGGAACTATGTGAGCCTGAACAGTTTGGCATTGTGGTGAGTAGGTCTTACTATATATACCCTGTTTTACTCACACTTACCTACATACCTACAGAGGAAAGGTATTTCAATTGGTTATTGATAAGGATAGATCCCTCCCTCTCTCACTCCCCCTCTCTCGCTCTCTTTCCACTCTCCCCCTCTCTATCTCTCTCTCCCCCTTTCTCTCCCCACTCTCACTCTCACCCCCTCTCTCCTTCCCTCACATTCCAGTGCATCAATCACTACCTACTCTCAAAACCACTCCCCTTTCCTCTCTTTCAATTCTGTTCCCTTTCTTTTTGTCACACAGCAGACCCCCACCTTTTCTTTTCTTGCTACTTCACACTATTATATGTCAAGCTCTTCATTAAAGAGGTTAGTGTAGGGCCGAGACAGTAGGGAGGGGACTAGGAAATTAAGAATAGGAACATTGAGAGAGCAATTCGGGAATAGAAAAAGACGGACCTTGAGGCTTTATGCATTATCAGACCTATTCAATATCTTAAAGACCAAGAATGTTTCATAACAAGTCCGATATGGTAGCCTGCTCTTTGACTGACAGAAGCCATGATTTTGATAAATAATAAAGTGTGAAACTTGATTTCAATATAGTAGCTTAATTATGTGTCCTTGTGTTGTGAAAGTCACAGTGTCATTCCTGGCCGAAACAAATTCCATATTCTGGCATAAACCGTCAATATTGCCTAGTGATAGAATCATAGCCTTGGGCTTTGGGTTCTCTATAAAGTTAGTGCACTCTACTTCATAGTGAAGTCAGAAAAGCTCAATGTTACACTCCAAGCCACTATAAGTGATTTAGTATGGTTGCCTCAAGCGCTAGCTGTAGTTGATGCTGAGGTTATACTTTAGCCTACAGTTGTATTTTTACCCTTTTTACAGAGTCATGTAGAAGTGAGTCTATAAACTGACTTTATTGTTTTATCTTACAATTACTTTTTTATACCACATTGATTTATCCAGAGCACATTATCATATTACATTCCAGATAACTTTATACATGTATATTTAGCTATATCTTTATATTTTCATGTCGGTTTTACTCCTCCAGTTCGTTGTCTGAAAGAGATTATTCTCAGTTAACCTAATGGGTTAAAAATAATATGATAACGTTAAATTGGGGTAGACCTGCAAATCAGTTTCTACCCATTCAGTAAAACTGGGTGGTGTCTCTTTACCTGTGGCTCTTTGAGGATGTAATGAAGCAAGTTCCCCCATGATATCTATCGTAGAGCTATCGTGGAAATATACTGTTCCTGCTGGTGAAGCTACCTCATCAGGACCACCACGACACACAGGGGCTCCTGAGGGAAATAAGTAACTTTCAACCGCCACTCCCGCTAGAGCCGTCACTCCCTCTAGAGCCGTCACTCCCTCTAGAGCCGCCGCTCCCGCTAGAACCGTCACTCCCTCTAGAGCTGCCGCTCCCTCTAGAACCGTCACTCCCTCTAGAGCTGCCGCTCCCTTTAGAGCCGTCACTCCCGCTAGAGCCGTCACTCCCTCTAGAGCCGCCGCTCCCGCTAGAACCGTCACTCCCTCTAGAGCTGCCGCTCCCTTTAGAGCCGTCACTCCCGCTAGAGCCGTCACTCCCGCTAGAGCCGCCGCTCCCTCTAGAGCCGCCGCTCCCGCTAGAACCGTCACTCCCGCTAGAGCCGTCACTCCCTCTAGAGCCGTCACTCCCTCTAGAGCCGCCGCTCCCGCTAGAACCGCCACTTCCTCTAGAGCTGCCGCTCCCTTTAGAGCCGTCACTCCCTCTAGAGCCGCCGCTCCCTCTAGAGCCGCCGCTCCCTCTTGAGCCGCCACTTCCTCTAGAGCCGCCGCTCCCTCTTGAGCCGCCGCTCCCTCTAGAGCCGCCGCTCCCTCTAGAGCCGCCGCTCCCTCTAGAGCCGCCGCTCCCTCTAGAGCCGATTTCATCATATACAGAGAAATCAAATCAAGGGTAAGAGGACAATGACTTTGGTTTGACAACTTCCTCATCAACAGGAATACATTTGAGCTGTAATGAAACATTAGGACCAGGTCTGGGAAAAACTGACTCGCAGCGTCGGATTATACGGCAATTTGTGGCATGTTGGTGGAGGTTGACGCACTGGCACATCTCAACCGCTGACTATACAAACATTTGCAGTAGAGCTCTGCAAGGCCACATTGGCCACGCATTAAACAACATATAAGTTATAAATACTTAATTAGGTCTTCATAGAGCCTTCATAAACCCTACATAGGCTCGCTAAACTTTTCAAAACCAAATATTGTCATGTTTGTCCTAGATGAGCTCTGTGAAGCTGCTACGCTCACGCCTCAACGGAATCCTTTTCAAGCTGACCTTCGAGGAGCAGGTGAACAACATCCGTCCGGACATCATGAATGTGACGTTCGCCTGCGAGGAGGTGAAGAAGAGTGACAGTTTCAGCAAGCTGCTGGAGATGGTGTTGCTGGTGGGCAACTACATGAACGCTGGCTCCCGGAATGCCCAGACCTTTGGCTTCAACATCAGCTTCCTCCGCAAGGTAGGTACTGCAAGGACTGTGTGAGTTCATCCTCGCCCTTTTCAGACATTCAGCTTTTTTCTCTCTCTCTGAATGTCTCTCATTCTCTCTGACTGTATCTCTCTCTGACTGTATCTCTCTCTGACTGTATCTCTCTCTGACTGTATCTCTCTCTGACTGTCTCTCATTCTCTCTGACTGTCTCTCATTCTCTCTGACTGTATCTCTCTCTGACTGTATCTCTCTCTGACTGTATCTTTCTCTGACTGTATCTCTCTCTGACTGTATCTTTCTCTCTCTGAATGTCTCTCATTCTCTCTGACTGTATCTCTCTCTGACTATCTTTCTCTCTCTGAATGTCATTCTCTCTGATTATCTCTCTCTGACTGTATCTCTCTCTGACTGTATCTCTCTCTGACTGTATCTCATTCTCTCTGACTGTATCTTTCTCTCTCTGACTGTCTCTCATTCTCTCTGACTGTATCTCTCTCTGACTGTATCTCTCTCTGACTGTCTCTCATTCTCTCTGACTGTATCTCTCTCTGACTGTATCTTTCTCTCTCTGACTGTCTCTCATTCTCTCTGACTGTCTGTCATTCTCTCTGAATCTCTCTCATTCTCTCTGACTGTATCTTTCTCTCTCTGACTGTATCTTTCTCTCTCTGACTGTCTCTCATTCTCTCTGACTGTCTCTCATTCTCTCTGACTCTCTCTCTTTCTCTCTCTCTCTGACTGTATGTCTCTCTGACTGTCTCTCATTCTCTCTGACTCTCTCTCTTTCTCTCTCTCTCTGATTGTCTCTCTCTTTCCCTCTCTCTCACTCTGTCTCTCTTGTCCTCTCCCTCTTTCTCTCTCTGACTGTATCTCTCTCTCTCTGACTGTATCTTGCTCTCTTTGACTGTCTCTCGCTCTCTGACTCTCTCTCTTTCTCACTCTGACTGTCTATCTCTTTCTCTCTCACTCTTTCTCAATTCAATTTCAATTATTTTTCCATTTAAATTTAAGTGCTCTATTGGCATGGGAAACATATGTTTATATTGCCAAAGCACGTGAAATAGATAAACAAAATTGAAGTAAATATTTTAAAAAATACTGTAAACATTACACTCACAAAAGTTCCGAAATAATAAATACATTTAAAATGTCATATTATGTCTATATACAGTTTTGTAATGATGTGCAAATAGTTAAAGTACAAAAGGGAAAATAAATGAAACAAATATATACAGGTTGTGTTTACAATGGTGTTTGTTCTTCACTTGTTGCCCTTTTATTGTGGCAACAGGTCACAGAATTTTGATGCTGTGATGGCACACTGTGGTATTTCACCCAATAGATATGGGAGTTGAACAGAATTGGATTTGTTTTCGAATTCTTTGTGGGTCTGTGTAATCTGAGGGAAATATGTGTCTCTAATATGGTCCTTCATTTGGCAGGAGGTTAGGAAGTGCAGCTCAGTTTCCACCTCATTTTGTGGGCAGTGTGCAATAGCCTGTCTTCTCTTGAGAGCCAGGTCTGCCTTTGGCTGCCTTTCTCAATACCAAGGCTATGCTCACTGAGCCTGTACATAGTCAGCAGAGCCACGGGACCAGCTTGCTAAGGGGGCTCTTCTCCAGGTTAATTTCTCTGCTTGTGATAGCTTTGTTTTGAAGGTTTGGGAATCACTTCCTTTTAGGTGGTTGTAGAATTGAGGGCTCTTTTCTGAATTGTGATAATTAGCAGGTATCGGCCTAATTATGCTCTGCATGCATTATTTGGTGTTTTACATTTTTGGAGAATTCTGCATGTGGAGTCTCAATTTTGTGTTTTCCCCATTTTGTGAGTTCTTGGTTGGTGAGAAAACCCCAGACCTCACAACCATAAAGGGCAATGGGTTCTATAACTGATTCAAGTATTTTTAGCCATATCCTAATTGGTATGTCGAATTTTATGTTCCTTTTGATGGCATAGAAGACACTTGTTGCCTTGTCTCTCAGCTCGTTCATAGCTTTGTGGAAGTTACCTGTGGTGCTCATGTTTAGGCCGAGGTACACTACCATTCAAATGTTTGGGGTCACTTAGAAATGTCCTTGTTTTTGAAAGAAAATCACATTATTTTCCATTATAATAACATAAAATTGATCAGAAATACAGTGTAGACATTGTTAACTTTGTAAATGACTATTGTAGCTGGACACGGCAGATTTTTTTTATGGAATATCTACATACGCGTAAAGAGGCCCATTATCAGCAACCATCACTCCTGTGTTCCAATGGCACGTTGTGTTAGCTAATCCAAGTTTATCATTTTAAAAGGCTAATTGATCATTAGAAAACCCTTTTGCAATTATGTTAGCACAGCTGAAAACTGTTGTGCTGATTAAAGAAGCAATAAAACTGCCTAGAAGGCCAGCATCCCGGAGTCACCTCTTCACTGTTGACGTTGAGACTGGTGTTTTGCGGGTACTATTTATTGAAGCTGCCAGTTGAGGACTTGTGAGGCGTCTGTTTCTCAAACTAGACACTCTAATGTACTTGTCCTCTTGCTCATTTGTGCACCGAGGCCTCCCACTCCTCTTTCTATTCTGGTTAGTGCCAGTTTGCACTGTTCTGTGAAGGGAGTAGTACACAGCGTTGTACGAGATCTTCAGTTTCTTGTCAATTTCCCGCATGGAAGGGTCTTCATTTCTCAGAACAAGAATAGACTCACAAGTTACAGAAGAAAGTTCTTTGTTTCTTTGTTTCTGGCCATTTTGAGCCTGTAATCGAACTCACAAATGCTGATGCGCCAGATACTCAACTAGTCTAAAGACGGGCAGTTTTATTGCTTTTTTAGTCAGAACAACAGATCAATTTGATGTTATTTTAATGGACAAAAAATGTCATTTTCTTTCAAAAACAAGGACATTTCTAAGTGACCCCAAACTTTTGAACAGTAGTTTATGTATAGTTTTTTGTGTGCTCTATGGCAACGGTGTCTAGATGGAATTTGTATTCGTGGTCCTAGCAACTGGACCTTTTTTATAACACCATTATTTTTGTCTTATTGAGATTTACTGTCAGGGCCCAAGGTCTGGCAGAATCTGTGCAGAAGATCTAGGTGCTGCTGTAGGCCCTCCTTGGTTGGGGACAGAAGCACCAGATCATCAGTAGACATTAGACTTCCGATTCTAGTAGGGTGAGGCCGTGTGCTCACCCCTTGGCCCTGTGGAAAGAAATGTTTTTTTTTTGTTGCCAATGTTAACCGCACACCTGTTTTGGGATTTTATTTAGTCATATGTTTTTCACCCAACACTGCTTTCTATCCATTTGTATAGCAGGCCCTCATGCCAAATTGAGTCAAAATATTTCTTTTGAAATCAACAAAGCATGAGGAGACTTTGCCTTTGTTTTGGTTTGTTTGTTTGTCAATTAGTGTGTGCACAGTGAATATGTGCTCTGTGGTACGGTAATTTGGTAAAAAGCCAATTTGACATTTGCTCAGTACATTGTTTTCACTGAGGAAATGTACGAGTCTGCTGTTAATGATAATGCAGAGTATTTTTCCCAAGGTTGCTGTTGCTTCATATCCCACGGTAGTTATTGGGGTCAAATTTGTCTCCACTTTTGTGGATTGGGGTGATCAGTCCTTTGTTCCAAATATTGGGGAATATGCCAGAGCTGGGGATTATGTTAAAGACTTTAAGTATAGCCAATTGGAATTTGTGGTCTGTAGGCCTTTTTGGGTTGGATGGTTTGTATTTTGTCATGTAGTTCCTTCAATGTAATTGGAGAATCCAGTGGGTTCTGGTAGTCTTTAATAGTTGATTCTAAGATTTTTATTCAATCATGTATATGTTTTTGCTGTTTGTTCTTTGTTATAGAGCCAAAACGATTGGAGAAGTGGTTTATCCATGCATCTCCGTTTTGGATAGATAACTCTTTGTGTTGTTGTTTTAACATTTTCCCAGAAGTGGTTAGATTCTATGGATTCTTCAATTACATTGAGCTGATTTCTGACGTGCTGTTCCTTTGTTTTCCATAGTATATTTCTGTATTGTTTTGATTCACCGTAGTGAAGGCGTAGACTCAGGTTTTCTGGGTCTCTATGTTTTTGGTTGGATAGGTTTCTCAATTTCCTTCTCAGGTTTTTGCATTCTTCGTCAAACCATTTGTCATTGTTGTTCATTTTCTTAGGTTGTCTGCTTGGCATTTTTAGATTTGATAGGGAAGCTCAGATGTCAATTATACTGTTTAGGTTTTACTGCTAATTTTACAGCTTCACTATTACAGTGAAACATTTTGTCCAAGAAATTGTCTGGAAGGGATTGAGTTTGTTGTTGCCTGTTTGTTTTTTGGTATTTTTCCACGCTACTTTCTTTCCATCTATAGTATTTCTTAATATTATTCATTTCTTTTGACTTTGATGCCTCATGATTGAGCATATCTTTGTTCAGGTTGAGTATGATTTTGCTGTGATCTGATAGGGGTTTCAGTGGACTGACTGTGAACACTCTAAGAGACTCTGGGTTGAGGTCAGTGATAAAGTAGTCTACAGTACTACTGCTAAGAGATGAGCTATAGGTGTACCTACCAAAGGAGTCCACTCAAAGCCTACCATTGACTCTGTACATACCCAGCTCACGACAGAGCCCTCCACCTCCAAATCAATCCCGCTCTAGAGTACAGGCCTCGGAGTAACGCTCCTTCCTTCGACGATAAACGCGAATCCAACCATCACCCTGGTCAGACAAAACCACGACTCGTCAGTGAAGAGCACTTTTGGCCAGTCCTGTCTGGTCCAGCAAAGGTGGGTTTGTGCCCATAGGCACATTTGTTGCCGGTGATGTCTGGTGAGTACCTGCCTTACAACAGGCCTACAAGCCCTCAGTCCAGCCTCTCTCAGCCTATTGCGGACAGTCTGAGCACTGATGGAGGGATTGTACGTTCCTGGTGTAACTTGGGCAGTTGTTGTTGCCATCCTGTACCTGTCCCGCAGGTGTCATGTTCGGCTGTACCGATCCTGTGCAGGTGTCGTTACATGTGGTCTGCCACTGCGAGGACGATCAGCTGTCCGTCCTGTCTCCCTGTAGCAATGTCTTAGGCTTCTCACAGTATAGATATTGCAATTTATTGCCCTGGCCACATCTGCAGTCCTCATGCCTCCTTGCAGCATGCCTAAGGCATGTTCACGCAGATGAGCAGGGACCTTGGGCATCTTTCTTTTGGTGTTTTTCAGAGTCAGTAGAAAGGTCTCTTTAGTGTCCTAAGTTTTCATAACTGTGACCTTAATTGCCTACCGTCTGAAAGCTGTTAGTGTTTTAACGACCTTTCCACAGGTGCATGTTCATTAATTATTTATGCTTCATTGAGCATGGGAAACAGTGTTTAAACCCTTTGCAATGAAGATCTGTGAAGTTATTTGGATTTTACGAATTATCTTTGAAAGACAGGGTCCTGAAAAAGGGACGTTTCTTTTATTGTTGAGTTTATATATATGTATATATGTGTGTGTGTGTGTGTGTGAGTACATTTTTCTCTGTTGAGATCATTTCCTTATTAATTTCTAGCCAGATGTAAAATGTTCCGGTTTTGACTAATTTAATAGAGTGGTTTAGGTCTGCTCTAAACCAAATGTGCATACCCCTGAGTCTCCTCCCTGTTTCACACCTGGTATTTTGGTGGATGGGACTACTTGTAGGATGACAATGTCTGTATTTCCAATTGAATTGATGAAGTCTGGGTTCCTGCTCTTTAGGCAGACCTTGTATATTCCAGGATGAGTAAAACCGTTGTGTTCCATAGTGTCGTGTTGTTTTTGTGTGATTTAGGCACGGACCACTCTCTCTCTCTCTCTTGCTCTCTCACTTTCTCTGTCTTTCTCTCTGTCTCTGTCTCGCACATTGATGATAGAGTAGAGTGCATGCCAACATCAGACACTTGCGTTGTGTTTTGTGGTGTGTCCTAGCAATACAGAAGTTTCCCAAATTGCCCTTAGGTAGAGAAACACACTGACACAGAAAATAATTCAGAAGTGATCTCCTCCATCCATTCTCAGATGTGCTATTTAATCAATGTGTGTTTTAATTAAAGACATCCAGTATAGCATTGAACACGTTGTGGAAGACTTCTGGCATGTGCGTTTGTTTTGTACCGCACACACACGTCAATCATAAGACCAAGTTAAACTTATTTCATAAATCCATAGTTTATAATTAATTAAGTGATTCATGGTACATTGTATTACACATTCATTTTATTTGAAATGGTTGACATCCATAACAACAAAACTAGTTTTATAACCATTTTAATCAGCCCGTCACATGCGTCTGATCAAACATGTATTTTAACAACACTTTGGCTTTTTGTGGAGGCTAGTAATCATAGTCTGTACTAATAACTGAACTAGAGGGCCCATAAAGAGTAGCACAATGTAGTACATGTGACTGTTAGCATTGAAAACCCAGTATGTGTCTCAAATGCCACACTATTTCCTACATAGTGCACTACATTTGATCAAAGCCCTATGGGCCCTGGTCAAAAGTAGTGCACAATATAGGAACTACGGTGCCATTCGGGATGCATCCCCAGCCTCACGTTGGTCTTCCTGCAGGTTGGGTCCGAATCAGAGTGAAGTGTCTGGTGTGATGAGACCGGCCCTAACCCCATGAGGCTGATTGGCCCATTATTGATGGACAGGGAAGAAAATGTCCACATTCTCAACTCGGGTCAATCAACTAAATGGCCCCTGAGTGGTGGGTCCCGGCTACCTAATGGGCTCATCAAGGAGGTTGTGCAGGGGAAAGGCGAGAGCTGACCCTGTCACCTCCCCAGACTATCCCTTATGTTCCTGCCAAGACTGAGGGACACAGACATGAAGTCCCCCAGGGGCCTATGCTGGAGCCAGTGCAGCTACCTGAATATTGGCTTTGGTTTAGTGATAAAGGTTGGTTATATGAGTCAGTATAAGGTGTGGGGTGAGGAGAAGGTTAACGCAAGCCATTATTATGTTGGATGCACTCTACTATGCACTTCCCCCCCCACGAAGTGAAGGATTTGTTTGATGAATGAAGGGATTGTGTGTATTCCTCTCGTTTTTCAGACGACAGGGTATCAGTTACATGCAACAGTGATTTATGTGTAGACAACATCTTCTGAAGATGGAGAATCCAGCCTGTCTTCGGAAGGAAGTCGTGAGACAATGGACACGCTCGTTTTGGGTTGTTATTGAAACATATTTACAGTGACGTTGGAAACAGCTGTCGTGTAATTACTAATAATCGTTGAACAGTATTTCTGTTTTGTTTTATCACTGACATACTTAAAAGAAGACTCTTCAGTCATACCATTACTTTAATTGGTTGCCAATTTTAAGTAACTGTAGGCAGGCTTTTTCCTTCAGCTTATGTTAAACAAAACAGGTTGTCACTTTGAAAAGTAATTTGAACGTTTTATTTTAAATGGAAATGTCACGTCCCCTGTCCTATAATGAACTTGTGTCCTTGACAAAAGGAACATTATCGAAAATTACCGCTCGTAAAACATCTGGAAGCTTCCAAAGGTAATACCAACGGCAACTATCATAAATGTCATTCACGACGAGATGATACCACAGTTCTATGTGTTTTCATAGAAGTCAGATCAATGGAGAGGAACTTTCTTCATGCTTCTTTGATAATCAGACCTTCATGAACCTGGTCATCTTCTTGCTTGGGACATTAAGGACATCCAGGATGTTTTAAGCTTCAGTAAATTTTTGTATTATCGAGAAAAGAAAGAATAGAATGAAGACCAAAAAAAGCATACGACTTTAGCCTACACTGCTTTGGATTATTGGCTCCTTGGCTTCTTGTCATCGACTTCTCACAAAAAGCAAGTTCTGTGGAGGAGATTTGACATCTTTCAGGAAAGGTAGACTCAAAGGAATGCACACAGAGATTACAGCAACTTCAAATAAAGTGAGAAAAAAAATGTGCAGGGAGAAGCCTTACCGTTCGGTCAGAGCGGCTTTCAAAGCCGTAAACTAAAAAAAGGGCTTTAAATTAGACAGTAAGTTAATTAACACAGGATTTTTCTCTCACCTTTTGGGGACCCAGAATATACATAATTCATCTTAATATATGGGCTATAGAGAGGAGTTAGTGGGAGGGTGCTCTCTGAACAACCATGGCTGACATGTCATTATGGTTTAATTATGAGGAGAGTCCTCTGTATTTTATCATCAAGGGTTTATTAAGGGCACTGAATGGAAATGAAAATTCTGATTTTGTTTACATTTAGTTGATTTGATGTTATTATGTTGTTTACCAGTACAATGAGAACAGTAATCACTGTTGTTTACCAGTACAATGAGAACAGTAATATGTTGTTTACCAGTACAATGAGAACATTAATCTCTGTTGTTTACCAGTACAATGAGAACAGTAATATGTTGTTTACCAGTACAATGAGAACATTAATCTCTGTTGTTTACCAGTACAATGAGTTGTTTACCAGTACAATGACAACATTAATGTCTGTAGTTTACCAGTACAATGATAACATTAATCTCTGTTGTTTACAAGTACAATAAGAACAGTAATATGTTGTTTACCAGTACAATGAGAACATTAATCTCTGTTGTTTACCAGTACAATGAGAACATTAATCTCTGTTGTTTACCAGTACAATGAGAACATTAATCTCTGTTGTTTACCAGTACAATGATAACATTAATCTATGTTGTTTACCAGTACAATGAGAACAGTAATATGTTGTTTACCAGTACAATGAGAACAGTAATCTATGTTGTTTACCAGTACAATGAGAACAGTAATATGTTGTTTACCAGTACAATGAGAACATTAATCTCTGTTGTTTACCAGTACAATGAGAACATTAATCTCTGTTGTTTACCATTACAATGACAACATTAATCTTTGTTGTTTACCAGTACAATGAGAACATTAATCTCTGTTGTTTACCAGTACAATGAGAACATTAATCTCTGTTGTTTACCAGTACAATGAGAACATTAATCTCTGTTGTTTACCAGTACAATGAGAACAGTAATATGTTGTTTACCAGTACAATGAGAACATTAATCTCTGTTGTTTACCAGTACAATAAGAACATTAATTTATGTTGTTTACCAGCCTCAATGAGAACATTAATCTCTGTTGTTTACCAGTACAATAAGAACATTAATTTATGTTGTTTACCAGCCTCAATGAGAACATTAATCTCTGTTGTTTACCAGTACAATGAGAACATTAATCGTTGTTGTTAACCACTACAATGACAACATTAATCGTTGTTGTTAACCACTACAATGACAACACTAATCTGCTTTTTACCAGTACAATAAGAACATTAAGCTATGTTGTTTACCATTACAATGAGAACATTAAGCTATGTTGTTTACCATTACAATGACACAATTACTCTTTGTTGTTTACCATTACAATGAGAACATTAAGCTATGTTGTTTACCATTACAATGACACAATTACTCTATGTTGTTTACCAGTACAATGAGAACATTAAGCTATGTTGTTTACCATTACAATGACAACATTAATCTTTGTTGTTTACCATTACACTGACACCATTACTCTTTGTTGTTTACCAGTACAATGGGAACAGTAATCTCTGGTGTTTACCAGTATAATGACAACATTAATTTTTGTTGTTTACCAATACAATGAGAACAGTAATATGTTGTTTACCAGTACAATAAGAGCATTAATCTGTGTTGTTTACCAGTACAATGAGAACATTAATCTATGTTGTTTAACCTTACAATAAGAGCATTAACATGTGTTGTTTATCAGTGCAATAAGAGCATTAATCTCTGTTGTTTATCAGTACAATAAGAACATTAATCTATGTTGTTTACCAGTACAATAATAACATTAATCTCTGTTGTTTACCAGTACAATGAGAACATTAATCTCTGTTGTTTACCAGTACAATAAGAACATTAATTTATGTTGTTTACCAGCCTCAATGACAACATTAATCTATGTTGTTTACCAGTACAATAAGAACATTAATCTATGTTGTTTACCAGTACAATGAGAACAGTAATATGTTGTTTACCAGTACAATGAGAACATTAATCTATGTTGTTTACCAGTACAATGAGAACATTAATCTATGTTGTTTGCCAGTACAATAAGAACATTAATTTATGTTGTTTACCAGTACAATGAGAACATTAATCTCTGTTGTTTACCAGTACAATAAGAACATTAATTTATGTTGTTTACCAGCCTCAATGAGAACATTAATCTCTGTTGTTTACCAGTACAATGAGAACATTAATCTATGTTGTTAACCACTACAATGACAACACTAATCTGCTTTTTACCAATACAATAAGAACATTAATCTCTGTTGTTTACCATTACAATGAGAACATTAATCTTTGTTGTTTACCATTACAATGACACAATTACTCTTTGTTGTTTACCAATACAATGGGAACAGTAATCTCTGGTGTTTACCAGTATAATGACAACATTAATTTTTGTTGTTTACCAATACAATGAGAACAGTAATATGTTGTTTACCAGTACAATAAGAGCATTAATCTGTGTTGTTTACCAGTGCAATAAGAGCATTAATCTCTGTTGTTTATCAGTACAATAAGAACATTAATCTATGTTGTTTACCAGTACAATAATAACATTAATCTCTGTTGTTTACCAGTACAATGAGAACATTAATCTATGTTGTTTACCAGTACAATGAGAACATTAATCTCTGTTGTTTACCAGTACAATAAGAACATTAATTTATGTTGTTTACCAGCCTCAATGAGAACATTAATCTATGTTGTTTACCAGTACAATAAGAACATTAATCTCTGTTGTTTACCAGTACAATGAGAACAGTAATATGTTGTTTACCAGTACAATGAGAACATTAATCTATGTTGTTTACCAGTACAATGAGAACATTAAGCTATGTTGTTTACCATTACAATGACAACATTAATCTTTGTTGTTTACCATTACACTGACACCATTACTCTTTGTTGTTTACCAATACAATGGGAACAGTAATCTCTTGTGTTTACCAGTACAATGACAACATTCATTTTTGTTGTTTACCAATACAATGAGAACAGTAATATGTTGTTTACCAGTACAATAAGAGCATTAATCTGTGTTGTTTACCAGTACAATGAGAACATTAATCTATGTTGTTTAACCTTACAATAAGAGCATTAACAGGTGTTGTTTATCAGTACAATAAGAACATTAATCTATGTTTACCAGTTCAATGAGAATAGTAATGTCAGTTGTTTATCAGCACAATGAGAACATTAATCTCTGTTGTTTATCAGTACAATAAGAACATTAATCTATGTTGTTTACCAGTACAATGAGAACATTAATCTATGTTGTTTACCAGTACAATAAGAACATTAATCTATGTTGTTTACCAGTACAATGAGAACATTAATCTCTGTTGTTTACCAGTACAATGAGAACATTAATCTATGTTGTTTACCAGTACAATGAGAACATTAATCTTTGTTGTTTACCAGTACAATAAGAACATTAATCTATGTTTACCAGTACAATGAGAACATTAATCTCTGTTGTTTACCAGTACAATGAGAACATTAATCTCTGTTGTTTACCAGTACAATGAGAACATTAATCTCTGTTGTTTACCAGTACAATGAGAACATTAATCTCTGGTGTTTACCAGTACAATGAGAACATTAATCTATGTTGTTTACCAGTACAATGAGAACATTAATCTCTGTTGTTTACCAGTACAATGAGAACATTAATCTATGTTTATCAGTACAATGAGAACATTAATCTATGTTGTTTACCAGTACAATGAGAACAGTAATATGTTGTTTATCAGTACAATAAGAACATTAATCTATGTTTACCAGTTCAATGAGAATAGTAATGTCAGTTGTTTATCAGCACAATGAGAACATTAATCTATGTTGTTTACCAGCCTCAATGAGAACATTAATCTCTGTTGTTTACCAGTACAATGAGAACATTAATCTTTGTTGTTTACCAGTACAATAAGAACATTAATCTATGTTTATCAGTACAATGAGAACATTAATCTATGTTGTTTACCAGTACAATATGAACATTAATCTATGTTGTTTACCAGTACAATGAGAACATACATCTCTGTTGTTTACCAGTACAATGAGAACATTAATCTCTGTTTACCAGTACAATAAGAACATTAATCTCTGTTGTTTACCAGTACAATGAGAACATTAATCTCTGTTGTTTACCAGTACAATGAGAACATTAATCTCTGGTGTTTACCAGTACAATGAGAACATTAATCTCTGTTGTTTACCAGTACAATGAGAACATTCATCTCTTGAGATCCAACTAGTACTTCCTTCTGATGTGTTAGACATTTTCATCTCGGAATCCTGAGTAGTAAATTATATTCATTCATTAGCATCTGTCCACCCTCTTTATACCAGATTCTGTAAACATTTTTACCAAGAAAAATAAGTAATTCCTCTTATTTTACTTAGCATTCTGATCCAATTCCCATAATTTGACCAAAGACTGACAGAAGATGTCCCTATAATTTAGAACAATATTTTGGATTGACAGATGTTTCTCACGACATACCATTTCGATTCAGATGTTGCTCTTGGACACATCTACTGTACTATATGCACCATCCTCTCTCCACCTCTAAAAACTTGGCCATAGCCCGGGGTGTAGCCTGAGGGCTCAATGATTTTCGCTTGTCACTCTCCCAAAACAAACCCGGAGCTTAGGCAGTGTGTTGAGGTCTGAGATTGTCGCTGGAGTCCAGGCTCATTGCCACTGGCGCTCAAGAAGGTCCAAAGTGCCAACGGCCACTCAGCCCCACTGCCATGATACCCAGAGCCATTGCCCGATCGCCCACAATGGCGCACACACACACACACACACACACTTGCATACATGAGCATGCACACACGCACGAGCAAATACACACACACACACACACACACCTTCTCTACTCAACCAGGAATAAGCAAATTACATCGGAGCGAAGATCCGCGATGTAATACTTTGTCAAAGAGAGCCGGGCTGGAGAACTCCTTTGGCGAAAGTTAAATAGAGCAATCAGGGTTTGACAATCCTTCTGTTGGCATGAGGGTTCTATATTCCCATTGCTACTTTTGTCTTTTATTATTTAATTGTTCCTTTATTTATATATTCCCCTTCAACATCTTGGCGGATGCCCATTATCATACAGGCAGCCAATATCTTGCAATATAGAATGAGCACATGGCGGTATACTAACTAGCTAGGGGCTTGGTGGAGTATTACCTCATGGCCATATCCTATATCAAACAAACTCCCCTCACATAAAATGTGACTAACACAAGGAAAAAAGCACATTTGGCCCATCTGTTTTGTATGGTGAAATTCACGTAAATACATAGTCATGAATTGGAAGTAATGAAACTAATTGTGACGCTTCATCTTCTATTCCTAATTGCAGGACTAATTTCACCATGTGACTTTGGTGTTCTGTAATAGTATATTGGAAATTACTCGCCAGACCCTGCATAGCTGGAAGTAGTTGGAAGTAAAAATGTACTTTGTAAACTTGGCTTCATTAGTTCTTCATGTTGCCAACACTGCAGGCAATAAGACATATCATGGTCATCCATGTCTCTAGACTTGACTCTGTTTTAACATATCTATATCACCACATGGGGTGACGCTATTGTCTTGATGCCTCATTTAAAAGTAACTGTTCCGTGTAAGTTATCCCGGCATGAACCCTCTGAAGCTTGCAGAGTGGAACATCGGTTAGGGTTCTCAAAAGGTGTATATGTATTTGTGTGTGTGTGCGTGTGTGTGCGTGTGTGCGTGTGTGTGTGTGCGTGAATGGTTCTGTGTGTGTGTTCGTTTGTGTGTGTGTGTGCGTGGGTCTGTGTGTGTGTGGTAGTAATTCCTGAAGAGGTGCCTTTCCATTCACTGGGGGAAAGTAGAAGTGGAGGTGAGAGAGACTACACAAGGCCTGAGGGGTGAGAGATAGATGTGATGGGTCTCTGCTGGAGAAGATAGTGGAACATCATAACACATAGCAAATTAGATCAATCCATTTTAGAATATGATTAGACACAGAGCTCACATAGCTGTTGAGGAGTATGCCTCAGTAATTCAGACAGAGCTCACATAGCTGTTGAGGAGTATGCCTCAGTAATTCAGACAGCGCTCACATAGCTGTTGAGGAGTATGCCTCAGTAATTCAGACAGAGCTCACATAGCTGTTGACGAGTATGCCTCAGTAATTCAGACAGAGCTCACATAGCTGTTGAGGAGTATGCCTCTGTAATTCAGACAGAGCTCACATAGCTGTTGAGGGATATACCTCAGTAATTCAGACAGAGCTCGCATAGCTGTTGAGGAGTATGCCTCTGTAATTCAGACAGAGCTCACATAGCTGTTGAGGAGTATGCCTCTGTAATTCAGACAGAGCTCACATAGCTGTTGAGGAGTATGCCTCAGTAATTCAGACAGAGCTCACATAGCTGTTGAGGAGTATGCCTCAGTAATTCAGACAGAGCTCACATAGCTGTTGAGGAGTATGCCTCTGTAATTCAGACAGAGCTCACATAGCTGTTGAGGAGTATGCCTCAGTAATTCAGACAGAGCTCACATAGCTGTTGAGGAGTATGCCTCTGTAATTCAGACAGAGCTCACATAGCTGTTGAGGAGTATGCCTCAGTAATTCAGACAGAGCTCGCATAGCTGTTGAGGAGTATGCCTCTGTAATTCAGACAGAGCTCACATAGCTGTTGAGGAGTATGCCTCAGTAATTCAGACAGAGCTCGCATAGCTGTTGAGGAGTATGCCTCTGTAATTCAGACAGAGCTCACATAGCTGTTGAGGGATATACCTCAGTAATTCAGACAGAGCTCGCATAGCTGTTGAGGAGTATGCCTCTGTAATTCAGACAGAGCTCACATAGCTGTTGAGGAGTATGCCTCTGTAATTCAGACAGAGCTCACATAGCTATTGAGGGGTATGCCTCAGTAATTCAAACAGAGTTCACATACAGTTGAAGTCGGAAGTGTACATACACCTTATTTAAACTCAGTTTTTCACAATTCCTGACATTTAATCCTAGTAAAAATCCCCTGTTTTAGGTCAGTTAGGATCACCACTTCATTTTAAGAATGTGAAATGTCAGCGTAATAGTAGAGAGAATGATTTATTTCAGCTTTTATTTCTTTCATCACGTTCCCAGTGGGTCAGAAGTTTACATACACTCAATTAGTATTTGGTAGCATTGCCTTTAAATTGTTTAACTTGGGTCAAATGTTTCAGGTAGCCTTCCACAAGCTTCCACAATAAGTTGGGTGAATTTTGGCCCATTCCTCCTGACAGAGCTGGTGTAACTGAGTCAGGTGTTTAGGCCTCCTTGCTCGCATACGCTTTTTCAGTTCTGCCCACACATTTTCTATAGGATTGAGGTCAGGACTTTGTGATGGCCACTCCAATACCTTGACTTTGTTCTCCTTAAGCCATTTTACCGCAACTTTGGAAGTATGCTTGGGGTCATTGTCCATTTGGAAGACCCATTTGCAACCAAGCTTTAACTTCCTGACTGATGTCTTGAGATGTTGCTTCAATATATCCACGTAATTTTCCTTTCATGATGCCATCTATTTTGTGAAGTGCACCAGTCCCTCCTGCAGCAAAGCACCCTCACAACATGATGCTGCCTCCCCCGTGCTTCATGGTTGGGATGGTGTTCTTTGGCTTACAAGCCTCCCCCTTTTTCCTCCAAACATATTGATGGTCATTATGGCCAAACAGCTCTATTTTTGTTTCATCAGACCAGAGGACATTTCTCCAAAAAGTACAACCTTTGTCCCCATTTGCAGTTGCAAACCGTAGTCTGGCTTTTTTATGGCAGTTTTGGAGCAGTGGCTTCTTCCTTGCTGAGCGGCCTTTCGGGTTATGTCGAATAGTACTCGTTTTTACTGTGGATATAGATACTTTGGTACCTGTTTCGTCCAGCATCTTCACAAGGTCCTTTGCTGTTGTTCTGGGATTGATTTCCACTTTTCGCACCAAAGTATGTTCATCTCTAGGAGACAGAACGCGTCTCCTTCCTGAGCGGTATGACGGCTGCGTGGTCCCATGGTGTATATATTTGCATACTATTGTTTGTACAGATGAACGTGGTACCTTCAGGATTTTGGAAATTGCTCCCAAGGAGGAACCAGACTTGTGGAGGTCTACATTTTTTTTCTGATGTCTTGGCTGATTTCTTTTGATTTTCCCATGATGTCAAGCAAGGAGGCAATGAGTTTGAAGGTAGGCCTTGAAATACATCCACAGGTACACCTCCAATTGACTCAAACAATGTCAATTAGCCTCTCAGAAGCTTCTAAAGCCATGACATAATTTTGGGGTATTTTCCAAGCTGTTTAAAGGCACAGTCAACTTAGTGTATATAAACACTCTGACCCACTGGAATTGTGATACAGTGAATTATAAGTGAAATAATCTGTCTGTAAACTATTTTTGGAAAAATTACTTGTGTCATGCTCCTGATGTCCTAACCAACTTGCCAAAGCTATAGTTTGTTTACAAGAAATTTGTGGAGTGGTTGAAAAACGAGTTTTAATGACTCCAACCTAAGTGTATGTAAACTTCCGACTTCAACTGTAGCTATTGAAGGGTATACCACTGTAATTCAAACAGAGCTCACATAGCTATTAAAGGGTATGCCTCAGGAATTCAAACAGAGCTCACATAGCTATTGAGGGGTATGCCACAACAATTCAAACAATATCTACCTGTATATGGTGGAATAACAAGGTATACTGGTGGTATTTGATGGATAATTTGTCCTAGACCCTAAGCCCTTTCTAAAGTTGGCATAAACCAAATGCTATGCCATATACCTTATGAATTGTGAACCTTATGAATATACCTTATGAATTGTTGTGTGAGTATTTGAGAGGTTTGGTTGATACTGATACAAATTGCTGTGTTCGATCCATAGAAATAGAATTCTTATAAAGGGTGTCAGTTGGTGGCATAATGGATTGACATTTGAGTGTACCCATGCCTAGGTTGACAATATACAGGTAAAGACAGCGTAATAATTCTATGCGGAGCGTTTCGAAAATAAATCACCTTCATTGGACCAGCATCTTTGCTGATTCTACAGGATTAGCATTTCAAATGTGACCAGCAGTAGGGACATCAGGTAATAAAGTGGATGTAGATAATTAGAAAAACAAGTAAATTAATAGAATGGAAGTTAAACAGTTATGTATGTGTTTGCTTAGTAGTAAGCTGAAATTCACTACGATTGTGTATTTTCTTCTTTGATGGCAAACTTTCTGTACTGCTAACATTCACTTCCTGTCATTTTTGCTCTGGCGCTGGTCCAATGACTTTGTTTTGTAGCTTCTGCATGGAATTATTATGTTGTCTTAATTTTCTCTATCTTCAACCTTGACCCATACTAGGAAGTAAAAGCGGGAAGTGTATCCTTCAGTCTGTGCTGTGATTTGTTGAGTTAACTAAACTGAAATGACAAAAAATGCATTCCGTTGCATGAGCCACATTAGTTGGCATCATTTCTATGAACATTCTACATTACCATGGCAGCCAGGATCAGTTGGATGCCAAAGAAATACCATAGAAATGATTACTTCACAATACCAGGTAGCCATTGCGAGTATACCCATGAGTGTACCAGTCAAATTGCCAAGGTTAGAGCTTCCAAGGCCGTTCTGTTAATTGTATTTATATTGTTGGATCGTCACAATTAAATAACCAATGATTAATCTATTCATGGGTTACTTCACAATATTGTTTTGAACGTTCATATTGGACTGATGCCCGACTAAGCATTCTACTCAATGCATCGTTAATGAGCGCTGATAAAGATTGCATCAAAAGTGCATTACAGTGGCTTGGAAATAACATGACATTCAAAGGAGGCAAATAATTAGTAGGATAACCTTCTGTCATCATGTTGATGTCACCAGATTGACTTTAGATCCACTATGACGTTAGCTAGTTAGCTAAGATTGAGGGGAGGCCACTGAATTTTAGCTATCAAATGTTAGCATTGCTAGCTATTTTTAACAAACTTTGCTAGCTAATGATAACATTGCCATCTGTCTAAAGTAAATTTGATGACATGATCATTTTTGTTAATTATCAACGTTGTTTCCTACTAAATATTTGACTACTTTAGCAATGTCATTGTATTTCCAGGCACTATAGTGTAATTTAGACAAAACAGTAGTTAGCCTCTGTCCAGAATGATTGGGCTTATCGCCACTTTAGGGCACCACTATGATGGCACCGCCGGTAGAGGGCGGCTTGAAAACGTTCATAACAATGGCATGATGTGACGGAGGTGCAACCTGTGAATTAGACACAGTTATACATAGCACAACCTGTACCACCCTCATAGGAATCAAACTGGTACATTGATTTATACAGTATTGTTTTAGTTCTATATATGTGAGTCACATTAGAGGAACTAATTCATGTTTTGGTCTCCTGCAGATGAAGTGTGCGTGTGCGTGTGTGTGGTTAGTTATTCCTGAAGAGGCGCCTTTTCACTCTCGACCTTGGCAAAGTCCTATTTTGTCAATGGTCCTCACCTCACTGTGGTAATCAGCTTGCAGTTATGTCAGATAAACTTATTGACTGCCTAATCACCGGAAACCAAAGGGTTTCACCGCGTAAAGGGAGTGAACTGCACTGTACTCAATAGATGTCAGTGGCTGTCTACGAACTGCACTGTACTCAATAGATGTCAGTGGCTGTCTACGAACTGCACTGTACTCAATAGATGTCAGTGGCTGTCTACGAACTGCACTGTACTCAGTAGATGTCAGTGGCTGTCTACGAACTGCACTGTGTTCAGTAGATGTCAGTGGCTGTCTACGAACTGCACTATGAAAAATAGCCAAGATGGCAGATATTCACAGCATAGCATTGTGAGGGGAGATGGAATCTGAGAAGTTGTTCATTATTGTGACCTTTTCACACTACTGAGCCAGCACAGTACGGTTTGGGTCAGCCCTACAGTGGGAATCAGGTACCAGTTGATACTTTAGTTTGTTCTTACACTGCTGATGTTATTTCAGTACATGACAAGCAGATGCATAACCATATGTAGCTGTCAACTATAACCAGACTGTGTTAATTCACTGTGTTATTTGCTGAGGCTGATGTTTGATTATGTAGAGTGCTGTTGTATTGTATAATTCACTGGGCCCAGACCTTGAACATTTGATATGAAATGTACTACTCTCTGATTCTTGTCTTTTCCCACAGCATACTGCTGATCTGAGCTAGCAGATGAGAAGAGCATAGATGCACGTTTGCATGTGGTAATGACAGTTTGGGGTGTAACAAAAAACAAATTAAAATGTATTAAATTCAATTGTGATTTTTACCCTTTGTGAGCAGATGATTGGTCCTCATCTAATGAAAGTGTGTGTTTGTGCTCACATTTGTGTGTGTGTGTGTGTGTGTGTGTGTGTGTGTGTGTGTGTGTGTGTGTGTGTGTGTGTGTGTGTGTGTGTGTGTGTGTGTGTGTGTGTGTGTGTGTGTGTGTGTGTGTGTGTGTGTGTGTGTGTGTGTGTGTGTGTGTGTGTGTGTGTGTGTGTGTGTGTGTGTGTGTGTGTGTGTGTGCGCGCGTGCGTGCGTGCGTGCACGGCTGACTGCGGTGTTTATATGGCAAGAATATTGTTGGAATGGGGGTGCAGAGGTGGGTAGTGCTAATTAGCTCTCACAACATGCAGTTCCAGCAGCATGGCAGTCACAGTGGGTAATCAATATGGAACAAGTTTCTTATGCACTGAAGTGGAGATATTGGCACACACACACGCACAAGGTAGGAAAACATGTAAACACACAGACTTGGCTGGCACAGTATTTCTCTCCAGACTCCTTATACATGGGACTGTGCCAGCATCCTCCTTTTTCTATTTTGTAAAGACTGGTGTGTCCACAGTTCAGCAGGGGGCCGCAGCTCTTTGCTCCATTTTATACACAGCTGTGTTTTATTATAGGACTACATGCTTCCCCTGTAACATGCCCCAGTGTGTGGACTGCATGTCATTCTTAAACACCGCTGTGTGCCCAGGCCCTATGCTTGTACACTAATATATATTGACAGCATGATTTATCATTGGACAATAGGCATCTGCTAAGCTAATTACCACCCACTCTGCCAACCCAGGGCATCTTGTTTGTATGAAGGACACCTGTGGACCAGCCAGAGAAGAATCAGAATCAACACGCTCTAGATTTGGTGGCAGTCATTACAGTGACAGAAATAGGTTGAAGTACATCATTTCACTAATGTAGCACCAATATTTTCATTCCCTACATCCATGTAGAATGACCTATAAGATGTCAAATTACCTCTAGCTCAGTGTGTCACTTTTGTTTTTTCTCCTTCACTTCTATGACCATTAGAAACCCAGAGAGCTATAATAACTTCTATGACTATTAGCAAACCAGAGAGCTATAATAACTTATATGACCATTAGCAAACCAGAGAGCAATAATAACTTCTATGACCATTAGCAAACCAGAGAGCAATAATAACTTCTATGACCATTAGCAAACCAGAGAGCAATAATAACTTATATGACCATTAGCAAACCAGAGAGCTATAATAACTTATATGACCATTAGCAAACCAGAGAGCTATAATAACGTCTATGACCATTAGAAACCCACAGAGCTATAATAACTTCTATGACCATTAGCAAACCAGAGAGCTATAATAACTTATATGACCATTAGCAAACCAGAGAGCTATAATAACTTATATGACCATTAGCAAACCAGAGAGCTATAATAACTTCTATGACCATTAGCAAACCAGAGAGCTATAATAACTTATATGACCATTAGCAAACCAGAGAGATATAATAACTTATATGACCATTAGCAAACCAGAGAGCTATAATAACTTCTATGACCATTAGCAAACCAGAGAGCTATAATAACTTCTATGACCATTAGCAAACCAGAGAGCTATAATAACTTCTCTGACCATTAGCAAACCAGAGAGCTATAATAACTTATATGACCATTAGCAAACCAGAGAGCTATAATAACTTATATGACCATTAGCAAACCAGAGAGCTATAATAACTTATATGACCATTAGCAAACCAGAGAGCTATAATAACTTATATGACCATTAGCAAACCAGAGAGCTATAATAACTTATATGACCATTAGCAAACCAGAGAGCTATACTAACTTCTATGACCATTAGCAAACCAGAGAGATATAATAACTTCTATGACCATTAGCAAACCAGAGAGCTATACTAACTTCTATGACCATTAGCAAACCCAGAGAGCTATACTAACTTATTTGACCATTAGCAAACCAGAGAGCTATAATAACTTATATGACCATTAGCAAACCAGAGAGCTATACTAACTTCTATGACCATTAGCAAACCAGAGAGCTATAATAACTTCTATGACCATTAGCAAACCAGAGAGATATAATAACTTCTATGACCATTAGCAAACCAGAGAGCTATACTAACTTCTATGACCATTAGAAACCCACAGAGCTATAATAACTTATATGACCATTAGCAAACCAGAGAGCTATACTAGCTTCTATAACCATTAGAAACCCACAGAGCTATAATAACTTATATGACCATTAGCCAACCAGAGAGCTATAATAACTTCTATGACTATTAGAAACCAAGTGAGCTATAATAACTTATATGACCATTAGAAATCAAGTGAGCTATACTAACTTCTATGACCATTAGCAAACCAGAGAGCTATACTAACTTCTATGACCATTAGCAAACCAGAGAGCTATAATAACTTCTATGACCATTAGCAAACCAGAGAGCTATAATAACTTATATGACCATTAGCAAACCAGAGAGCTATAATAACTTATATGACCATTAGCAAACCAGAGAGCTATAATAACTTATATGACCATTAGCAAACCAGAGAGCTATAATAACTTATATGACCATTAGCAAACCAGAGAGCTATACTAACTTCTATGACCATTAGCAAACCAGAGAGCTATAATAACTTCTATGACCATTAGCAAACCAGAGAGATATAATAACTTATATGACCATTAGCAAACCAGAGAGCTATACTAACTTCTATGACCATTAGCAAACCAGAGAGCTATAATAACTTCTATGACCATTAGCAAACCAGAGAGATATAATAACTTCTATGACCATTAGCAAACCAGAGAGCTATACTAACTTCTATGACCATTAGCAAACCCAGAGAGCTATAATAACTTATATGACCATTAGCAAACCAGAGAGCTATACTAACTTCTATGACCATTAGCAAACCAGAGAGCTATAATAACTTATATGACCATTAGCAAACCAGAGAGCTATACTAACTTCTATGACCATTAGCAAACCAGAGAGCTATAATAACGTCTATGACCATTAGCAAACCAGAGAGATATAATAACTTCTATGACCATTAGAAACCCACAGAGCTATAATAACTTATATGACCATTAGCCAACCAGAGAGCTATAATAACTTATATGACTATTAGAAACCAAGTGAGCTATAATAACTTATATGACCATTAGAAATCAAGTGAGCTATACTAACTTCTATGACCATTAGGAACCCGGAGAGCTATAATAACATCTATGACTATTAGAAACCAAGTGAGCTATAATAACTTATATGAGCATTATAAACCCAGAGAGCCAGGTAGGACATACAAACATCTATGACAATTAGAAATGCAGAATGACCAGTATGCCATAATAACATTTATGACCATTAGAAACCCGGAGAGCCAGGTAGGCTATAATGACATCTATGACCATTAGAAATGCAGAAAGACATGTATGCCATAATAACTTATTTGAACATTAGACACCCAGAGAGCCAGGTAGGCCATCATAACATATATAACCATTAGAGATGCAAAGAGACAGGTAGGCCATCATAACATATATGACCATTAGACATGCAAAGAGACAGGTAGGCCATAATAACTTATTTGAACATTAGACACCCAGAGAGCCAGGTAGGCCATCATAACATATATAACCATTAGAGATACAGAGAGACAGGTAGGCCATAATAACTTCTATGACCATTATAGATGCAGAGAGACAGGTAGGGCATAATAACTTATATAACTATTAGAGATGCAGAGAGCCATATATTCCATATTAACTTATATGACCATTAGAGAGACAGGTAGTACATAATAACTTATATACCCATTAGAGATGCAGAGATACAGGTAGGCCATAATAACTTATATAACCATTAGAGACGCAGAGAGACAGGTAGGTCATAATAACTTATTTGACCATTGGAGATGCAGAGAGACAGGTAGGCCATAATAACTTCTATGACCATTAGAGATACAGAGAGACGGGTAGGCCATACTAACTTATATGACCATTAGAGATGCAGAGAGACATGTAGGGCACAATAACTTATATAACCATTAGAGATACAGAGAGACAGGTAGGCCATAATAACTTATATGACCATTAGAGATGCAGAGATACAGGTAGGCCATAATAACTTATATAACCATTAGAGACGCAGAGAGACAGGTAGGTCATAATAACTTATTTGACCATTGGAGATGCAGAGAGACAGGTAGGCCATAATAACTTCTATGACCATTAGAGATACAGAGAGACGGGTAGGCCATACTAACTTATATGACCATTAGAGATGCAGAGAGACATGTAGGGCACAATAACTTATATAACCATTAGAGATACAGAGAGACAGGTAGGCCATAATAACTTATATGACCATTAGAGATGCAGAGATACAGGTAGGCCATAATAACTTATATAACCATTAGAGATGCAGAGAGACAGGTAGGCCATAATAACGTATATAACCATTAGAGATGCAGAGAGACAGGTAGGCCATAATAACTTATATAACCATTAGAGATGCAGAGAGACAGGTAGGGCATAATAACATCTATGACCATTAGAGATGCAGAGATACAGGTAGACCATAATAACTTATATAACCATTAGAGATGCAGAGAGACAGGTAGCCCATAATAACTTATATAACCATTGGAGATGCATAGAGACAGGTAGGCCATACATAATAACTTATATAACCATTAGAGATACAGAGAGACAGGTAGGCCATAATAACTTATATGACCATTAGAGATGCAGAGATACAGGTAGGCCATAATAACTTATATAACCATTAGAGATGCAGAGAGACAGGTAGGCCATAATAACGTATATAACCATTAGAGATGCAGAGAGACAGGTAGGCCATAATAACTTATATAACCATTAGAGATGCAGAGAGACAGGTAGGGCATAATAACATCTATGACCATTAGAGATGCAGAGATACAGGTAGACCATAATAACTTATATAACCATTAGAGATGCAGAGAGACAGGTAGCCCATAATAACTTATATAACCATTGGAGATGCATAGAGACAGGTAGGCCATACATAATAACTTATATAACCATTGGAGATGCAGAGAGACAGGTAGGCCATAATAACTTATATAACCATTGGAGATGCAGAGAGACAGGTAGGCCATAATAACTTATATAATCATTGGAGATGCAAAGAGACATATATGCCATATTAACTTATATGACCATTAGAGAGACATGTAGTACATTATAACTTATATGCCCATTAGAAACCCAGAGAGCCAGGTAGGCCATAATAACTTATATAACCATTAGAGATGCAGAGAGACAGGTAGGCCATAATAACTTATATAACCATTAGAGATGCAGAGAGACAGGTAGGCCAAAATAACTTATATAACCATTAGAGATGCAGAGAGACAGGTAGGCCATAATAACTTATATAACCATTAGAGATGCAGAGAGACAGGTAGGCCATAATAACTTATTTGACCATTAGAGATGCAGAGAGGCAGGTAGGCCATAATAACTTATATAACCATTAGAGATGCAGAGAGACAGGTAGGTCATAATAACTTATATAACCATTAGAGATGCAGAGAGACAGGTAGTCCATAATAACTTCAATGCTAATTAGAGATGCAGAGAGACAGGTAGTCCATAATAACTTCTATGACCATTATAGATGCAGAGAGACAGGTAGGGCACAATAACTTATATGACCATTAGAGATGCAGAGAGACATATATTCCATATTAACTTATATGACCATTAGAGAGACAGGTAGTTATAACTTCTATACCCATTAGAAACCCAGAGAGGCAGATAGTCCATAATAACTTATTTGACCATTGGAGATGCAGAGAGACAGGTAGGCCATAATAACTTATATGACCATTAGAGATGCAGAGATACAGGTAGGCCATAATAACTTATTTGACCATTGGAGATGCAGAGAGACAGGTAGGCCATAATAACTTATATGACCATTAGAGATGCAGAGAGACATGTAGGCCATAATAACTTATATAACCATTAGAGATGCAGAGAGACAGGTAGGCCATAATAACTTATATAACCATTAGAGCTGCAGAGAGACAGGTAGGCCATAATAACTTATATAACCATTAGAGATGCAGAGAGACAGGTAGGCCATAATAACTTATATAACCATTAGAGATGCATAGAGACAGGTAGGCCATACATAATAACTTATATAACCATTGGAGATGCAGAGAGACAGGTAGGCCATACATAATAACTTATATAACCATTGGAGATGCAGAGAGACAGGTAGGCCATAATAACTTATATAACCATTAGAGATGCAGAGAGACAAGTAGGCCATAATAACTTATATAACCATTAGAGATGCAGAGAGACATGTAGGCCATAATAACTTATATAACCATTAGAGATGCAGAGAGACAGGTAGGCCATAATAACTTATATAACCATTAGAGAGACATGTAGTACATTATAACTTATATGCCCATTAGAAACCCAGAGAGCCAGGTAGGCCATAATAACTTATATAACCATTAGAGACGCAGAGATACAGGTAGGCCATAATAACTTATATAACCATTAGAGACGCAGAGATACAGGTAGACCATAATAACTTATATAATCATTAGAGATGCAGAGAGACAGGTAGGCCATAATAACTTATATAACCATTAGAGACGCAGAGATACAGGTAGGCCATAATAACTTATATGACCATTAGAGATGCAGAGAGACAGGTAGGCCATAATAACTTATTTGACCATTAGAAATGCAGACAGACAGGTATGCCATAATAACTTATTTGACCATTAGAAATGCAGACAGACAGGTATGCCATAATAACTTATTTGACCATTAGAAACCCAGAGAGCCAGGTAGGCCATAATAACTTATATAACCATTAGAGACGCAGAGATACAGGTAGGCCATAATAACTTATATAACCATTAGAGACGCAGAGATACAGGTAGGCCATAATAACTTATATAATCATTAGAGATGCAGAGAGACAGGTAGGCCATAATAACTTATATAACCATTAGAGACGCAGAGATACAGGTAGGCCATAATAACATCTATGACCATTAGAGATGCAGAGATACAGGTAGGCCATAATAACTTATATAACCATTAGAGATGCAGAGAGACAGGTAGGCCATAATAACTTATATAACCATTAGAAATGCAGACAGACAGGTAGGCCATAATAACTTATATAACCATTAGAGATGCAGAGATACAGGTAGGCCATAATAACTTATATAATCATTAGAGATGCAGAGAGACAGGTAGGCCATAATAACTTATATAACCATTAGAGACGCAGAGATACAGGTAGGCCATAATAACATCTATGACCATTAGAGATGCAGAGATACAGGTAGGCCATAATAACTTATATAACCATTAGAGATGCAGAGAGACAGGTAGGCCATAATAACTTATATAACCATTAGAGATGCAGAGAGACAGGTAGGCCATAATAACTTACAGTGGGGAGAACAAGTATTTGATACACTGCCGATTTTGCAGGTTTTCCTACTTACAAAGCATGTAGAGGTCTGTAATTTTTATCATAGGTACACTTCAACTGTGAGAGACGGAATCTAAAACAAAAATCCAGAAAATCACATTGTATGATTTTTAAGTAATTAATTTGCATTTTATTGCATGACATAAGTATTTGATCACCTACCAACCAGTAAGAATTCCGGCTCTCACAGACCTGTTAGTTTTTCTTTAAGAAGCCCTCCTGTTCTCCACTCATTACCTGTATTAACTGCACCTGTTTGAACTCGTTACCTGTATAAAAGACACCTGTCCACACACTCAATCAAACAGACTCCAACCTCTCCACAATGGCCAAGACCAGAGAGCTGTGTAAGGACATCAGGGATAAATTGTAGACCTGTACAAGGCTGGGATGGGCTACAGGACAATAGCCAAGCAGCTTGGTGAGAAGGCAACAACTGTTGGCACAATTATTAGAAAATGGAAGAAGTTCAAGATGACGGTCAATCACCCTCGGTCTGGGGCTCCATGCAAGATATCACCTCGTGGGGCATCAATGATCATGAGGAATGTGAGGGATCAGCCCAGAACTACACGGAAGGACCTGGTCAATGACCTGAAGAGAGCTGGGACCACAGTCTCAAAGAAAACCATTAGTAACACACTACGCCGTCATGGATTAAAATCCTGCAGCGCACGCAAGGTCCCCCTGCTCAAGCCAGCGCATGTCCAGGCCCGTCTGAAGTTTGCCAATGACCATCTGGATGATCCAGAGGAGGAATGGGAGAAGGTCATGTGGTCTGATGAGACAAAAATAGAGCTTTTTGCTCTAAACTCCACTCGCCGTGTTTGGAGGAATAGAAGGATGAGTACAACCCCAAGAACACCATCCCAATCGTGAAGCATGGAGGTGGAAACATCATTCTTTGGGGATGCTTTTCTGCAAAGGGGACAGGACGACTGCACCGTATTGAGGGGAGGATGGATGGGGCCATGTATCGCGAGATCTTGACCAACAACCTCCTTCCCTCAGTAAGAGCATCGAAGATGGGTCGTGGCTGGGTCTTCCAGCATGACAATGACCTGAAACACACAGCCAGGGCAACTAAGGAGTGGCTCTGTAAGAAGCATCTCAAGGTCCTGGAGTGGCCTAGCCAGTCTCCAGACCTGAACCCAATAGAAAATCTTTGGAGGGAGCCGAAAGTCCGTATTGCCCAGCGACAGCCCCGAAACCTGAAGGATCTGGAGAAGGTCTGTATGGAGGAGTGGGCCAAAATCCCTGCTGCAGTGTGTGCAAACCTAGTCAAGAACTACAGGAAACGTATGATCTCTGTAATTGCAAACTAAGGTTTCTGTACCAAATATTCAGTTCTGCTTTTCTGATGTATCAAATACTTATGTCATGCAATAAAATGCAAATTAATTACTTAAAAATCATACAATGCGATTTTCTGGATTTTTGTTTTAGATTCCTTCTCTCACAGTTGAAGTGTACCTATGATAAAAATTACAGACCTCTACATGCTTTGTAAGTAGGAAAACCTGCAAAATTGTCAGTGTATCAAATACTTGTTCTCCCCACTGTATATAACCATTAGAGATGCATAGAGACAGGTAGGCCATACATAATAACTTATATAACCATTGGAGATGCAGAGAGACAGGTAGGCCATAATAACTTATATAATCATTAGAGATGCAGAGAGACATATATGCCATATTAACTTATATGACCATTAGAGAGACATGTAGTACATTATAACTTATATGCCCATTAGAAACCCAGAGAGCCAGGTAGGCCATAATAACTTATTTGACCATTAGAGATGCAGAGAGACAGGTAGGCCATAATAACGTATATAACCATTAGAGATGCAGAGAGACGGGTAGCCCATAATAACTTATATAACCATTAGAGACGCAGAGATACAGGTAGGCCATAATAACTTATATAACCATTAGAGACGCAGAGATACAGGTAGGCCATAATAACTTATATAACCATTAGAGATTCAGAGAGACAGGTAGGCCATAATAACTTATATAACCATTAGAGATTCAGAGAGACAGGTAGGCCATAATAACTTATATAACCATTAGAGACGCAGAGATACAGGTAGGCCATACTAACTTATATGACCATTAGAGATGCAGAGAGACAGGTAGGCCATAATAACTTCAATGCTAATTAGAGATGCAGAGAGACAGGTAGTCCATAATAACTTCTATGACCATTAGAGATACAGAGAGACAGGTAGGGCATAATAACTTATATGACCATTAGAGAGACAGGTAGGGCATAATAATGTCTATGACCATTAGAGATGCAGAGCGACAGGTAGGGCATAATAACTTATATGACCATTAGAGATGCAGAGAGACAGGTAGGCCATAATAACTTATTTGACCATTAGAAATGCAGACAGACAGGTATGCCATAATAACTTATTTGACCATTAGAAATGCAGACAGACAGGTATGCCATAATAACTTATTTGACCATTAGAAACCCAGAGAGCCAGGTAGGCCATAATAACTTATATAACCATTAGAGACGCAGAGATACAGGTAGGCCATAATAACTTATATAACCATTAGAGACGCAGAGATACAGGTAGGCCATAATAACTTATATAATCATTAGAGATGCAGAGAGACAGGTAGGCCATAATAACTTATATAACCATTAGAGACGCAGAGATACAGGTAGGCCATAATAACATCTATGACCATTAGAGATGCAGAGATACAGGTAGGCCATAATAACTTATATAACCATTAGAGATGCAGAGAGACAGGTAGGCCATAATAACTTATATAACCATTAGAAATGCAGACAGACAGGTAGGCCATAATAACTTATATAACCATTAGAGACGCAGAGATACAGGTAGGCCATAATAACTTATATAATCATTAGAGATGCAGAGAGACAGGTAGGCCATAATAACTTATATAACCATTAGAGACGCAGAGATACAGGTAGGCCATAATAACATCTATGACCATTAGAGATGCAGAGATACAGGTAGGCCATAATAACTTATATAACCATTAGAGATGCAGAGAGACAGGTAGGCCATAATAACTTATATAACCATTAGAGATGCAGAGAGACAGGTAGGCCATAATAACTTATATAACCATTAGAGATGCATAGAGACAGGTAGGCCATACATAATAACTTATATAACCATTGGAGATGCAGAGAGACAGGTAGGCCATAATAACTTATATAATCATTAGAGATGCAGAGAGACATATATGCCATATTAACTTATATGACCATTAGAGAGACATGTAGTACATTATAACTTATATGCCCATTAGAAACCCAGAGAGCCAGGTAGGCCATAATAACTTATTTGACCATTAGAGATGCAGAGAGACAGGTAGGCCATAATAACGTATATAACCATTAGAGATGCAGAGAGACGGGTAGGCCATAATAACTTATATAACCATTAGAGACGCAGAGATACAGGTAGGCCATAATAACTTATATAACCATTAGAGACGCAGAGATACAGGTAGGCCATAATAACTTATATAACCATTAGAGATTCAGAGAGACAGGTAGGCCATAATAACTTATATAACCATTAGAGATTCAGAGAGACAGGTAGGCCATAATAACTTATATAACCATTAGAGACGCAGAGATACAGGTAGGCCATACTAACTTATATGACCATTAGAGATGCAGAGAGACAGGTAGGCCATAATAACTTCAATGCTAATTAGAGATGCAGAGAGACAGGTAGTCCATAATAACTTCTATGACCATTATAGATGCAGTGAGACAGGTAGGGCACAATAACTTATATGACCATTAGAGATGCAGAGAGACAGGTAGGCCACAATAACTTATATGACCATTAGAGATGCAGAGAGACAGGTAGGGCACAATAACTTATTTGACCATTAGAGATGCAGCGAGACAGGTAGTCCATAATAACTTCTATGACCATTAGAGATGCAGCGAGACAGGTAGTCCATAATAACTTCAATGCTAATTAGAGATGCAGCGAGACAGGTAGTCCATAATAACTTCTATGACCATTAGAGATACAGAGAGACAGGTAGGGCATAATAACTTATATGACCATTAGAGAGACAGGTAGGGCATAATAATGTCTATGACCATTAGAGATGCAGAGCGACAGGTAGGGCATAATAACTTCTATGACCATTATAGATGCAGAGAGACAGGTAGGCCATAATAACTTATATGACCATTAGAGATGCAGAGAGACAGGTAGGCCATAATAACTTATATGACCATTAGAGATGCAGAGAGACAGGTAGGCCATAATAACTTATATGACCATTAGAGATGCATAGAGACAGGTAGGGCATAATAACTTATATGACCATTAGAGATACAGAGAGACAGGTAGGCCATAATAACTTCTATGACCATTAGAGATGCAGAGAGACATGTTGGCCCTAATAACTTATATAACCATTAGAGATGCAGAGATACAGGTAGGCCATAATAACTTATATGACCATTAGAGATGCAGAGAGACAGGTAGGCCATAGTAACTTATATAACCATTAGAGATACAGAGAGACAGGTAGGCCATAATAACTTATATAACCATTAGAGATGCAGAGAGACAGGTAGGCCATAATAACTTATATGACCATTAGAGATACAGAGAGACAGGTAGGGCATAATAACTTATATGACCATTAGAGATGCAGAGAGACAGGTAGGCCATAATAACTTATATGACCATTAGAGATGCAGAGAGACAGGTAGGCCATAATAACTGCCACTTAAATATTTCAGCATCAGTAGGAATGTTGTCAGTTATTAGGGCTCTCTTGTGCTTTTCAATGTACCAAACAGCTCTTTTATGTTGCGGCACCAACTGTGCCGAGCAGTAGCACCAGCCAGTCCACTTATATTAATATACTTTAATGACCTGGCCTATAAATAACTAACAAGATTCCAGAATTAATTTCTGAAGAGAGGTTGCTGGTGATGATGAGAGGGGGAAATATATTGTAATTATTCGGCGGATGCATATGGAACAATAAGCAACAACCGGGCCTATGTTTGTGGGTGTGTTGAGATGGCAGCTTTAGGAATGTATAAGGGGCTGGATGGACATAATATGCTGTCCAAGCTATTCAAATATGTCCCTCGAGGCAGTTACTCTTCTGGTTTACATTTTCCCCTTGTAATTTGGGACGGCACGTAGCCTAGTGGTTAGAGCGTTGGGCCAGTAACCGAAAGGTTGCTAGATCGAATCCCCGAGCTGACAAGATAAAAAATATGTTGTTCTGCCCCTGAGAAAGGCAGTTAATCCACTGTTCCCCGGTAGGCCGCCATTGTAAATAAGAATTTGTTCTCAACTGACTTGCCTAGTTAAGTAAAGGTTCAATAAAAACATTACAAATTCAAATCAGGGCAGATTTAGACCTGGGACACCAGATGAGTGCAATTAACTATCAGAAACAAAAATCTGAATTGTTTAGGCTCTCCAGGACCTAATGCCATAGTCCTGTAATGTTGACTTGAGCGTTCCACTTAATCCCAAAGGTGTTTGATTGGGTTGAGGTTAGGGCTCAGTCAAGTTCTTCCACACCGATCTCGACAAACCATTTCTGTATGTTCATGTATGGACCTCACTTTGTGAGGAGTAGGAGTAGGAATTTAGCCCCACGGTGAATAATCTTTAGGTTAAAATCAACTACTGCCTCTTTCTCCGAACGGTTAAAGGGACCATCTGGGATAGGTACTCCAATCTACTGCTAAAACAGGAAAGGGCCTTCCCCAAACTGTTGCCACAATGTTGGAAGCTCATACATGTCTAGAATGTCATTGTGTGCTGTATAGCGTTACGATTTCCCTTCATTGAAAATAAGGGGCCCACCCCGAACCATGAAATGCAGCCCCAGACAATTTTTCCTCCTCCACCAAGCTTTATAGTTGGCACAATGCATTCGGGCAGGTAGCGTTTTCCTGGCATCCACCAAACTCCGATTCCAAACTCCGTTCGTCGGACTGCCAGATGGTGAAGTGTTTCCACTGCTCCAGAGTCCAATGAGCTTTACACCGCTCCAGCCGACACTTGGCATTGCGCATGGTGATCTTAGGCTTGTGTGTGGCTGCTCGGCCATGGAAACCCATTTTATCAATGCAATGGAAAAGGTCCATCAACATGTACGCTTTACCTCTCCTGTCCACCACTATATGTTCTCATAATGAATGTTATATAATGTAACCCAATGTAATATATTGTTACCTAAAGGGGTTCATATTTGTACAATTCTGAATTAAACTAGATATCTCTTGCTGAGACAATTGGTCTGCTGCATTGTTCATGATGACTGAAACAAGAGACTTGGCAAGTGTGTTTGCTGACAATGTTCTTTCACTTTCAGAATGTGCTGTTCAGGGTGTTAAGGAAAATGGTATTGTGTATTTACTTACGTCAAAATGTTTGAGGGTACTAGACCTAAGAGGCATTATTTGTTGTTCAAAGACCTAGCTGGTGCAAAGCCCTCAGTTGTTGTGGTGGTGATAGCTGTGGAAAGAACTAAACCTGCTGAGGTCGTCAGAGCAGACCAAGCATCTTTATGGAAATGGTGAAAGTCTTTAAAATGTATTATCTTTATGCATGTACTGTTGCTCACTCGTGTGCGTCTGTGTGTCTGTGTGTGTGTGTGTGTGTGTGTGTGTGTGTGTGTGTGTGTGTGTGTGTGTGTGTGTGTGTGTGTGTGTGTGTGTGTGTGTGTGTGTGTGTGTGTGTGTGTGTGTGTGTGTGTGTGTGTGTGTCTGTGTGTCTTGTCTGTGTGTGAGCAGTGAATGGTAAACAACCCAGTGGCTGAGTGTGGGGTACAGCAGGACTTAGTTCTGTTTAAATTAGGAGAACACCATCAGGTTTCGGGTGCTGCTACATTCCCCCAGTGCCAAGCGGCTGGCCTTGTTTTGCTATCTACACTGGAGCGTTTCTGATTCCTTCCTTATTATAGGGGCAATCTGGGATTCAAACAACAACACATTGGGTATCCCAACACTTTTTCTGTAGACATTACAAAAAGTTGAGTAAATCAAGGGTTGGGTTGTGATGGGAACCACAGTGGAACTATGTTCATGAGGCATTTATAGGTTTTATGTTTTTCAATAATCATTGGCTATACAATGAGTGTACATAAAGTTGAGATCAGCTGCTCTTTCCATGACATAGACCAGTGGTGTCACACTCCTTCCACAGAGGGCCGAGTGTCTGAGGGTTTTTGGTTTTTCCTTTCAATTAAGACCTAGACAACCAGGTGAGGGGAGTTCCTTACTAATTAGTGACCTTCATTCATCAATCAAATACAAGGATGCAGCAAAAGCCGCAGCCACTCGGCCCTCTGTGGAATGATTATGACACGTGACATAGACTGACCAGGTGAATCAAAGTGAAAGTTATGTTCCCTTATTGATGTCACTTGTTAAATTCACTTCAATCATTGTAGATGAAGGGCAAGAGACAGGTTAAAGTCATATTTTTATTCCTTGAGACAATTGAGACATGGATTGTCTATGTGTGCCATTCAGAGGGTGAATGGCCAAGACAAAAGATTGGGTATGGTAGTAGGTGCCAGGTGCACCAGTTTGTATCAAGAATGGTCAACCTCCAAGAGGACATCCAGCCAACTTGACACAACTGTGGTAAGCATGAGCCAGCATCCCTGTGGAACGCTTTCTACACCCTGTATAGTCCATGCCTCGAGGAATTCAGGCTGTTCTGAGTGCAACTCAATATTAGGAAGGTGTTCTCATAGTTTTGTACACTCAGTGTACAGTATATCATTTATTGGAAAGTCAAAAGATTGGAGTACCTATCCCAGATGGTCCCTTTAACCGTTCGGAGAAAGAGGCAGTAGTTGATTTTAAGCTAAAGATTATTCACTGTGGGGCTAAATCCCTACTCCCATTGACTCAGGAAAGTGAAGATGTGGTCTATCTGAAAAGAAAACATGATGATTCATGTGAAAGAAAACTGAGGTTTCCCTGTGATCAGGAAAGTGTGTCACAATCCTTTATGAACAGTCAACACACACACATACACATGCGCGCAAGTACACACACGTGCACGAACATGCACACATACACACACGCGACATGTACACACACACACTGCTGCCGTTCAAACCCCCCTCTTTGTATACAGTGCCTTCAGAACGTATTCATACCCCTCGACTTGACTTATTCCACATGTTGTTGTTACAGTCTGAATTCAAAACGGATTAAGTTGATCTTCACACAATACCCCATAATGACAAAGTGAAACCATAAAAAATATATATTTTTCTAATTTATTGAAAATAAAATACAGAAATCTCATTTACATAAGTAGTCATACCCCTCAGTCAATATTTTCTAGATGCACCTTTGGCAGCGATAACCAGTCTTTCTGGATAAGTCTGAAAGAGTTTTCCACACCTGGATTATTTTCTGAATTATTCAAGCTTTGTCATATTGGTTGTTGATCATTGCTAGACAACCGTTTTCAGGTCTTGCCATAGATTTTCAAGTAGATTTAAGTCATAACTGTAACTCGGCACTCAGGAACATTCACTGTCTTCTTGGTAAGAAACTCCAGTGTAGATTTGACCTTGTGTTTTAGGTTATTGTCCTGCTGAAAGATGAATTAATCTCCCAGTGTCGGTTGGAAAGCAGACTGAACCAAGTTTTCCTCTAGAATTTTTCCTGTGCTTAGCTCCATTCTGTTTATTTTTTATCCTGAAAAACTCCCCAGCCCTTAACGATTACAAGCATACACTACCCATAACATGATGCAGCCACCACTATACTTGAAAATATGGAGAGTGGTACTCAGTAATGTGTTGTATTAGATTTGTCCCAAACATAACACTTTGTATTCATGACAAAAAGTTGATTGATTTGCCACATTTTATGCAGTATTACTTTAGTGTTTTGTTGCAAACAGGATGCATGTTTTGGAATGTTTTTATTCTGTACAGGCTTCCTTCTTTTCACTCTGCCAATTAGGTTAGTATTGTGGAGTAACTGCAATTAAACTCTAACTGTTTTAAAGTCACAATGGTGAAATCGCTGAGTGGTTTCCTTCCTCTCTGGCAACTGAGTTAGGAATGACACATGTATCTTTGTAGTAACTGGGTGTATTGTTACACCATCCAAAGTGTAATTAATAACTTTACCATGCTCAAAGGGATATTCAATGTCTGCTTTGAATATCTACTAATAGGGGCCCTTGGTAAACTTCCCTAGTCTTTGTAGTTGAATCTGTATTTGAAGTTTACTGCTCGACTGAAGAAACCTTTCAGAGATGTGGGGCACAGAGATGAGATAATCATTCAAAAATCATGTTAAACACTATTATTGCACACAGAGTGAGTCCATGCAACTTATTCTGTGACCTGTTAAGCAAATGTTTTCTCCTGAACATATTTAGGCTTGCCATAACACAGAAGTTGAAAATGTATTGACTTAAGACATTTGAGCTTTTAGTTGTTAAATAATTTTTTTTAAATCCACTTTGACATTATGGGGTATGTGTCTAGGCCAGAGACCAAAAATCTGAGTATAATCAATTTTAAATTCAGGCTGTAACACAACAAAATGTGGAAAAAGTCAAGGGGTTTGAATACTTTCTGAAGGCACTATATCAAGGAATATAAGGAAAGACCTCCCTGCCATTTTGTCCAAAGCATTGAGCCCAGGTATCGAAGGAGCCAGCGGGCTTTGATGAAAGGATCATTCAGGAGGAAACCATCTAATATTTATGATTTGATTATTGTTGCATTTCTTGCCAATGGTTTGAGATTCTTTCTGTGAGTTTGGAAAAGGCTTTGTCATTGGCGAGATTGCAGTTGAGACATGTCCCTCTGTATGTTTGCCTTCGTAACCAATCTCTCTGGGAGGTACTGGGAGTGATTTATTTAATGGATGCTGGAACACAGTGCCATTTCAAATTAATACATGTTTGGAGAAAGGATGCTTTTCCCCCAGTGTACCATGCAAGCTCCTCTCTTTGATAAATAGATAAAAACCGCAGTAGAGCAATTGCTGAATTATTCTTTCATAATGGATAAATCAATCCACCCTTACCCAGCTTTTCCAGTTTGGGCTTTCATCGCAATTAATTCTTACCTGGGAACAATTGCAGTATAATCCCGCGGAAGCCCCCTCCACCTTGAAAAGGATACAAAGGCCTTATCCAGGATAAATACTTTATTGATCACTCAGAGCCCTTTGAATAGGTGATTATCTTAATACGGGGGCCATTGTTTGCATAGCACCATGATAGATGATTCCCCTCACCATGCATATCTTTCCAAGTAATCCGTGATTGTTAGAGCTAGGACGACATTGGTGGCTGCACAAAGTAGGACTGAGATGAGGGGACCGACTGCTATCAACCTATCAACAGATTGGAAAAACCAGAGAAGTCAAGAGAAGATAACTGAAGAGACGACAAAGAGGAGAGAGGGGTGGCGACAGGGAGGGTAGATGGGTGGCGTCGGAGAGGATAGAGGGGTGGCGTCGGAGAGGATAGAGGGGTGGCGACGGAGAGGATAGAGGGGTGGCGACGGGGAGGATAGAGGGGTGGCGTCGGAGAGGATAGAGGGGTGGCGACGGAGAGGATAGAGGGGTGGCGACGGAGAGGGTAGAGGGGTGGCGACGGAGAGGATAGAGGGGTGGCGACGGAGAGGATAGAGGGGTGGCGACGGAAAGGATAGAGGGGTAGCGACGGAGAGGATAGAGGGGTGGCGACGGAGAGGATAGGGGGTTGGGGACGGAGAGAAGAGAGGGGTGGCGACGGAGAGAAGAGAGGGGTGGCGACGGAGAGAAGAGAGGGGTGGCGACGGAGAGAAGAGATGGGTGGCGACGGAGAGGATAGAGGAGTGGTGACGGAGAGGATAGAGGGGTGGCGACGGAGAGGATAGGGGGTTGGGGACGGAGAGAAGAGAGGGGTGGCGACGGAGAGAAGAGAGGGGTGGCGACGGAGAGAAGAGAGGGGTGGCGACGGAGAGAAGAGATGGGTGGCGACGGAGAGGATAGAGGAGTGGTGACGGAGAGGATAGAGGGGTGGCGACGGAGAGGATAAAGGAGTGGTGACGGAGAGGATAGAGGGGTGGCGACGGAGAGGATAGAGGGGTGGCGACAGAGAGGATAGAGGGGTGGCGACGGATAGAAGAGATGGGTGGCGACGGAGAGAAGAGATGGGTGGCGACATAGAGAATAGAGGGGGAGGATAGAGGGGTGGCGACGGAGAGGATAGAGGGATGGTGACATAGAGGATAGAGGGATGGTGACAGAAAGGATAGAGGGATGGTGACAGAGAGGATAGAGGGATTAAGACGGACAGGATAGAGGGATTAAGACGGACAGGATAGAAGGATGGTGACGGAGAAAAGAGAGGGATGGTGACAGAAAGGATAGAGGGATGGTGACAGAGAGGATAGAGGGATGGTGACAGAGAGGATAGAGGGATGGTGACAGAGAGGATAGAGGGATGGTGACAGAGAGGATAGAGGGATGGTGACAGAGAGGATAGAGGGATGGTGACGGAGAGGATAGAGGGATGGTGACGGAGAGGATAGAGGGATGGTGACGGAGAGGATAGAGGGATGGTGTGCTTCAACAGGAAGTTCCTGGATAACAAGTGCCTTGTGCTCTTAGCAGGTGTTTAATTGAGTCTGGTGGGGTTAAATTGCTGCTTTATACGGCGATATGGCCAGATATGTGACCATGGGAAACGGTGCTGATGGTGATGCTCATCATGATAATCCTATGGCTATTGGAGCAGAAGCATAATGTCCTGTTGCATTAACACTCGTTACCATTAAACTATCAGTGGCAATGTGTGTGCCCTTTCATCACAGCCTAACGCGTCAGCATGCGAACTGAACCACATGCTTGGTCTGTTGTAATCATGTAATTGTCTATGTCCTAGAGAGTGGTCAATTGTATTATGTGTAATCAACTGCTCACCCTCCCTTTGAAATCTTCCCCTGATAGGGGCACGGGGTGGGAATGTTGCCAATGACTTTTGTTAATCTTCCAACAGCCCTATTCCACATCTGCTGCTGTTTATTGTCCTAAAATGGACACCATAATGCATTCTGTTGTGAATGAGGATTTTAAATAGTACATTGTCGATGATAAGTATACAGTAAGAGTATTCTTGATCATTCTTAAGACAAAGCAGAATGGAAAATATACATTGGAATATGAATGGATTTCTTCTCTCTGATATGATCATGTGGTTTCCTGTTGTCTTAGTCAACTGCTGGCTCCCCCACACATCAAGATAATGTAACCTTACAAGACATTTGTTCCCAGGGAGGTCTGCCAGAATCTTGAGAGTTTGGCATGGCTCTGTGAGGTTAATAATAGAAGCCATCTTGTTGTGTTTTTTTCTCTCTCTCTTCTCCCCTCAAACCAGCCATCCTGAAGTCAAGTCTTGACAGAAAACAATCTTGTTTGAGCCGGCGAGGGCGAGGGGGGTCAGCCAGCACCGGTGCCCCTGCCTAATGCAGCCCACCAGGCCCTGTCCTCTCCCTCCAATCTCTGTGAGGGAGGGAGAGAGGGAACAGAAAAAGGAGGAAGAGTAGGGATTGCAGTCTGGTCGACTACCTCTGTGGGGTTTCATTCATTTAGAGCCGTACTATACCACTACATTATCTCTGTGTGACATTATCACAATGTCTTTGTGCTCGAGATTCGTGAAAAGGTTATCTACGTTTTTTTACATCTTCGGGACAGAAAAGGTGGTGTAAGAATGATATATGTTTGGGGGAGGTTGACACACAGGTCCAATGTAATGAATAGATGTAATTAAAGTGAAAGTTGCCTATGAATTAACTTGAGTAAATAAGTAAAAAGGGTGAATAAATAACCTGTTTTCCAGCGCCAAAGTCATAGTTATTTTTATTGACACAGCTATTTATTAAGGAGTAGCTAGAACACCTTGCAGCACTGCGCTGACATGTGGATGTATGATTCAATGCTGCTGAGATGCACGACAGATGTTACTCAGTGGGAAATCCCCCAACTCCGCCTCCCCAGTCCTGCTGAAATATTTAGATTTAAAGTACACATATATTATATTCATGGCTAAATACTGTGGTTTGATCCAATAGTTGTAAGATTCTTGCATTAAAAGCTTTACTTAAGTTACCCTAATGTAACTACACAGAAATAACTGTAGAAACAACATTTTATTTACACATAGTTACATAGTTGCAGCTTTATTGACCAATTTCTCTGTCATCCTATGTGTGAATGGACAAATGAACTGAAATCTAGGTAAACAGCAGCGTAGTCCGTCTGGCATGTTTGACATTCTTTATTTTGAAGTGCCGACCCACACTTAATAAAGCCAATGTGATTTACTGGAGAAGGTGGTATAGCTCTCCTATTTTGAAAGAAATGCATTTTCCAAAGTCATTCAGTCTGCCCCCAAAGAAGAGTGAGGGGAAAATTAAATGTACTCTGGTAGAGAGAGGGAACCGAGCAAGGAAATGCTTGTAGGGATGAATGCATCAATGAGCCAATTGCTCTAAAATTGGACAGGGTTTTAAGAGAGGGAGATGGGAGGAAAGGGATTTGGCTTGCCCCTGCACTCCAGCCCAAACGCCTCATTGAAAGGTCATGTAGGATCTCTGAAAGGCTTGTGCAGTTGTCTCTAAGGCACCACAATGGAGAATATGCTCCTAGCAGCCACTGTACTGGCCTTTTTCTCTCCAATTGTATTAGTCTAGTCTAGCACATTCACTTTTCCTTTCTCAAAGCTTTGTATTTGTTTTATCCAGTTCTGTTTGATATGTATGTTTTACTGATATGTGTTTTTAGTGTTGTCTACTCAATGCATGGGCGTATGTTCCTTTATGCATATTTATCACAATGCCTCTCAGCCCATCATATCACTAAACATGTACAGTGGGGAGAACAAGTATTTGATACACTGCCGATTTTGCAGGTTTTCCTACTTACAAAGCATGTAGAGGTCTGTCATTTTTATCATAGGTACACTTCAACTATGAGAGACGGAATCTAAAACAAAAATCCAGAAAATCACATTGTATGATTTTTAAATAATTAATTTGCATTTTATTGCATGACATAAGTATTTGATCACCTACCAACCAGTAAGAATTCCGGCTCTCACAGACCTGTTAGTTTTTCTTTAAGAAGCCCTCCTGTTCTCCACTCATTACCTGTATTAACTGCACCTGTTTGAACTCGTTACCTGTATAAAAGACACCTGTCCACACACTCAATCAAACAGATTCCAACCTCTCCACAATGGCCAAGACCAGAGAGCTGTGTAAGGACATCAGGGATAAAATTGTAGACCTGCACAAGGCTGGGATGGGCTACAGGACAATAGGCAAGCAGCTTGGTGAGAAGGAAACAACTGTTGGCGCAATTATTAGAAAATGGAAGAAGTTCAAGATGACGGTCAATCACCCTCGGTCTGGGGCTCCATGCAAGATTTCACCTCGTGGGGCATTAATGATCATGAGGAAGGTGAGGGATCAGCCCAGAACTACACGGCAGGACCTGGTCAATGACCTGAAGAGAGCTGGGACCACAGTCTCAAAGAAAACCATTAGTAACACACTACGCCGTCATGGATTAAAATCCTGCAGCGCACGCAAGGTCCCCCTGCTTAAGCCAGTGCATGTCCAGGCCCGTCTGAAGTTTGCCAATGACCATCTGGATGATCCAGAGGAGGAATGGGAGAAGGTCATGTGGTCTGATGAGACAAAAATAGAGCTTTTTGGTCTAACTCCACTCGCCGTGTTTGGAGGAAGAAGAAGTATGAGTACAACCCCAAGAACACCATCCCAACCGTGAAGCATGGAGGTGGAAACATCATTCTTTGGGGATGCTTTTCTGCAAAGGGGACAGGACGACTGCACCGTATTGAGGGGAGGATGGATGGGGCCATGTATCGCGAGATCTTGGCCAACAACCTCCTTCCCTCAGTAAGAGCATTGAAGATGGGTCGTGGCTGGGTCTTCCAGCATCACAACGACACGAAGCACACAGCCATGGCAACTAAGGAGTGGCTCCGTAAGAAGCATCTCAAGGTCCTGGAGTGGCCTAGCCAGTCTCCAGACCTGAACCCAATAGAAAATCTTTGGAGGGAGCTGAAAGTCCGTATTGCCCAGCGACAGCCCCGAAACCTGAAGGATCTGGAGAAGATCTGTAGGGAGGAGTGGGCCAAAATCCCTGCTGCAGTGTGTGCAAACCTAGTCAAGAACTACAGGAAACGTATGATCTCTGTAATTGCAAACAAAGGTTTCTGTACCAAATATTAAGTTCTGCTTTTCTGATGTATCAAATACTTATGTCATGCAATAAAATGCAAATTAATTACTTAAAAATCATACAATGTGATTTTCTGGATTTTTGTTTTAGATTCCGTCTCTCATAGTTGAAGTGTACCTATGATAAAAATTACAGACCTCTACATGCTTTGTAAGTAGGAAAACCTGCAAAATCGGCAGTGTATCAAATACTTGTTCTCCCCACTGTATGTGACCACTAACAAACTGAACTATACAATGCATCTTTATCTGCCACTGTCATATGGCAAAAGCAAAGAAGGCTAAAGGCAGTTCCTGAAAGACTGAATGAAAGAGAGCTGAACGTTTACACATGCCCCCCTCCCCCAACAGCTCTCTGTATGGTTGGTTGTTTCATGCAGATCCGTTATTGTTGTGGCCTTTTCTAACATTCAAAGAACATTCTGTCCCTGCGTGGCTCAGTTGGTAAGAGCATGGCGCTAGAAATGCCAGGGTCGTGGGTTGGAGGTCATCTATACTAAAATGTATGCACTCACTGTTGTCAGTCGCTTTGGGCTTTTGCTAAATGGTAAGAACAACTAATGCTGTGACTCACCCATGACTTCACCTCTCTCTCAGCTTCGAGACACTAAGTCGGCCGACCAAAACACAACGCTGCTCCACTTCCTGGCTGAGAAGTGTGAAGAGAAGTACCCGGAGATCCTGAGGTTCCCTGAAGAGCTGCAGCATGTGGAGAGTGCTAGCAAAGGTAAGCCAGTCCGTCCTCTTTAAATAACGGTTGACCATGTCCTTATATGGACACTGTATCACTGGTTGAACCATAGTTCTACACAGACACTCCTGAGGCATTAACAGTAGCTTATATTCTGATGTGAGAGATGGATGTACAACATACTGCAAAGTCAGAGAGTAATTAAAACTTGTTGTTTTCTGCTAAGGTCATACTTGCATGTTTTGAATCGCTCAACATGCTGTTATTGGACCTTGCAGACAGTAAACTATATATTCAACAAACAAGATTTATTCCTCCCCGGAAATATCTGCCTCTTGAAATTGGACGCTCTCACAGGAAATCACAAAAGATTTTCGACAAACATGCAATTTACTCCACACCTGCAATCATTCTAGGTGTTATGTCACCTTTACCAATTTACTGCCATGTTTCATTTCCTCATCTTCTTGTTTTGACCCCCCTGCATTGTGTTTTGTTAGTAACCAATAGAAATCTCTCGACAAGCCCAAATATTATAGCTGTGTCTTCCTTGGCTCCTTTTCAATTAAGAAAGCTGTTGATTACAACTATGATGTTATTTGCTTGTGTTTTCATCAAAGTATTTTGTTCACCTTCTCCCCCACCAGTATCCTCGCTATAAACCCGGTTAAATCAAATTGTAATTGGCCGATGGTATTTGCTCTGTCTCGGCTTTATAACATTGATCCAGAGTTATCCGACTTGTTTTTAAACGCTTCTTTTGGTAGCTAGAGCTTAAACCAGGAGGCTTCGAGGCATTTTACAGCTTGATTTAGACACGCCCATGTGTTATAGAGTGACGCAAGAGATTAGGCCCAACAAGGTTAAGATACTTTAATTAGGTCTGCTGCATCCGATGGAATAAAACGTCCTAATGGCCAGAGAGCCCCTCTTAATTCTTGTGGCCAGAGAGCCCCTCTTAATCCATTAAAATGGCGCCGGAAGTAATGGCAGCAGTTTTACGAGCGCCCAAACAATTGTGTTTTTTTTTGCGTTATTTGTAACTTATTTTGTACATAATGTTTCTGCAACCGTATCCTACGGCAAAAAAAGAGCTTCTGGATATCAGGACAGCGATCACTCACCTTGGATTAGACAAAGATTTTTTCTTCAACATGCAGGACACACAGGACATTCTCTGAACACCTGACAAGGCCAACATCCCAGTTGTTGGCAAGAGGAAGAGACGCAGGTACAGAGGATACAGAGCAGGGTGCCTTGTAAGGCGAGTGGGAAAGCTGCCGTTACCGTCAATATTACTCGCCAACGTACGATCACGAATATCCAACCAACGGGACATCAAAAACTGTAATATCTTATGTTTCACGGAATCGTGGCTAATTGATGACATGGATATTCAGCTAGCGGGATATACGCTGCACCGGCAAGATAGAACAAGGGGGGGCGGTCTGTGCATGTTTGTAAACAACAGCTGGTGCACGAAATCTAAGGAAGTCTCTAGATTTTGCTCGCCTGAAGTAGAGTATATTGTGATAAATTGCAGGCCACACTATTTGCCTAGAGAGTTTTCAGCTATACTTTTCGTGGCTGTTTATTTACCACCACAGACGGATTCTGGCACTAAGAACGCACTCAGTCAGCTGTATAGGGAAATAAGCAAACAGATCCTAGTGTCCGGAGACTTTAATGCAGGGAAACTTAAATCAGTTCTACGTCATTTCTATCGACATGTTAAATGTGCAACCAGAGGAAAAAAATTCTAGATCACCTGTATTCCACACACAGAGACGTGTACAAGCTCTCCCTCGCCCTCCATTTGGTAAATCCGACCACAATTCTATCCTCCTGATTCCTGCTTACAAGCTAAAATTAAAGCAGGAAGCACCCGTGACTCGGTCTATAAAAAAGTGGTCAGGTGAAGCAGATGCTAAACTACAGAACGGTTTTCCTGTCACAGACTGGAACATGTTCCGGGATTCTTCCGATGGCATTGAGGAGTACACCTGATCAGTCACTGGCTTTATCAATAAGTGCATCGAGGACGTCGTCCCCACAGTGACTGTACGTACATACCCCAACCAGAAGCAATGGAGTACAGGCAACATTTGCACTGAGCTAAAGGGTAGAACTTCCACTTTCAAGGTGCGGGACTCTAACCCGGAAGCTTATAAGAAATCCTGCTATGCCCTCCGACGAACCATCAAACAGGCACAGCGTCAATACAGGGATAAGATTTAATCATACTACACCGGCTCCGACGCTCGTCTTATGTGGCAGGGCTTGCAAACTATTACAGACTACAAAGAGAAGCACAGCCGTGAGCTGCCCAGTGCCACGAACCTAACAGATGAGCTAAATCACTTCTATGCTCGCTTCGAGGCAAGCAACACTGAGGCATGCCTGAGAGCATCATCTGTTCCGGATGACATTGTGATCACGCTCTACATTCACAAGGCTGCGGGGCCAGACGGGCATGTGCTGACCAACTGACAGGTGTCTTCACTGACATTTTCAACATGACCCTGATTGAGTCTGTAATACCAACATGTTTCAAGCAGACCACCATAGTCCCTGTGACCAAGAACACGAAGGCAACCTGCCTAAATGACTACAGACCCATAGCACTCACGTCCGTGGCCATGAAGTGCTTTGAAAGGCTGGTAGTGCTTTGAAAGGCTCACATCAACACCATTATCCCAGAAAACCTAGACCCACTACAATTTGCATACCACCCAAACAGATCCACAGATGATGCAATCTCTATTGCACTCCACACTGCCCTTTCCCACCTGGACAAAAGGAACACCTACGTGAGAATGCTATTCATTGACTACAGCCCCGCGTTCAACACCATAGTGCCCTCAAAGCTCATCAACAAGCTAAGGATCCTGGGACTAAACACCTCCCTCTGCAACTGGATCCTGGACTTCCTGATGGGCCGCCCCCAGGTGGTGAGGGTAGGCAGCAACACATCTGTCACACTGATCCTCAACGCTGGAGCCCCTCAGGGGCGCATGCTCAGTCCCATCCTGTACTCCCTGTTCACCCACGACTGCATGGCCAGGCACAACTCCAACACCATCATTAAGTTTGCAGACGACACAACAGTGGTAGGCCTGATCACCGACAACGACGAGACAGCCTATAGGGAGGAGGTTAGAGACCTGTCCGGGTGGTGCTAGAATAACAACCTATCCCTCATCGTAACCAAGACTAAGGAGATGATTGAGGACTACAGAAAAGGAGGACCGAGCACGCCCCCATTCTCATCGACTGGGCTGTAGTGGAGCAGGTTGAGAGCTTCAAGTTCCTTGGTGTCCACATCAACAACAAACTAGAATGGTCCAACACACCAAGACAGTCGTGAAGAGGGCACAACAAAGCCTATTCCCCCTCAGGAAACTATAAAGATTTGGCATGGGTCCTCAGATACGCAAAAGGTTCTACAGCTGCAACATCAAGAGCATCCTGACTGGTTGCATTACTGCTTGGAATGGCAATTGCTCGGTCTCCGACCGCAAGGCCCTACAGAGGGTAGTGCTTAGCCCCAGTACATCACTGGGGCTAAGCTTCCTGCCATCCAGGACCTCTACACCAGGCGGTGTCAGAGGAAGGCCCTAAAAATTGTCAAAGACCCCAGCCACCCCAGTCATAGACTGTTCTCTCTACTACCACATGGCAAGCTGTACCGGAGTGCCAAGTCTAGGACAAAAAGGCTTCTCAACAGTTTTTACCCCCAAGCCATAAGACTCCTGAACAGGCAATCAAATGGCTACTGGCTACCCGGACTATTTGCATTGTGTGCCCCCCCAACCCCTCTTTTACTGCTGCTGCTACTCTCTGTTTATCATATATGCATAGTCACTTTAACTATACATTCATGTACATACTACCTCAATTGGCCCGACCATCCAGTGCCCCCGCACATTGGCTAAACGGGCTATGTGCACTGTGTCCCGCAACCCACCACCCGCCAACCCCTCTTTTACGCTACTGCTACTCTCTCTTCATCATCTATGCATAGTCACTTTAACCATATCTACATGTACGTAGTACCTCAATCAGCCCGGTGCCTGTATATAGCCTTGCTACTGTTATATCCTCGCTACTTTATATAGCCTCGCTACTGTTATTTTTCACTGTCTTTTTTACTGTTGTTTTTATTTCTTTACTTACCTATTGTTCACCTAATACCTATTTTGCACTGTTGGTTAAGCATTTCACTGTAAGGTCTACTACACCTATTCGGCGCACGTGACAAATTAACTTTGATTTGATTTGTGTTGTAAAAATCTGGAATATTCTTCTGTTCAGGAAGAGGGCCCCGGCAGATTCAATATGGATGGTGTCTGGCAGCAGTTTCAGTGGCCAATGGGAGGACTTTAATAGAGCACAAGGGATTTGTATGCGTTCTGAGATGACCACCAGGAAAGGTTAACAGGCCGGATGGGAGGCATGGTGTGGATGACAGGACAGAACGGTGGCTTTAATGCACTAGGCATTATAGTATATCTGCCATTGTGGATTGGCGTTGAGAATAAGATAACATGGCTGCCATTTGTGGTGCGGAAGTGGCGTAATTACCTCAAGAGTAGACATGCTACATTGTTCCCACCTTTGAATTAAGTTATTTATCTGACACGTATGAAAGTTAGTCTCCCTCTGCAATCTGGCACGTAAGCATTTGCCGCCTCATTGTGTCTGGGAATAGACTTGTTTGTCTGACTGCCTGTCAATAAGTTCATTTCATTCTCAAGTATTTGGTGGAGACTCCCCAGAGGCGTATTTACTTTGTTAGTTTCCTATTTGGTTATTTAATCGAATTCCCGCTAATTATGTGCTCGACTGACGCAGCGAGGCAGCTATTGTTGAAGTGGACCAGAACCAGCCTTCATTATGGATATAGATGGATTAGTGTACGGCTCAAACTGTCAACGTGTATCAACTCATTCAAGTCCTTTCAGGGACAATCAATTATTGTACATGCTTGTTAGTTCAATTGGGTGAGACTGATAAGCCATTGGTTGACTCAATTCATTATGGCAAACACCAGTGGACAACACAGACATAACACCAAGGAGAAGGCTATATGGGATATAAAGCTGTTTACCTCACAGTGCTTTCCGTAGACCCTGTATTTTAATTATAGGTCAACCGTGATATACAACACGATAACATTATCCATGGACATTTTGGGGTAAAACCAAGAAAACTAGCCATTTAAAGGCCCAGTAGAGTCAAAAATGTGATTTCCCTGTGTTATATATATATATATATATATACATATATTATTTCTACACGGAGGTTGGAATAATACTATGAAATTGTGAAAATGATGATAATACCCTTTTAGTGTAAGAGCTGTTTGAAAAGACCGCCTGAAATTTCAGCCTGTTTTGGTGGGGTGGAGTTTTGGCCTGCCTGGTGACATCAACAGGTGGTAATTTAGTTAATTTACTGATACGAAAGAGAGAATCAAATCCTCTCTGCCAATAACAGCTACACTGAACAAAAATATAAACACAACATGTTGGTCCCATGTTTCAAGAGCTAAAATAAAAGATGCCAGAAATGTACCTTCCATAAACACAAAAAGCCTATTTCTCTCAAATGTTGCGCACAAATTTGTTTACATCCCTGTTATTGAGCATATCTCCTTTTCCAAGATAATCCATCCACCTAACAGATGTGGCATATCAAGAAGTGGATTAAACAGCATGATCATTACACAGGTGCAGCTTGTGCTGGGGAGACTAAAAGGCCACTCTAAAATTTGCAGTTTTGCCACACAACACAATGCCACAGATGTCTCAAGTTTTGAGGGAGCATGCAATTGACATGCTGACTGCAGGAATGTCCAGAGCTGTTGCCTGGTGGACATTACATTTTCATTTCTCTACCACCATTAGAGAATTTGTCAGTACCTCCAACTGGCCTCACAAACGCAGACCACGTATAACCACGCCAGCCCAGGACCTCCACCACTGGCTTCTTCAGCTGCGGGATTGTCTGAGACCAGCCACCCGGACTGCTGAAACTGTGGGTTTGCACAACAAAATAATTTCTGCACAAACTGTCAGAAACAGTCTCAGGGAAGCTCATCTGCATGATTGTCATCCTCACCAGTGTCTTGACCTGACTGAAGTTCTGCGTCGTACCGACTTCAGTTGGCAAATTCTCACCTTCGATAGCCACTGGCACGCTGGAGAAGTGTGCTCTTCACGGATGAATCCCAGTTTCAACTGTACCAGGAATATGGCAGAGATTGTGTATGGTGTCGTGTGTGCGAGTGGTTTGCTGATGTCAATGTTCTGAACAGATTGCCTCATGGTGGACAACGAACACAATTTCATTTTATTGATGGCAATTTGATAATGCACAACCCCATGTCACAAGGATCTGTACAAAATTCCTGGAAACTGAATATGTTCCAGTTCTTCCATGGCCTGAATACTCACCAGACATGTCAACCATTGAGCATGTTTGAGATGCTCTGAAACGACATGTGCGACAGCTTGTTCCAGTTCCCACCAGTATCCAGCAATTTCGCATAGCCATTGAAGGGGAGTGGGACAACATTCCACAGGCCACAATCAACAGCCTGATCAACGCTATGCAGAAGAGATGAGGCGCTGCATGAGACAAATGATGGTCACACCAGATACTGACTGGTTTTCTGATCCACGCCCCTACTTTGTTTTTATGGTATTCATGAATTAGGGCCTAATTCATTTATTTCAATTGACTGATTTCCTTATATGAACTGTAACTCAGTAAAATCTTTGAAATTGTTGCATGTTGCGTTTATATTTTGGTTCAGTGCAGTTTTCAGTTTTCCCTTCCCCACTCAAACCACACCCAGACAGTCCTAGCGAAATTGCTTGAGAAATCACTGGAAGGTACTTAATTACTACACATACATTATTTGATATTGATATAAAACATTGGACCTTTAAGAGCAGATGATTCCATAGTGAGAGAGACAGAAATAATTTGATTTGGAAATATATTTTTTTATTGTGCCTATTGGTCAGCCAGACAGCATTGGTTTGAATCATGAAGTGATGCGTTTCTTCAGTTTTGACAGAAGTCCGCCTCCACAGGTGAAGCCAAAAGGAATTAGATGATTGAGTCACCCACTCTAACAAAAAATGCACCGTCTCTCACTCCAACAAGAAACATGACACAATGATCTTTGTTTTAAAAGACAATTCTTAGTGTCTTCTCATTTTCCTTTTCCCCGTACCAACGAGAGACCTCTTTGGTCACCAGCGCTCAAGTTTTATTCTGTTGTTTTCGTGTGCTTTTAAGGGCCGTTTGAGATGCCGGAGAGGACCAAAACAAAGAAGCTCAAATCGCAGCTGTCTAGCCTCACTAAAGCTCATTTAATCAGAGAACACTTTGAGGCTGGAACACAAGGCTGGAACACCAAGATGGCTGGGCCACGCGTTAGCTTGATTCGAGTCTGGAGGAGCTTTAACACTCATGTAGAACAACGGGGCCCATCTGAATAATTTATAGACTATCTTCCAGATCCTTTACAAGGCTTTTTGGTCTCCTGTCAGGTAAATTGGTAGAAGAACATGGGAAAAAGATTGCTTCCTTAACTGGGTACACTGTTCACCCTAACCCCGAGCAATATCTAGTTGTCATCTCTCATTCTCCTCTCTGTTAGGCATCTCTCTCTCCTTCATCGCTACAGTGCATTAGAGCCACTTTGTTTCCTCGTCTCCACTAAAATAACTTTCTAGTTTCTCCTTTTGTTATTATTTTTCTACTTGGCCCATGGCCGGCAGTATGCTGGAATGGAAATATGTATCTAGGATTCCACTTCCTCTCCCTTTATCCCCCATCACTTCCTCTCATTTTATCCCCCATCATGTCATCTCTCTTTATCCCCATCACCACCTCCTCTTTTATCACTGTCTCCCCCATCACTTCCTCTCTCTTTATCCCCATCTCCCCCATCACTTCCTCTCTCTTTATCACCGACTCCCCATCACTTTCTCTCTCTTTATCCCTGTCTCCCCATCACTTCCTGTCTCTTTATCCATGTCTCTCCATCACTTCCTCTCTCTTTATCCCCATCTCCCCATCACTTCATATCTCTTTATCCCCATCACATCCTCTCTTTTTATCCCTGTATCCCCATCACTTCCTCTCTCTTCAACCCCGTCTCCCCCATCACTTCCTCTCTCTTCAACCCCGTCTCCCCTCTCGTTATCACCGACTGCCAATCTCTTCCTCTCTCTTTACCCCCGTCTCACCCATCTCTCCTCTCTCTTTATCCCCATCTCCCCATCACTTCCTGTCTCTTTATCCCCGTCTCCCCATCACATCCTGTCTCTTTATCCCCGTCTCCGCATCACTTCCTGTATCTTTATCCCCGTCTCCCCATCACTTCCTCTCTCTTTATCCCCGTCTCCCCATCACTTCCTCTCTCTTTAGCCCTGTCTCCCCATCACTTCCTCTCTCTTTAGCCCCGTCTCCGCATCACTTCCTGTCTCTTTATCCCCGTCTCCCCATCACTTCCTCTCTCTTTATCCCCATCTCCCCATCACTTCCTCCATCTTTATCCCTGTCTTCCCCATTACTTCCCGTCTCTTTATACCTGTCTCCCCCATCACTTCCTCTCTCTTTATCCCCGTCTCCCCCATCACTTCCTCTCTCTTTATCCCCGTCTCCCCATCACGTTCTCTCTATATCCCCGTCTCCCATCACTTTCTCTCTATATCCCCGTCTCCACCATCACTTTCTCTCTGTGCCACCCAACTTACCTTCTGACAAGCTATTACAAATTGAACCTCCCCCTGCCTGTCCCACCATCACTACAACTTGGAAAATGTTGTTGTGTGTTGAATCATTATTTGACTCATTATTTTCAGCTGAAGTAGACCCCTCGCCTCTGCGGTGACTACCACCACCCTCTGTTGTGATCTGTAGCTGAGGTGAGGCCAGGTGACCTAGTCAACCTGTACAGCCAGAGGCCCTGAGCCTGCAAATTTCTGCTTGTTGCATCAAGGGCCGTGGGGGAAAACGGGGGTTGGCTGGTCAGAAGGTGGGGGGTGTGGTGAGGAGGAGGGGGTTCCAACATTAGAATAATCACAAGCTCATCTACAAACGGCTGGAGCCTGCACACTTAATATACCTGATTGAAAAGAGCAATCAGTTCCGGCTGATTTCCCTGAGAAAGGCTTTTTGTCAGTTCCTTTCCCTTGATTGCCCACTCCAGAGGGACTCTCTCTCCTCAAGTCTCTAACATCTACTGCTCCTCAGAGAGAGAAGAAAAAATTTAGAGAGAAAAGAGTGAGAGAGAAAAGAGAGAGAGACAGGCCTTTGTCTGCTCTTTTGCAGGCTGAGCCTCCCTTAAGCACATTATACTGCATTTTCCCAACTGCTTCACTTCATGTTAATTGCCTTATATTGTTTCTATTTAATGTTATGCTTCTGTCATGACAAGTTCAAATCGAAAGAAAGATAATTGCTAATCAATGAAAACTGGATCCTTGTACAATTCACTCCGGGTCGAGTGGCGTACTTTGGCATTTGCTGGCAATCATTAATGTTATTCAATAAGATACCCTTTTAATAATTTTCACTTCGTTTGATTGTATTACTTTCTTTTGCAGAATATTATTTTCATTCTGATTCATTCCTTATAAAATATTAGCGAAATCAATGTTATGTTTATCTATAGTTGGTGTATTAGAGAAATTAGTCGATAAATCCACTTGCCTTCAGAACCAAAATGGACGCCTTGACTGAAATCTCAGTAGCATTTCCTGTAGAGCGGTATAAAAGACATCTGGTTTTCTGAGTCATAGCGTCGTCATAGAGTTGTGTGGATGCACAACTTAATTACACATGCAACCCTGCATGCTTGTGAATTATAAATGCAACACGCTAACGAGATGATAGATCTGCATGTGGACTCCCAGCAGGTCGTCTACTCTCCCCTTCCTTGACACACATGATAGCATCTCTTATTACCTCAGAAGCTGTCTTCCTATAGGGAGTAGCTTTTGAGGCAGGTAGAGGTCAGTGATAACTGGAGCCCGGCCCAGCACACACAGTTGTCCTCGCAGGAGACTCTTCTCTCTATGGACTCGCCCATTATGGACTCGCCCATCATCAATGGCACACCTGCCTCAAGGTCACTGCTAATTAGAAGCCAGATGTTCACCCAGAGAGACTCACAGGGGCATGGAATTTGCTGAGTCTCAAGGAGGGCCTGGGACAAGCGGACTGATGACCATGAGGACTGACATTGTGGGGTTGTTGTGCTGTTTTTACATGAATTCCCTATTCTTACGCACTTTTATTTTGTATAGACTATGTACTTGTTTCAGCCCAGAAGTTAGACAAGTGGACCATTAACCAGAAGGTTGCTAATTTGAAACAGGGGCTCTAATGTAGCAACTGGCAACCAAAAGGCTGCTAGTCATGTCACTTAACGCCTCCATGTTCCAAATGTATGGCATGTGTCTGTGTTGTCTCAGGCAGCAGAGCAACATAATCACAATCTCAGATGGACCTATAATGTCTTATTATATTCATTGAGGTTGAGTTGGCATGTCAGTAGTTTTGAGATGAAATAATATCACTGTAGCATGCTTTCGTATATTCCAGGTGCACACTCATATTGGTTTGATGGAGCGGGTTGTGAACCGAAAACTTGAAAATTAATGGAAGTGATCATCTGATTTATTATCTTACCCTCTAAAAATAATGCTAATCTTTTGAGCTTGTCCAACATATTTATCCCATTCTTACAATGTCCCCTCAGAATTATTGTTATACACTCTCTCTACAAGCCTACTAGCTAGATTTGTGGTTAGGTATTGTGTAGTAACTGCCTATGACAGTAACTCTTGAGTAAGGAACTGCCGACATAAACCTCCCGACGAACAGTTATTGAGACCCTTGTAACGTCTGGCAGCTACAGTATATGTATTTGGTGCTGTTTTTCATTGACTATCCCCTCTAATGTAGCAAATTGGATGGGTAAGGTGATAAACTTGATGTTTTGGAGCTTTATGTCCATTGACCTTCTGTCAACAGTGATGCATACTACCGTGCTCCGATCATGCAAATTCGAGCACATGAGGGTCGGAGTATGAGTCCAAATCAAAGTATGCGAAACGGAGCACGAAGGACACTTCTAGAATGTGTACTCTGTTTGCAAGCTTCAACTGAAAGTATGCAAAGAAATATGACGCAACCACGTATAGAATGAGGAAACATTTATTGAAGTCAAGGGCAGCCATTATTTGAGCTGAAGCGAGAGATAATACACTCCGACTTCGGAAGGAGAAATTGTCTATTAACATTTCACATGTTGCCTGACTACAATATTGTATCTTGATACATTAATACATCTCGCATAATATTCGTTTTATGATATGTTTGCCTGTTAAACTATCTGATTAGCTACATTATTACGATTCACATATAGCTAGCTGATAGTTATGAAGTAAATCTGTTTCTTTGTGTATATTTTGTTTTGTCTCTATTGCCATTGTTGTCCTGGCTGGAAGACGGTTCAGTGAATGGGTAAATCCATAGTAAGTGAATAGGGCTAACTGGCTAGCTAGCTTGCCATGAAGAATTGGTAGATACGCACGGAAAATGTACGTTTACCTTGCATAATATTAGTTTTAGGTCATTTTTGCCTGTTTAACTAGCTGGCTAGCTAGATTATTACGATTTACATACAGTGCATTTGGAAAGTATACAGACCCCTTTACTTTTTCAACATTTTGTTATATTACAGCCTTATTCTCATCAATCTACATACAATACCCCATTATGACAAAGCAAAAACGGGTTACTAGAAATTGTATTAAAAATAAAAGACAGAAATGCCTTATTTACATACAGTTGAAGTCGGAAGTTTACATGCACCTTAGCCAAATGCATTTAAACTCAGTTTTTCACAATTCCTGACATTTAATCCTAGAAAACATTCCCTGTCTTAGGTCAGTTAGGATCACCACTTTATTTTAAGAATGTGAAATGTCAGAATAATAGTAGAGAGAGTGATTTATTTATCACATACCCAGTGGATCAGAAGTTTACATACACTCAATTAGTATTTGGTAGCATTGCCTTTAAATTGTTTAACTTGGGTCAAACATTTTGGGTAGCCTTCCACAAGCTTCCCACAGTAAGTTGGGTGAATTTTGGCCCATTCCTCCTGACAGAGCTGGTGTAACTGAGTCAAGTTTCTAGGCCTCCTTGCTCGCACATGCAGCAAAGCACCCCCACAACATGATGCTGCCATCCCTGTGTTTCACTGTTGGGATGGTGTTCTTTGGCTTGCAAGCCTCCCCCTTTGTCTTCCAAACATAACAATGGTCATTATGGCAAAACAGTTCTATTTTTGTTTCATCAGACCAGAGGACTTTTCTCCAAAAAGTACGATCTTTGTCCCCATGTGCAATTGCAAACCATAGTCTGGCTTTTTTTATGCAGGTTTTGGAGCAGTTGGCTTCTTCCTTGCTGAGCGGCCTTTCAGGTTATGTCTGTATAGGACTCGTTTTACTGTGGATATAGATACTTTTGTACCTGTTTTCTCCAGCATCTTCACAATTTCCTTTGCTGTTGTTCTGGGATTGATTTGCACTTTTCGCAGGAAAGTATGTTCATCTCCAGGAGACAGAACGCGTCTCCTTCCTGAGCGGTATGACGGCTGCGTGGTCCCATGGTGCTTATACTTGCGTACTATTGTTTGCACAGATGAACGTGGTACCATCAGGCGTTTGGAAATTGCTCCCAAGGATGAACCAGAATTGTGGAGGTCCCACATTTTTTTTCTGATGTCTTGGCTGATTTCTTTTGATTTTCCCATGATGTCAAGCAAAGAGGCACTGAGTTTGAAGGTAGGCCTTGAAATACATCCACAGGTACACCTCCAATTGACTCAAAGTATGTCAATTTGCTTATCAGAAGCTTCTAAAGCCATGACATAATTTTCTGGAATTTTCCAAGCTGTTTAAAGGCACAGTCAACTTAGTGTATGTAAACTTCTGACCCACTGCAATTGTGATACAGTGAATTATAATTGAAATAATCTGTCTGTTAACAATTGTTGGAAAAATTACTTGTGTCATGCACAAAGTAGATGTCCTAACCGACTTGCCAAAACTATAGTTTGTTAACAAGAAATTTGTGGAGTGGTTGAAAAACGAGTTTTAATGACTCCAACCCAAGTGTATGTAAACTTCTGACTTCAACTGTACGTATTCAGACCCTTTGCTATGAGACTCGAAATTGAGCTCAGGTGCATCCTGTTTCCATTGAGCATCCTTGAGATGTGTCTATAACTTGATTGGAGTCCAGCTGTGGTAAATTATATTGATTGGACATGATTTGGAAAGGCACACACATGTCTTTATAAGGTCTTACAGTTGACAGTGCATGTCAGAGCAAAAACCAAGCCATGAGGTCAAATCAATTTTTCCTAGAGCTCAGAGACAGGATTGTGTCGAGGCACAGATCTGGGGAAGGGTACACAAACATGTCTGCAGCATTGAAGGTCCCCAAGAACACAGTGGCCTCCATCATTCTTAAATGGAAGAAGACTCTTCTTAGAGCTGGCCGACAGGCCAAACTGAGCAATCGGGGGAGAAGGGTCTTGGCCAGGGAGGTGACCAAGAACCCCATGGTCCCTCTGACAGAGACTCCAGAGTTCCTCTGTGGAGATGGGAGAACCTTCCAGAAGGACACCCATCTCCGCAGCACTCCACAAATCAGGCCTTTATGGTAGAGTGGCCAGACGTAAGACTGTCCTCAGTAACAGCCCGCTTGTAATTTGCCGTAAGGCAGCTAAGGACTCTCAGACCATGAGAAACAAGATTATCTGGTCTGAGGAAACCAATATGGAACTATTTGGCCTGAATGCCAAGTGTCAAGTCTGGAGGAAACCTGGCACCATCCCTACGGTGAAGCATGGTGGTGGCATCATCATGCTGTGGGGACGTTTTTCAACGGCAGGGACTGAGAGACTAGTCAGGATTGAGGCAAAGGTGAACGGAGCAAAGTATAGAGAGATCCTTGATGAAAACCTGCTCTAGAGCGCTCAGTACCTCAGACTGGGGCGAAGGTTCACCTTCCAACAGGACAACGACCCTAGACACACAGCCAAGACAACGCAGGAGTGGCTTCAGGAAAAGTCTAGGAATGTTGAGATCGAACATCTCTGGAGAGACCTGAAAATAGCTGTTCAGCGACGCTCCCCATCCAACCTGACAGAGCTTGAGAGGATCTGCAGAGAAGAATGGAAGAAACTGCCTAAATACAAGTGTGCCAAGCTTGTAGCGTCATACCAAAGAATACTTGAGGCTGTAATCGCTGCCAAAGGTACTTCAACAAAGTACTGAGTAAAGGGTCAGAATACTTATGTAAATGTGATATTTCCCTTTTTTTCATATATACATTTGCTTTCTAAAAACATGTTTTTGCTTTGTCATTATGGGGTATTTTGTATTGATTGATGACTGGAAAAAAACAATTTAATCATTTTTAGAAGAAGGCTGTAACATAACAAAATGTAGAAAAATTCAAGGGGTCTGAATACTTTCGGAATACAATGTATCTATCTGAAAATTATGTAGTAGAATTTTTGCTTTGTGTATATCTTGTTTCGCCTATTGTTGCCATTGTCTTGGCTGGATGAAGGTTCAGTGAATGGGGAGGTGAAGCGTGCGAGTGCTTCTCAAATGTGTTATTTCATGCATTCCCCACACTCTCGTCCTCACAAGAACTTACTCAAGAGAACGTGGTCGGAGAATACACTCAGAGCATGAGAGTATGGAGCACGCTAGTATGCATATTGCGAAACACCCCATGTGTTAGTCCTATTGTTTCTGTGGTTGAACATCCAATTAGTCATTTTTTTCTGACTGATGATTTAATGAGTAGCCATTTCCTCATGTGTTGTGTTCTTCATTTGTTTGTTTTCTCCTTTAATAACATTGCCACAATAAACGTTGATTAGCATGTAATCAACTAGTGGCTTTTCTGCACTGTGAACAGCGGCGGCAACAGCTTTGAAGTTGGCCTTGTCTGTTGGAAAATTGTTATGGATGAAGTTCTCCTCTGCTAATTTTTTGGTGTCTTGGGACTGCCAATGGTGACACAAACACTTGCTTACACACAACGTCAAAACTATGTACCGAACAAAGGTTCAGTCATTTATTTCGCCGGGATACAGGGGAGCATTTCTCACAAGGCATTTTGGATCTCGGAGGTCATGCCTAATGCAAAACACAGCATTGTTTCTTCCTCGCCGCCGTTTATCTCCTTTATTCGTGTTTAGTTTTAAAGGACTATATCTCTTTTCATGGGCAGTTATCATGCCATCTTGTGCTCTCAGCACCGTGTGCTGCCTGTGGCTTTTAGACTGTGGATGGAACTCTTAAGTGAGGGCTGCCTTAAAGGTGCTATAATCTCTGCTCATATAAGCACTTGCTAGATCCGCTGGCTAAATCCTGCAGCTTTAATGGAATGCAGGTGAAATTTGGACGCATATACCTTCAATGAGAAAATGCATTACTCAAATCCCTCCCCAGAGTGGTTATCGACCTCTAACTTATTGCCTCTCAACAAAAACACCTCAGGCCAGATTTACTAAGAGATTTAACTACTGCAAAACTTGCTCCTCTTTTTTCCAGATAGGAGAATTTCTAATATCATTCCCTCTGGACAAAAAAACGGTGCATACTCGACAACAATTAAATCCGTACATTTTTTCACTTAGATGTATGAAACTCAAAAATGCTTCCTTAAACCTATTTTTACTTTGCTTTTGGGAATCTTGCTTTGACAAGCAGAACATCACACAAGGACACATTTGACATTTCTCCAGAGACCCAAGATATTCCTTCTGACAGGAAAGGACACACTTTATTTCCTGTCTCTGACGGATGGTGTGGGCAGAAAAGGTGCCATCTCCAGCCCGATGCCCCACCTTCCCCTGCCCAATGTTGGGCCTGCCATCCCGTGCCGAGTGGACCACCTTGGGAATAGAGTCCACCGCTGTCTGTTCGCCACAGACAGCTCTGAGATGATAATTAAAGATGGAGGATTTCCCCAGGGTAGAGCCAGTGAAGGGAAGGAGATCAGGAGTTCACCCCCGTGCCTGGGCCAAAGGCACACACCAAAAATATCTACGTTGTTAGTTAAGCTTTAAATGGGGTCAGGTTGAACATTGCTAACGGCACTCTCTGTACCGTGCCTGCTGTGGGACGTCTGATTCACGTTCCAAAAGAGATTCACCTCTCACTTCTCTCTGCTGTGGTAGTTTTCATTACCTCTCTGACATACATACCGATGGCTCCTCCGCTCATCGCTTAGATTCATTTTAACTGTCTTACGGAGCATTCGCCTTGAATGTGTCTGTCAATCATTTTATTTCACGAACATGAGCTAATGTTGTGTACAGATGATCGAGGCACATCAACACCATTTTCAGTGGAGATTTCCTGCTGTCCATTTCCAGGTTAAGATAGACCTTTCTTTCAAAGCGTACAATTGGCCCTGCCTGCCCTCCAGCACCCGATGTCACAGGGAGGCCAAAAAGATCACCAAGGACATAAACCAACCGAGCCACGGCCTGTTCACCCCACTATCATCCAGAAGGCGAGGTCAGTATAGGTGCATCAAAGCTGGGACCGAGTGACTGAAAAACAGCTTCTATCTCAAAGCCATCAGACTGTTAAATAGCCATCACTAGCTGGCTATCACCCGGTTACTCAACCCTGTCCCTTAAAAACTGCTGCCCTATATACATAGACATGGAATCACTGGCCACTTTAATAATGGAACACTAGGCACTTTAATAATGTTTACATCCTGCTTTACTGATCTCATATGTATATAATGTATTCTATTCTACTGTATTTTAGTCAATGACACTCCGACATTGCTCGTTCTAATATTATATATTTCTTAATTCCATTCTTTTACTTTTAGATTTGTGAATTGTTATATACTATTGCACTGTTATAACTAGGAACACAAGCATTTTGCCACACCCGCAATAACATCTGACCAATAACATTTGATTTGATTATATAGTCGTTGGAAATGGTAGTCTTTAAAACAGTATTATCCTGACCCCTGACCTCGCGGTAATAGTGACGGAAAAGCCTTGAGAGAAGTGTCATTGGCCAATTTGCCTTGTTAAATTTTACCACAGAGATTAATCTGTGGGCCCTGACAATGAGAGCCAAGCCTGTGTGGTGATTCAACTCAATCAGAGGCTGCGCTGACGATCCGTATTGACAATCTGGGAAAAAGAGGAAATATGACACAAATGTTCTCATAAATCTGTTTAGTATAAGGCATAGCCAAGGGCAAAGCAGTATGGAGCCTGGGAGAGGGAAAATAGAGTGAGAGATAGGGAGAGAAAAAAAAGTTGAACTCTGAGGATATTAATACAGTCATGAATATATCTATTATCCACATTCATTTCTAAGGCACTGCGGCATTATAACTCCCTGCACTACTTGGCTCTGGGCTGTATTACGTCGACAAAATGCTTTTCTGCATTGGGTGGAACACAAAGAGGATAATTTGTCTGGTTCTGAATGGAATTGAAGGGGAATCATGGCGTTAGGAAGATACTTTCACATTCCAGCCTAAGGATTCTGTCTGTAGTTGGCTCTGTAGAACTGAGGAAAAGATTAACGTAATTCAAAACTGATTTAGACAAAGGACCCTTCAGTGTGGCAAATAAATGTGTGTTCGCCTGCATGTCACAGAGAGTGTCTGTTATTAAGACAAAAATTTGAATTACTCATTCGTTTTCTGGGGCACAACTTCATTGTTTTTTACTATTACTAGAAAACCTTTTCCTCCTTATTCCAGTTCTTTTCCAGATTTACCACAGAGCACCAGTAGACAGACACTGAAAAATACATCTCTTTCATCGTACCTCTGCATGCAGTCTCCCGAGTGGCGCAGCCGTCTAAGCCACTGCATTTCAGTGCTAGAGGCGTCACTACAGACCCTGGTTCGATCCCAGGCTGTATCACAACCGTCCGTGATTGGGAGTCCCATAGGGTGGCGCACAATTGGCCCAGTGTCATCTGTCATTGTAAAATATTTGCTCCTAACTGACTTGCCTAGTTAAATAGGTTAAATAAAAAGGTAAAAAAAAAAAAAAAATGTCAACTGCATTTATTTTCAGCAAACTTAACATGTGTAAATATTTGTATGAACATAACAAGTTTCAACAACTGAGACATAAACTGAACAGGTTCCACAGACACGTGACTAACAGAAATGGAATAATGTGTCCCTGAACAAAGGAGAGCCAAAATCAAAAGTAACAGTCATTATCTGGTGTTGCCACCAGCTGCATTAAGTACTGCAGTGCATCTCCTCCTTATGGACTGCACCAGATTGAGATCCGGGCTCTTCGCTGGCCATGGCAGAACACTGACATTCCTGTCTTGCAGGAAATCACGCACAGAACAAGCAGTATGGCTGGTGGTATTGTCATGCTGGAGGGTCATGTCAGGATGAGCCTGCAGGAAGGGTACCACATGAGGGAGGAGGATGTCTTCCCTGTAACGCACAGCATTTAGATTGCCTGCAATGACAACAAGCTCAGTCCGATAATGCTGTGACACACCGCCCCAGACCATAACGGACCATCCAAATCGATCCCGCTCCAGAGTACAGGCCTCAGTGTAACGCCCATACCTTCGACGATAAATGCGAATCCGACCATCACCACTGGTGAGACAAAACTGCGACTCGTCAGTGAAGAGCACTTTTTGCCAGTCCTGTCTGGTCCAGCGATGGTGGGTTTCTGCCCGTAGCCGTTGTTGCCAGTGATGTCTAGTGAGGACCTGCCTTACAACAGGACTACAAGCCCTCAGTCCAGCCTCTCTCAGCCTATTGCGGACAGTCTGAGCACTGATGGAGGGATTGTGCGTTCCTGGTGTAACTCGGGCAGTTGTTGTTGCCATCCTGTACCTGTCCCGCAGGTGTCATGTTCGGCTGTACCGATCCTGTGCAGGTGTCGTTACACGTGGTCTGCGAGGACGCTGCGAGGACGATCAGCTGTCCGTCCTGTCTCCCTGTAGCACTGTCTTAGGCATCTCACAGTACGGACATGGCAATTTATTACCCTGGCCACATCTGCAGTCCTCATGCCTCCTTGCAGCCTGCCTAAGCCACGTTCATGCAGATGAGCAGGGACCCATGGCATCTTTCTTTTGGTGTTTTTCAGAGTCAGTAGAAAGGCCTCTTTAGTGTCCTAAGTTTTCATAACTGTGACCTTAATTGCTTACCGTCTGTAAGCTGTTAGTGTGTTAACGACCGTTCCACAGGTTAATTAATTGTTCATTAATTGTTTATGGTTCATTGAACCATTGGAAACAGTGTTTAAACCCTTTACAATGAAGATCTGTGAAGTTATTTGGATTTTTACGAATTATCTTTGAATGACAGGGTCCTGAAAAAGGGACATTTATTTTGCAGACATATTTGAGCATTTGAACGATTTGTGATGAAATATCGATATTGACTGTGTTTATTTGAACCCTTTCTGCTTCTCTTCCATCTCCATGTCTCTGTGGTGTGTTCTACTTCTGCCCTGAGATGTTCCAGCTGTCACACCTGAGTACATTCTCCTTTCAGATCTATCCGTGGAGATGTGCCCTACATTCTACTCTAGAAAAAAATGTAAAATCATGGCCCTTATCTCTGCTTCACATACATGCATGCAGAATACACTCGCATTAAGAGGCTCTGGGCACCACTTCCTGAGGTCTCTGCACCATAGGGATATTTTGACAGTTTAAATTAGAAGCAAATGGAGAAAAATAATAGGACTATGTAAAATGGTGCACCCTTGGCCTGCCACCATAAAAAAAGGAGATACACTACCACAACAATCACAATATATTTACTGCAGTACGTATCCTTTTCAGTTTATCTTGTGTAGATTCCCCCGGTGTACATATGTATAGATTGCATTTTGATACTGCTACAGTGCTATTTGGGTTGGTAATTGGATTCGTCCTGCCGTCCTTGATTTCTTTCTTTTTTAGCGTTTTTCTTTACATTTTAGCTGTTTGACATTTGGCTGCATTCGTAGGAGCTTGTAATAACATAAGCACTTCGCTGCACCGCTGTAACACCTGCTAAACTGTGTACGCGACCAATAAACTTTGATTTGATTTGATATATTCAGTAGTCTCTGTCAATGAAAAAGAAGTGTCAGAGCAGGCTGAAAACTGGCAAAAGTTTTTTTGGGGAAAATATTATATTTACACTCAGCTATTGTGTTCTTGCTGGACTTTTTCAGATGGCTCTGAGAGTACAGTGTGTTTGAAAAATAGACATATTTAGGACATACCATTGGGATTTATTTGTTTATTTCCGTAAGAACATCTTGACATGATGTACTCTTGGCTTTGTTGTGCTCCACCATCTCTCGACAACAGCATTGGTGAGAAGGCTAAGCTCATGGACCCTAGCTGACAGCTCACGCGGTGCTGTCGAAACTCAATAATCCACTTGGCCTTGTAGAAAGCCTTCCCTTTTTATGAAATATAGACACAATTACTCATATAAAGAGATAATACCATGCAAATAATAACGGAGCATGCAGAAGGACATCTGCTTCTTATTGAGCATATGCTCCCTGTCTGTTCAACACTATGCAAAAAAGCTAAATATCATTGTGTTGTAACTTACATAATAAACAAATGTCATTAAAGCGTTACATATTAGTTTTCAGGGCACACCATGTGATCCAACAGTAGTTAATTTATTTCAACTGTTGAGCGTGTTAAAGCCAGCAGTGTTGCAGTTTTTGACACACTCAAACCTTACCTGTTGAAAGGCACTGAAATCTTTTGTTTTGCCCATTCACCCTCTGAATGGCACGCATACACTGAGTATACAAAACATTAAGAACACTTTCCTTGCACAGAATGACCAGCTGAATCCAGGTGAAAGCTATGATCTCTTATTTACAGTTGAAGTTGGACGTTTACATACACCTTAGCCAAATACTTTTAAACTCAGTTTTTCACAATTCCTGACATTTAATTCCAGTAAAAATGCCCTGTTTTAGGTCAGTTAGGATCACCACTTTGTTTTAAGAATGTGAAATGTCAGAATAATAGTAGAGAGAATGATTTGTTTCAGCTTTTATTTCTTTCATCACATTCTCAGTAGGTCAGAAGTTTACATACACTCAATTAGTATTTGGTAGCATTGCCTTTAAATTGTTTAACTTGGGTCAAACATTTCGGGTAGCCTTCCACAAGCTTCCCACAATAAGTTGGGTGAATTTTGGCCCATTCCTCCTGACAGAGCTGGTGTAACTGAGTCAGGTTTGTTGGCCTCCTTGCTTGCACATGCTTTTTCAGTTCTGCCCACAAATTGTCTGTAGGATTGAGGTCAGGGCTTTGTGATTACCACTCCAATACCTTGACTTTGTTATCCTTAAGCCATTTTGCCACAACTTTGGAAGTAAGCTTGGGGTCATTGTCCATTTGGAATACCCATCATTTGTGACCAAGCTTTAACTTCCTGACTGATGTCTTGAGATGTTGCTTCAATATATCCACATCATTTTCCTCCCTAATGATGCCATCTATTTTGTGAAGTGCATCAGTCCCTCCTGCAGTAAAGCACTCCCACAACATGATGCTGCCATCCCTGTGCTTCACTGTTGGGATGGTGTTCTTTGGCTTACAAGCCTCCCCCTTTGTCCTCCAAACATAACAATGGTCATTATGGCAAAACAGTTCTATTTTTGTTTCATCAGACCAGAGGACTTTTCTCCAAAAAGTACGATCTTTGTCCCCATGTGCAATTGCAAACCATAGTCTGGCTTTTTTTATGCCGGTTTTGGAGCAGTTGGCTTCTTCCTTGCTGAGCGGCCTTTCAGGTTATGTCTATATAGGACTCGTTTTGCTGTGGATATAGATACTTTTGTACCTGTTTCCTCCAGCATCTTCACAATTTCCTTTGCTGTTGTTCTGGGATTGATTAGGACTTTTCGCACCAAAGTATGTTCATCTCTAGGAGACAGAACGCGTCTCCTTCCTGAGCGGTATGACGGCTGCGTGGTCCCATTGTGTTTATACTTGTGTACTATTGTTTGTACAGATGAACGAGGTACCTTCAGGCGTTTAGAAATTGCTCCCAAGGATGAACCAGACTTGTGGAGGTCTACAATTTTTGTTCTGGTGTCTTGGCTGATTTCTTTTGATTTTCCCATGATGTCAAGCAAAGAGGCACTGCGTTTGAAGGTAGGCCTTGAAATACATCCACAGGTGCACCTCCAATTGACTCAAATAATGCCAATTAGCCCATCAGAAGCTTCTGAAGCCATGCCATAATTTTCTGGAATTTTCAAAGCTGTTTAAAGGCACAGTCATCTTAGTGTATGTAAACTTCTGACCCACTGGAATTGTGATACAGTGAATTATAAGTGAACTAATCTGTCTGTTAACAATTGTTGGAAAAATTACTTGTGTCATGCACAAAGTAGATGTCCTAACCGACTTGCCAAAGCTATAGTTTGTTAACAAGAAATTTATGGAGTGGTTGAATAACAAGTTTTAATGACTCCAACCTAAGTGTATGTAAACTTCCGACTTCAACTGTATGTCACTTGTTAAATCCACTTCAATCATTGTAGATGAAGTGGAGGTTACATGGACATGGATTGTGTGTGTATGCCATTCAGAGGGTGAATGGACAAGACAAAAGATAAAGTAAAGAATGGTACCAATACATCCTCTGAGAGCAACTTCTCCCAACCATCCAGGAACAGTTTGGTGTCGAACAATGCCTTTTCCAGCATGATGGAGCACCTTTCCATAAGGCAAAAGTGATAACTAAGTGGCTCGGGGAACAAAACATCGATATTTTGGGTCCATGGCCAGGAAACTCCCCAGACCTTAATCCCATTGAGAACTTGTGGTCAATCCTCAAGAGGCGGGTGGACAAACAAAAACCGACAAATTCTGACAAACTCCAAGCATTGATTATGCAAGAAGGGGCTGCCATCAGTGAGGATGTGGCCCAGAAGTTAATTGACAGCATGCCAGGGCGGATTGCAGAGGTCTTGAAAAAGATGGGTGAACTCTGCAAATATTGACTCTTTGCATCAACTTCATGTAATTGTCAATAAAAGCCTTTGACACTTGTGAAATGCTTGTAATTATACTTCAGTATTCCATAGTAACATCCGACAAAAATATCTAAAGACAATGAATCAGCAAACTTTGTGGAAATTAATATTTGTGTCATTCTCAAAACTTTTGGCCACGACTGTACAGTGGGATTCGAAATGGTCAGTGATCTGTTTGTTAACTTGGCTTTCGAATACTATAGAAAGGCAGGGTAGGATACGTAGATATAGGTCTGTATCAGTTTGGGTCAAGAGTGTCTCTCCCTTTGAAGAGGGGGATGACCGCGGCAGCTTTCCATTCTTTCGGGATCTCAGATGATACGAAAGAGAGGTTGAACAGGCTAGTATTTTTAGGAAGAGAGGGTCCAGATTGTCTAGCCCATCTGATTTGCAGGGGTCCAGATTTTGCAGCTTTTTCAAAACATCAGTTATCTGGATTTGGGTGAAGGAGAAATGGGGGAGGCTTGGGCAAGTTGCTGTGGAGGGTGCAGAGCTGTTGACCGGGGTAGGGGTAGCCATTGGAACAGAGGATTGATGGTTGCTGGTAATGGGCTTCTGTACGCCTATGTAGATATTCCATAAAAAATATGCCGTTTCCAGCTACAATAGTCATTTACATCATTAACAATGTCTACACTGTATTTCTGATCAATTTGATGTTATTTTAATGGACAAAAAAATAATAATCTTTAAAAATCAATGATCAACCACCAATTTGACAGAGCTTCTAAAAAATTGTAAATAATGATGTTGCACAATAATGTTGCACAATCCAGGTGTGGAAAGCTCTTAGAGACTTACCCATAAAGATATCTGTAATCACTGCCAAAGGTGCTTCTACAAAGTATTGACACGTGTGAATACTTATGTAAATTAGATATTTATGTATTTATTTTTCAATACATTTTCAAAAATTCTACAAACCTGTTTTCACTTGGTCGTTATGGTGTATTGTGTGTAGATGGGTGAGAGAACACATATTTTTTTTATCCATTTTGAGTTCAGGGTGTTACACAACAAAATGTGGAATAAGTCAAGGGGTATGAATACTTTCCTGATAATATTTTATTTGTGGGGAATACATTTTGTCGATTTTAAGAACCGGTAGACTATGGACACCGCATTGGCTTGTGGCCATCTTGAACCATCCAGTGTAATTCAAGTAAATGGTGCCTTGTGGGTAGAGGCAGTTTTTCTATTTTGGTGTTTTTTCTTGTTGTTCGTTTAAAAGTAATTGCCTTATAAATAGACAGAGCTAAGTCTTTCAATGTAGCTTCCAGTGACCTGTTAATAAGTCCTATCACTGCACTCTATTAGAATGGTTCATGGGCAAATAGGTTCTCCGAGATGTGGTGGGTATTTTAGTCTCCCTCTTTTTCTGAAAAGTTTAGAGTGAGTCAACACACACACTTTGTTCTGCACCAACTGTACCTTTTACCGGAAATATATTGAAACAATAAACAGTATTGAGAGGAAAAATAATTTAACGAACCTGTTAAATTAAGGACCTGATGTTGAACTCTTGAATGAGATGGAACATATTCAAATGTGTCTTTTGATTGGCTAAAATTCTAAAGACATGGGCATCTCTTTTTTGAATAATACTGGAGCCAAGTGCCTGTGTTACTGTAGCATCACACATACTCAAGTACCCTTGGTCGGATTGTTTCTTTGAACTAATGAAAGGTCACGAAGGACATAATAAATGGAGTGAGTTTTTTGAAATTCAAAGCTGGAATGAGAGTTGGAATGTTGGAATGTTCTCAAATGTGTAATATAGAACACAATATTTTGTCTTCCTTACTGACAGTTTAGAAAACTACCCACTATCATAGTGTGTACCCATGCTTAATGTTGATGGCTCCCAGAAACCTATCCATACAATACTATTGGAAATAAAATGCAAAGTAGCAGTAGCAGTTACTGTTTTGAGGAGATTTAAAGTTTGGACAGATGTGGTTGATTATGCATGTTGTCTTTGACTCCATGGAATCCAATTCAGAGTAGAGGTCGACCGATTATGATTTTTCAATGCCGATACCGATTATGATTATTGGAGGACCAAAAAAAGCTGATACCGATTAATCGGACAATTTTTATATATATACACTGCTCAAAAAAATAAAGGAAACACTTAACCTTTCATTGCTACCCATCCCGGATCCGGGAGCATCCTCATCAAAAAAGCTGACTAGCCTAGCCTAACGCGACAGGGATATCATATAATATAATTTTCATTAAATCACAAGTCCAATACAGCAAATGAAAGATAAACATCTTGTGAATCCAGCAATCATTTCCGATTTTTAAAATGTTTTAAAGCGAAAACACTATGTATTTCTATTAGCTAACCACAATAGCAAAAGACTCAACCGCATATTTTCACAATTTTTCTACCGCATAGGTAGCTATCACAAAACCGACCAAATAGAGATATAATTAGTCACTAACCAAGAAACAACTTCATCAGATGACAGTCTTATAACATGTTATACAATAAATTTATGTTTTGTTCGAAAATGTGCATATTTGAGGTATAAATCATAGTTTTACATTGCAGCTACCATCATTAATATCACCAAAGCAGCCAGAATAATTACAGAGAGCAACGTGAAATACCTAAATACTCATCATAAAACATTTATGAAAAATACATGGTGTACAGCAAATGAAAGATAAACATCTTGTGAATCCAGCCAATATTTCAGATTTTTTAAAAGTGTTTTACAGCGAAAACACAATATAGCATTATATTAGCTTACCACAATAGCCAAACACACAAATGCATTTATTAGCAGCAAAAGGTAGCGATCGCAAAAACCAGCAAAGGATATAAAATGAATCACTAACCTTGACCAACTTCATCAGATGACAGTCTTATAACATCAGGTTATACAATACACTTATGTTTTGTTCGAAAATGTGCATATTTAGAGCTGCAAACCGTGGTTATACATTGTGAATATGTAGCATCGATTCACCAAATTGTCCGGAGCTAGTTTGGACACTCACCTAATCTGACCAAAGAACTCATCATAAACTTTACTAAAAAATACATGTTGGACAGCAAATGAAAGATACACTAGTTCTTAATGCAACCGCTGTGTTAGATTTTTAAAAATAACTTTACCATAACAAACAGCTTACATTATAGCGAGACAGCGCCCACAAAAAGGGTGGATAATAGGACTAAACATTTTCCACAGAAATACGAAATAACATCATAAATTGTTCTTACTTTTGCTGAGCTTCCATCAGAATCTTGTACAAGGAGTACTTTGTCCCGAATAAATCGTTGTTTGGTTTTAGAATGTCCTTCTCTCCTGTCGAATTCGCTTCACAAGGCTAGCCATGTGGCGCGAACATGCCCATCTTCTCTTGACGCATAGAACGGAAAACTCCAAAAGTCCCATTTAAAAGTTGAATCAACTGATGAAACTCGGTTGAAAAAAACTACTTTATGATGTTTTTCTAATATGTATCAAATAAAAACAAAGCCGGAGATATTAGCCGTGTATACCGAACGCTTATCATAAGACAATATGAAGGTACTTCCCGCGCACTGGTAGACAAAGGAAATTCTGGTCACGTCATTCCAAGAGCTCTTGTTCGACCTCACATCAAGCTAGACACCCCATTCCACCTTCCACTGCCTGTTGACATCTAGTGGAAGGCGTATGCAGTGCATGCATATCCATAAATATAAGGCAATTCAATAGGCAGGCCATGGAACAGAGCATCGTTTTCAGATTTTTCACTTCCTATCTGGAAGTTTGCTGCAAAATGAGTTCTGTTTTACTCACAGATATAATTCAAACAGTTTTAGAAACGTGAGTGTTTTCTATCCAATAGTAATAATAATATGCATATTGTACGATCTAGAATAGAGTACAAGGCAGTTTAATTTGGGCACGATTTTTTTCCAAAGTGGAAACAGCGCCCCCATATTGACAAGATGTTAAACAACACAATGTAACTCCAAGTCAATCACACTTCTGTGAAATCAAACTGTCCACTTAGGAAGCAACACTGATTGACAATACATTTCACATGCTGTTGTGCAAATGGAATAGACAAAAGGTGGAAATTATAGGCAATTAGCAAGACACCCCCAATAAAGGAGTGGTTATGCAGGTGGTGACCATAGACCACTTCTCAGTTCCATCAGGAGACGTGGAGGAGGCCGTAGGAGGGCAACAACCCAGCAGCAGGACCGCTACCTCCGCCTTTGTGCAAGGAGGAGCAGGTGGAGCACTGCCAGAGCCCTGCAAAATGACCTCCAGCAGGCCACAAATGTGCATGTGTCAGCATATGGTCTCACAAGGGGTCTGAGGATCTCATCTTGGTACCTAATGGCAGTCAGGCTACCTCTGGCGAGCACATGGAGGGCTGTGCGGCCCCACAAAGAAATGCCACCCCACACCATGACTGACCCACCGCCAAACCGGTCATGCTGGAGGATGTTGCAGGCAGCAGAACGTTCTCCACGGCGTCTCCAGACTCTGTCACATGCTCAGTGTGAACCTGCTTTCATCTGTGAAGAGCACAGGGCGCCAGTGGCGAATTTGCCAATCTTGGTGTTCTCTGGCAAATGCCAAACGTCCTGCACGGTGTTGGGCTGTAAGCACAACCCCCACCTGTGGACGTCGGGCCCTCATACCACCCTCATGGAATCTGTTTCTGACCGTTTGAGCAGACACATGCACATTTGTGGCCTGCTGGAGGTCATTTTGCAGGGCTCTTGCAGTGCTCCTCCTTGCACAAAGGTGAAGGTAGCGGTCCTGCTGCTGGGTTGTTGCCCTCCTACGGCCTCCTCCACATCTCCTGATGTACTGGCCTGTCTCCTGGTAGCGCCTCCATGCTCTGGACACTACGCTGACAGACACAGCAAACCTTCTTGCCACAGCTCGCATTGATGTGCCATCCTGGATGAGCTGCACTACCTGAGCCACTTGTGTGGGTTGTAGACTCCATCTCATGCTACCACTAGAGTGAAAGCACCGCCAGCATTCAAAAGTGACCAAAACATCAGCCAGGAAGCATAGGAACTGAGAAGTGGTCCGTGGTCACCACCTGCAGAACCACTCCTTTATTGGGGGTGTCTTGCTAATTGCCTATAATTTCCACCTTTTGTCTATTCCATTTGCACAACAGCATGTGAAATTTATTGTCAATCAGTGTTGCTTCCTAAGTGGACAGTTTGATTTCACAGTGTGATTGACTTGGAGTTACATTGTGTTGTTTAAGTGTTCCCTTTATTTTTTTGAGCAGTGTATTTGTAATAATGACAATTACAACAATACTGAATGAACACTTATTTTAACTTAATATAATACATCTATAAAATCTATTTAGTCTCAAATAAATAATGAAACATTTTCAATTTGGTTTAAATAATGCGTGTTGGAGAAGAAAGTAAAAGTGCAATATGTGCCATGTAAAAAACCTCACGTTAAAGTTCCTTGCTCAGAACATGAGAACATATGAAAGCTGGTGGTTCCTTTAACATGAGTCTTCAATATTCCCAGGTAAGAAGTTTTAGGTTGTAGTTATTATAGGACTATTTCTCTCTATACCATTTGTATTTCATATACCTTTGACTATTGGATGTTTTCCAAGGTACTTTAGTATTGCCAGCCTAATCTCAGGAGTTGATAGGCTTGAAGTCATAAACAGCTCAATGCTTGAAGCACAGCGAAGAGCTGCTAGCAAATGCAGGAAAGTGCTGTTTGAATGAATGCTTACGAGCCTGCTGCTGCCTACCACCGCTCAGTCAGACTGCTCTATCAAATCATAGACTTAATTATAATATAATAACACACAGAAATACGAGCCTTAGGTCATTAATATGGTCAAATCCTGAAACGATCATTTCGAAAACAAAACGTTTATTATTTCAGTGAAATACGGAACCGTTCCGTATTTTATCTAACGGGTGGCATCCAAGTCTAAATATTGCTGTTACATTGCACAACCTTCAACGTTATGTCATAATTATGTAAAATTCGGGCAAATTAATTACGTTCTTTGTTTGTAAGAAATGGTCTTCACACAGTTCGCAACGACCCAGGTGGCCCAAACTGCTGCATATACCCTGACTCTCTTTTAACTAATTTCCCTAGTTAAAAGAAATTCATGTTATCAGGCAATATTAACTAAATATGCAGGTTTAAAAATATATACTTGTGTATTGATTTTAAGAAAGGCATTGATGTTTAGGTACACATTGGTGCAACGACAGTGCTTTTTTCGCGAATGCGCTTGTTAAATCACCCGTTTGGTGTAGTAGGCTGTGATTCAATGATAAATTAACAGGCACCGCATCGATTATATGCAACGCAGGACAAGCTAGATAAACTAGTAATATCATCAACCATGTGTAGTTAACTAGTGATTATGTTAAGATTGATTGTTTTTTATAAGATAAGTTTAATGCTAGCTAGCACCTTACCTTGGCTCCTTGCTGCACTCGCATAACAGGTAGTCAGCCTGCCACGCAGTCTCCTCATGGAGTGCAATGTAATCAGCCATAATCGGTGTCCAAAAATGCTGATTACCGATTGTTATGGAAACTTGAAATCGGCCCTAATTAATCGGCCATTCCGATTAATCGGTCGACCTCTAATTCAGAGGGATGATTGACAATTCAGCAGTGGTGGAATGTATGTATAGTACTGTACAGTACCAGTCAAAAGTTTGGACACCTACTCATTCCAGGGATTTTCTTTATTTTTACTGTTTTCTACATTGTAGAATAATAGTGAAGACACCAAAGCTATGAAGTAACACATGGAATCATGTAGCAACCAAAAAAGTGTTAAATAAATCAAAATATATTGTATATTTTATATTCTTCAAAGTAGCCACCCTTTGCCATGATGACAGCTTTGCACACTCTTGGCATTCTCTCAACCAGCTTCATGAGGTAGTCACCTGGAATGCATTTCAGTTAACAGGTGTGCCTTGTTAATTTGTTGAATTTCTTTCCTTAATGCGTTTGAGCCAATCAGTTGTGCTGTGACAAGGTAGGGGTGGTAGACAGAAGATAGCCCTATTTGGTAAAATACCATCCATATTATGGCAAGAACAACTCAAATAATCAAAGAGAAATGACAGTCCATCATTATTTTAAGACATGAAGGTCACTCAATCTGGAAAATGTAAATAACTTTGAAAGTTTCTTCAAGTGTAGTCGCAAAAACCATCAAGCGCTATGATGATGACACTGGATCTCATGAGGGCCGCCACAGGAAGGGAAGACCCAGAGTTACCTCTGCTGCAGAGGACAAACTCATTATAGTTAACTGCACCTCAGATTGCAGCCCAAATAAATACTTCACATAGTTTAAGTAACAGATACATCTCAACATCAGCTGTTCAGAGGTGACTGAGTGAATCAGGCCATGGTCGAATTGCTGCAAAGAAACCACTAATAAAGGACACCAATAAGAAGAAGATAATTGCTTGGGCCAAGAAACACGAGCAATGGACATTAGACCAGTGGAAATCTGTCCTTTGGTCTGATGAGTCCAAATTTGAGACACAGAGTAGGTGAACGGATGATATCTGCATGTGTGGTCCCACCATTAAGCGTGGAGGTGTGATGGTGTGGGGGTGCTTTGCTAGTGACACTGTCTGTGATTTATTTAGAATTCAAGGCACACTTAACCAGCATGGCTACCACAGCATTCTACAGCTGCATCCCCATCTCCCCAGAGGGCAACCTGTATGTTTTGTCTCCCCTATTACAGCTGCAAATCTCCCCAGAGTGCAACCTGTATGTTTTATTGCCTCCCCTTCAACAGCTGCATATATTCCCAGAGTGCAACCTGTATGTTTTATTGCCTCCCCTACTACAGCTGCATATCTCCCCAGAGGGCAGCCTGTAGGTTTTATTGCCTCCCCTTCAACAGCTGCATATATTCCCAGAGGGCAACATGTATGTTATATTGCTTCCCCTACTACAGCTGCATATCTCCCCAGAGGGCAACCTGTATGTTTTATTGCCTCCCCTACAACAGCTGCATATTTACCCACAGGGCAACATGTATGTTGTATTGCCTCCCCTACTACAGCTGCAAATCTCCCCAGAGTGCAACCTGTATGTTTTATTGCCTCCCCTACAACAGCTGCATATTTACCCACAGGGCAACATGTATGTTATATTGCTTCCCCTACTACAGCTGCAAATCTCCCCAGAGTGCAACCTGTATGTTTTATTGCCTCCCCTACTACAGCTGCATATCTCACCAGTGGGCAACATGTATGTTGTATTGCCTCCCCTACTACATCTGCATATCTCACCAGTGGGCAACCTGTATGTTTTATTGCCTCCCCTTCAATAGCTGCATATTTACCCACAGGGCAACATGTATGTTGTATTGCCTCCCCTACTACAGCTGCATATCTCCCCAGTGGGCAACATGATGTTGTATTGCCTCCCCTACTACATCTGCATATCTCCCCAGTGGGCAACCTGTATGTTTTATTGCCTCCCCTTCAATAGCTGCATATTTACCCACAGGGCAACATGTATGTTGTATTGCCTCCCCTACTACATCTGCATATCTCACCAGTGGGCAACCTGTATGTTTTATTGCCTCCCCTACAACAGCTGCATATTTACCCACAGGGCAACATGTATGTTGTATTGCCTCCCCTACTACAGCTGCATATTTCCCCAGTGGGCAACATGTATGTTGTATTGCCTCCCCTTCAAAAGCTGCATATTTACCCACAGGGCAACATGTATGTTGTATTGCCTCCCCTACTACAGCTGCATATCTCCCCAGTGGGCAACCTGTATGTTTTATTGCCTCCCCTTCAATAGCTGCATATTTATCCACAGGGCAACATGTATGTTGTATTGCCTCCCCTACTACAGCTGCATATTTCCCCAGTGGGCAACCTGTATGTTGTATTGCCTCCCCTACTACAGCTGCAAATCTCCCCAGAGTGCAACCTGTATGTTTTATTGCCTCCCCTTCAATAGCTGCATATTTACCCACAGGGCAACATGTATGTTGTATTGCCTCCCCTACTACATCTGCATATCTCACCAGTGGGCAACCTGTATGTTTTATTGCCTCCCCTACAACAGCTGCATATTTACCCACAGGGCAACATGTATGTTGTATTGCCTCCCCTACTACAGCTGCATATTTCCCCAGTGGGCAACATGTATGTTGTATTGCCTCCCCTACTACAGCTGCATATTTCCCCAGTGGGCAACATGTATGTTGTATTGCCTCCCCTACTACAGCTGCATATTTACCCACAGGGCAACATGTATGTTGTATTGCCTCCCCTACTACATCTGCATATCTCACCAGTGGGCAACCTGTATGTTTTATTGCCTCCCCTACAACAGCTGCATATTTACCCACAGGGCAACATGTATGTTGTATTGCCTCCCCTACAACAGCTGCATATTTACCCACAGGGCAACATTTATGTTGTATTGCCTCCCCTACTACAGCTGCATATTTACCCACAGGGCAACATGTATGTTGTATTGCCTCCTACTACATCTGCATATCTCACCAGTGGGCAACCTGTATGTTGTATTGCCTCCCCTACTACATCTGCATATCTCACCAGTGGGCAACCTGTATGTTTTATTGCCTCCCCTACAACAGCTGCATATTTACCCACAGGGCAACATGTATGTTGTATTGCCTCCCCTACCTCAGCTGCATATTTACCCACAGGGCAACATGTATGTTGTATTGCCTCCCCTACTACAGCTGCATATTTACCCACAGGGCAACATGTATGTTGTATTGCCTCCCCTACTACATCTGCATATCTCACCAGTGGGCAACCTGTATGTTGTATTGCCTCCCCTACTACATCTGCATATCTCACCAGTGGGCAACATGTATGTTGTATTGCCTCCCCTTCAATAGCTGCATATTTACCCACAGGGCAACATGTATGTTGTATTGCCTCCCCTTCAATAGCTGCATATCTCACCAGTGGGCAACATGTATGTTGTATTGCCTCCCCTACTACAGCTGCATATCTCACCAGTGGGCAACCTGTATGTTGTATTGCCTCCCCTACTACAGCTGCATATCTCCCCAGTGGGCAACATGTATGTTGTATTGCCTTCCCTTCAATAGCTGCATATTTATCCACAGGGCAACATGTATGTTGTATTGCCTCCCCTACTACAGCTACATATCTCACCAGTGGGCAACATGTATGTTGTATTGCCTCCCCTTCAATAGCTGCATATTTACCCACAGGGCAACATGTATGTTGTATTGCCTCCCCTTCAATAGCTGCATATTTATCCACAGGGCAACATGTATGTTGTATTGCCTCCCCTACTACAGCTGCATATCTCACCAGTGGGCAACATGTATGTTGTATTGCCTCCCCTACTACAGCTGCATATATCCTTAGAGGGCAACCTGTATTTCTTATTACCTCCCCTACAACAGCTGTGTTTCTTCCCAGAGGGCAACCTGTATGCTAATGATAAAAAGTGACTGATTTGGATCACATCATCACCCTTTCATGTATCAGACTAAAGCTCTTTGAGACATTATTTTATACACCTACCTCGACATAGCAGCAGTTTTCCAATAAGGGATCGAGCTGTGGTTGGCTCCGACCTGAACTCCCTGCGGCTGGTGTGTCCTCTCCTTCATTCTCCGATGACATGGAGCCTTGAACTATATTAGAATGGCCAGCTGTGAAGGAGGACCTCTCCTTCATTCTCCAATGACATGGAACCTTGCCCTATATTAGAATGGCCAGGTAGAAGGATGACCTCTCTTTCATTCCCCAATGACATGGAGCCTTCTATATTAGAATGGCCAGGTGTGATGGATGACCTCTCCCTGACCACGATTATCATTGTTATTGTGTCTACATACATACCTATAAGCAGCTGCATGTTGTTTCTCACAGCTTAAAATTATTGTTTTGTCAAGTATGTCTGAGTGTTTATTTACCCGGTCAAGCACCTGAAGTAGCGTGTGTGTGTGTGCGTGTGTGCGCACTATCCGTGCATTGGTGTGTGTGTGTGTGTGCATATGTCTGTGCGCATACATGCGTCAGCTAGTGTCATATAGTATTGTATCAACGTCTATACTTCAATCAGACTCTCCTCCAAAGATTTTCTTCTTTGAGACCTCATTATTTCTACATCAAATGAATTTGACAAAGGCTACTTGTGTTGGCACCGGGCTCCTAGTGTACACACTCTGACAGATTGCCAGTCTTGAGACTTGATTTGACTGGACCCACAAAGCAGAGCTGTGCAGACAGATACACATTTAAAATGATGCAAGGTCAGAACAGCCCTAGGCCTAGGCTACATGTATACAGTGTTCTATGATCAGTTTTGTATGGTCAGTGGTCTATAGAGGGCTTGCAGTTGATGTACGACGCCTCCTGGCGGCCATGTTGGAACACCACCGCTTTCATTCTTCAGACAACAACAGCCGAGTGGCTACCCCAAACTACATGATAACAGTTCCTAAAACTAGTTGATTCATCACCACAGTCATTTTCTGTAGAGTATTTGGCTGCTCTAACGAGGCAGGAAAGACAATGGGAAAGAGATTCCCCGTAATCATGAAACACCATTGGAGATACCAATGACATAAGACTCAAGAACTGTCAGAAAGTGAAGAAATATTTTTGCCCGTCAAGACCTGAACCCAGACAGCTGTCAGTACAGGGTCTGCTATGATCATTTCATCACTGGTAAGTCAAGTCTGATCGATTTCGAGTTTGGTTTAGCTGTTATGCTAACCAGGTGTTACAGTAAGTTAGCCAAAATGTGCTAGCTATATAGCTTGTAGTCTAACTATTAGCATGTGTCGCGTGAGTTTCAAGTTTTGGGGAAGCTATTTTTTCACCATAAAATGCACCTTTATAACAAAGGATTGCTTGCCTCTATCATCACATTTGCAGACTAATGTAAACCTACTATTCCTAATGTGATGAGTAGATTAGATGGTGATAATTTAGGCTATTAATAAGTCCCTAGTGGCATAGGCTTAGGCTATATCAGAGACTTTTTTTGCACGGGAAAGATGTGGCCTTTGATTAACATTTCATGCAATTCTACTACACTTTATATGACTGGAGACATGAGTAGAATCTTTTTGTAATATGATGGTAGCCTAGAACTACTCTACTGACACTGACAACAGATCAATTAAAAACAAACTTGTTTTGAATGCACCATCTAGCTAATCTAGTTCGAAAAGGGGTCCTGGCTAGAAGGGATCCAGCTTTTGTCAAATATTAGCTAACCCTAACCTTTTTCCTATCCATAACCTAATTATACAAACCTGCTGCGTAAATTCTCCTAATCTGCTACGAAATGTCAAATATTACTTTAATTTGACAAAAGCTGGATCCCTTCTAGCCATGACCATGAAAAGGGGAAACACAAATTGTACATTATGACATCCATATACCCTGGAGGACATTTTTGTCCAAATAATTCCAGTGGTAATTTGTTGAGCTTTATTCATAAGGTGGGAAAATGTATGGACAAATGCCTCAATGGAATAGGACAACCTGCTGTGTGACTATTGGTTGTTCCAGCTAAACAATAAATGTAATATTTATATGACACTAAAACACCTGAATTTATTAAACACAACCAAACACTTAAGTGCCCTGATGGTATAGGTGACCTGAAGAAGTGGTGTTCTAACATCAGGAGTGCTTTTCATTTGTTTATGTACTACTGTAGGTTCACCAGCTGACCTCTATCAATACACCCATGTTGACTAGATTCCCACTGTGAAGATGCAATGCTGCAATGCTGCAGGAGCAGCAGTTTTTACTTCTACTTTGTCTTTTTACAGATATGAATGGAGACATCCCTCAGTTACAGCGCTTTCAGAAAGTATTCAGACCCTTTGACTTTTTCCACATTTTGTTACGTTACAGCCTTATTCTAAAAATGTTTTTATTTTTCCCCCTCATAAATCTACACACAATACCCCATAATGACAAAGCAAAAACAGGTTTCTAGACATTTTTGCTAATTTATATAAAAAAAGCTGTAATATTACATAAGTATTCAGACCCTTTACTCAGTACTTTGTTGAAGCACCTTTGGCAGCAATTACAGCATCTAGTCTTCTTGGGTATGATACAATGTTATATGTTACAAGCTTGCCAAACCTGTATTTGGGGAGTTTCTCACATTATTTTCTGCAGATCCTCTCACGCTCTGTCTTGTTGGATGGGAAGTATTGCTGCACAGCTATCTTCAGTTCTCTCCAGAGATGTTAGGATCTGGCTGAGCCACTCAAGGACATTCAGAGACTTGTCTCGAAGCCACTCCTGCGTTGTCTTGGTTGTGTGCTTAGGATCGTTGTCCTGTTGGAAGGTGAACCTTCGCCCCAGTCAGGTCCTGAGCGCTCTGGAGCAGGTTTTCATCAAGGATCTCTCTGTACACTCTGTTCATCTTTCCCTCGATTCTGACTAGTCTCCCAGTCCCTGCTGCTGAAAAACAATATCACAGCATGATGCTGCCACCACCAAGCTTCACCATAGGGATGGTGCCAGGTTTCTTCCAGACGTAACGCTTGGCATTCAGGCCAAAGAGTTCAATCTTGGTTTCATCAGACCAGAGAATCTTGTTTCCTTTTGGCAAACACCAAGTGGGCTGTCATGTGCCTTTTACTGAGGAGTGGCTTCCATCTGGCCACTCTACCATAAAGGCCTGATTGGTAGAGTGCTGCAGAGATGGTTGTCCTTCTAGAAGGTTCTCCCATCTCTACATAGGAACTCTAGAGCTCTGTCAGAGTAACCACCGGGTTCTTGGTCACCTCCCTGACCAAGGCCTTTCTCCCCCGATTGCTCAGTTTGGACAGGAGGCCAACTCTAGGAAGAGTCTTTGTTGTTCCAAACTTCATCCATTTTAGAATAATGGAGGCCACTGTGTTCTTGTGGACCTTCAATGCTGCTGAATTTTTTTTGTCCCCTTTCCCAGATCTGTGCCTCGACACAATCATGTCTCGGAGATCTACGGACAATTACATCAAATACAACAGGTGTAGATCTTACAGTGAAATGCTTACTTACAGGCCCTTAACCAACAATGCATTTTTTTTTTTTTAAAGACAAAAAAAGTTACAAATGAAAGTAACAAATAATTAAAGAGCAGCAGTAAAATAACAAAAGCGAGCCTATATACAGGGGGTACCGGTACAGAGTCAATGTGTGGGGGCACCGGTTAGTCGTGGTCATTGAGGTAATATGTACATGTACAGTTGAAGTCGGAAGTTTACATACACTTAGGTTGGAGTCATTTACTCGTTTTTCAACCACTCCACAAATTTCTTGTTAACAAAATATAGTTTTGACAAGTAATTTTTCCAACAATTGTTTACAGACAGATTATTTCACTTATACAGTATATCACAAAAATGAGTACACCCCTCACATTTTTGTAAATATTTGAGTATATATGCAGTGAAGGAGAGCCCGCAGGTTTTGGTAGCGGGCCGTGTCAGTGGCACTGTATTGTCCTCACAAAGGGGGCAAAGAAGTTGTTTAGTTTCTCAGGGAGCAAGACATCGTGGTCCGCGACGGGGCTGGTTTTTCTTTTGTAGTCCGTGATTGACTGTAGACCCTGCCACATACCTCTCGTGTCTGAGCCTTTGAATTGTGACTCTACTTTGTCTCTATACTTCTCTCTTAGCTTGTTTGATTGCCTTGCGGAGGGAATAGCTACACTGTTTGTATTCGGTCATGTTTCCGGTCACCTTGCCCTGTTTAAAAGCAGTGGTTCACGCTTTCATTTTTGCGTGAATGCTGCCGTCAATCCACGGTTTCTGGTTGGGGAATGTTTTAATAGTTGCTGTGGGTACAACATCACCGATGCACTTGCCACATACTTGCTACATACACTAAGTTGACTGTGCCTTTATACCGATTTGAAATTTCCAGAAAAATATGTTATGGCTTTAGAAGCTTCTGATAGGATACTTTACATAATTTGAGTCAATTGGAGGTGCAACTGTGGATGTATTTCAAGGCCAACCTTCAAACTCAGTGCCTCTTTGCTTGACATCATGGGAAAATCAAAATAAATCAGCCAAGACCTCAGCCAAAACATTGTAGACCTCCACAAGTCTGGTTCATCCTTGGGAGCAATTTCCAAACTCCTGAAGGCGTACAAACAATAGTACGCAAGTATAAACACCATGGGATCACGCAGCCATCATACCGCTCAGGAAGGAGAGGCGTTCTGTCTCCTAGAGATGAATGTACTTTGGTGCGAAAAGTGCAAATCAATCCCAGAACAACAGCAAAGGACCTTGTGAAGATGCTGGAGGAAACGGGTCAAAAGTATCTATATCCACAGTTAAACGAGTCCTATATCAACATAACCTGAAAGGCCGCTCAGCAAGGAAGAAGCCACTGCTCCAAAACCGCCATAAAAAAGCCAGACTACGGTTTGCAACTGCACATGGGGACAAAGATTGTACTTTTTTGAGAAAAGTCCTCTGGTCTGATGAAACAAAAATAGAACTGTTTTGCCATAATGACCATCATTATGTTTGGAGGACAAATGGGGAGGCTTGCCGTGAAGAAAGGGGGTGGCAGCATCATGTTGTGGGGGTGCTTTGCTGCAGGAGGGACTGGTGCACTTCACAAAAAAGATGGCATCATGAGGTAGGAAAATTATGCGGATATATTGAAGCAACATCTCAAGACATCAGTCAGGAAGTTAAAGCTTGGTCGCAAATGGGTCTTCCAAATGGACAATGACCAAGTATACTTCCAAAGTTGTGGCAAAATGGCTTAAGGACAACAAAGTCAAGGTATTGGAGTGGCCATCACAAAGCCCTGACCTCAACCATATAGAGCATTTGTGGGCAGAACTGAAAAAGTATGTGCGAGCAAGGAGCCCTACAAACCTGACTCAGTTACACCAGCTCTGTCAGGAGGAATGGGCCAAATTCCACCCAACTTATTGTGGGAAGCTTGTGGAAGTCTACCCAAAACGTTTGACCCAAGTTAAACAATGTAAAGGCAATGCTACCCAATACTAATTGAGTGTATGTAATCTTCTCATCCACTGGGATTGTGATGAAAGAAATAAAAGCTGAAAAAAATCATTATCTCTACTAATATTCTGACATTTTACATTCTTAAAATAAAGTGGTGATCTTAACTGACCTAAGACAGGGCATTTTTACTGGAATTAAATGTCAGGAATTGTGAAAAACTGAGTTTAAATGTATTCTGCTGAGGTGTATGTACACTTCTGACTTCAACTGTAGGTAGAGTTATTACATTGACTATGCTTGGATAATAACAGAAAGTAGCACCAGCGTAGAAGAAAGGGTGGCGGGCAATGCAATTTGTATGGGTAGCCATTTGATTAGATGTTCAGGAGTCTTATGGCTTCGGGATAGAAGCTGTTTAGAAGCCTCTTGGACCTAGACTTGGCACGCCGGTACCGCTTGCCGTGCGGTAGGATATAAAACAGTCATTGGCTACGTTGGCTGGAGTCTTTGACAATTTTTAGGGCCTTCCTCTGACACCTCCTGGTATAGAGATCCTGGATGGCAGGAAGCTTGGCCTCGGTGGCCGTACGCACTATCCTCTGTAGTGCCTTGCAGTCAGAGGCCGAGCATTTGCCATACCAGGCAGTGATGCAACCAGTCAGGATGCTCTCGATGTTGCAGCTGTAGAACATTTTGAGGATCTGAGGACCCATGCCAAATCTTTTCAGTCTCTTGAGGGGGAATAGGTTTTGTCGTGCCCTCTTCACAACTGTCTTGGTGTGCTTAGACCATGTTAGTTTGTTGGTGATGTGGACGCAAAGGAACTTGAAGCTCTCAACCTGCTCCACTACACCCCCGTCGATAAGAATGGGGGGGTGCTCGTTCCTCCTTTTCCTGTAGTCCACAATCATCTCCTTTGTCTCGATCATGTTGAGGGAGAGGTTGTTGTCCTTGCACCACACGGTCAGGTCTCTGACCTCCTCCCTAAAGGCTGTCTCGTCGTTGTCGGTCATCTGGCCTACCACTGTTGTGTCATCGGCAAACTTAATGATGGTGTTGGAGTCGTGCCTGGCCATGCAGTCATGAGTGAACAGGGAGTACAGGAGGGGACTGATCACGCACCCCTGAGGGGCCCCTGTGTTGAGGATCAGCGTAGCGGATGTGTTGTTACCTACCCTCACCACCTGGGAGGCGACCCGTCAGGAAGTCCAGGATCCAGTTGCAGAGGAAGGTGTTTTGTCCCAGGGTCCTTGGCTTAGTGATGAGCTCGAGGGCACTATGGTGTGGAACGCTGAGCTGTATTCAATGAATAGCATTCTCACATAGGTGGTCCTTTTGTCCAGTTGTGAAAAGGCAGTGTAGAGTGCAATAGAGATTGCATCAAATGTGGATCTGTTGGGGCGGAATGCAAATTGGAGTGGGTTTCTGAGATAATAGTGTTGTGAGCCATGACCAGTCTTTCAAAGCACTTCATGGCTACAGAGTGCTACGGGTTGGCAGTCATTTAGGCAGGTTACCTTAGTGTTAGTACCTTAGGGCACAAGGACTATGATGGTCTGCTTGAAACATGTTGGTATTACAGACACAGACAGGGAGAGGTTGAAAATGTCAGTGAAGACACTTGCACTTAGTCAGCGCATGCCAGGAGTACACGTCCTGGTAGTCCGTCTGGCCCTGCTGCCTTGTGAATGTTGACTTGTTTAAAGGTCTTACTCACATCGGCTGCAGAGAGCGTGATCACACAGTCGTCCGGAACAGCTGATGCTCTCATGCATGTTCCAGTGTTCCTTGCCTCAAAGCGAGCATAGGAGTTATTTATCTCATCTTGTAGGCTCGTGTCGCTGGGCAGCTCTCGGCTGTGCTTCCCTTTGTAGTCTGTAATAGTTTGCAAGCCTACAAGCGTTAGAGCCGGTGTAGAATGATTTGATCTTAGTCCTGTATTGACGCTTTGCCTGTTTGATGGTTCGTTGGAGGGCATAGCGGGATTTCTTATAAGCTTCCGGGTTAGAGTCCCGCTCCTTGAAAGCGGCAGCTCTACCCTTTAGCTCAGTGCGGATGTTGCCTGTAATCCATGGTTTCTGGTTGGGGTATGTGCGTACAGTCACAGTGGGGACAATGTCATCGATGCACTTATTGATGAAGCCATTGACTGATGTGGTGTACTTCTCAATGCCATCGGAAAAGAATCCCGGAACATATTCCATTCTGTGCCAGCAAAATAATCCTGTACATTAGCATCTGCTTCATCTGACCACTTTTTTATAGACCGAGTCACTGGTGCTTCCTGCTTTAATTTTTGCTTGTAAGCAGGAATCAGGAGGATAGAATTTATGGTCAGATTTGCCAAAAGGAGGGCGAGGGAGAGCTTTGTATGCATCTCTGTGTGGAGTAAAGTAGTCCCCCCCCCCCTCTGGTTGCACATTTATCATGCTGAAAGAAATCAGGTAAAATCGATTTAATAATTTTCCCTGCATTAAAGTCCCCGGCCACTAGGACGCTTCCTCTTGATGAGCATTTTCCTGTTTGCTTATGACGGTATACAGCTCATTGAGTGCGGTCTTAGTGCCAGCATCGGTCTGTGGTGGTATGTAGACAGCTACGAAAAATATAGATGAGCACTCTCTTGGTAGATAGTGTGGTCTACAGCTTATCATGAGATACTTTACCTCAGGTGAGCAAAACCTCGAGACTTCCTTAGATATTGTGCAACAGCTGTTGTTTACAAATATACATAGATTGCCAGAGGCTGCTGTTCTATCCTCCTGATAGAGTGTATAACCTGCCAGCTGTATGTTATTCATGTCGTCGTTCAGCCATGAAAATGGCTGCCAATAAAATGGCACCATTTTATATATATGATCTCATAGCTTGGTTTTTGGTTTGTCATGCACTGTCATCTGTGGGACATTATATTGACAGTAGTGTGCCTTTCCATAGCATGTCCAATCAATTGAATTGACAACAGGTGGACTCCAATCAAGTTATAGAAACATCTCAAGGGTGATCAATGGAAACAGAATGCACCTGAGCTCAATATCGAGTCTCATAGCAAAGAGTCTGAATACTTATGTAAATAAGGTATTTCTGTTTTTATTTTTAATTCATTTGCAAAAATGTCTAAAAACCGTTTTTCACTCTGTCATTATGGGTTATTGTGTGTATATTGCTGGGGAAAATGTTTTATTTAATCAGTTTTAGAATAAGGCTGTAACGTAACGAAATGTGGAAACAGTCAAGGGGTCTGAATACTTTCTGAAAGCAATGTATACGAGATGGGTGTCATAAACTGTGTTTTGTAGAGAGCACCTTCACCTTGTCAGCACGACGAAAGTGCCCCCTTAAATCATATGAATATATAAAATGTAATTTGAAAAGTGTTAAATACTATTGTTTATGATTTTGTTAACATACTGTACTTTAATAATAGGCTATATTGTTGTATGGGTGAAATATAGGATTGTAATCTGCTTTGCCTAGCACTATTGAATAAGAAGTATTTATTATAGCCCAACAATGTTCTTTCTTTTACAATTTAAACACATTTAGCATAGACAATGTAATTATTGTGGTAGTCTTATGCAAACCATCTTCATTATCACAGTACCACCTCCAAGTGCCACTACAATTTAAACACATTTAGCATAGACAATGTAATTATTGTGGTAGTCTTATGCAAACCATCTTCATTATCACAGTACCACCTCACCTTATTGGAGAAACGTATCTGGCATTGAACTTGGTGGTGGTAGTATGTATGCTTTCAGATCAGGATCCCATCATCTCTTGCTTCCAGACATTTTCCCACGTAGATTACAAGGGTTGGATTTGCTTTAAACAATTTCATTTCAGCACAAGGCATCTAAAAATATCCAGTATAATGATTAGCCTCATATACATTGTCTACTGGTATTGTTTTTAAAATGAGAACATCTAGCTGAACAATATGTAAACAATGTGTGAGTTAAGCTATTATCTTCTTCAGATACACAGTATCAAGGGTTGCATTGCAAATGCCCATAAGAGTAATGTCATCATACTGTAGGCCAGTGCTTCCCGACTCCAGTCCTTGAGTACTCCCAACAGTACAGTTTATTGTAGCCCAGGACAAACATACCTGATTCAACTTGTCAACAACTCAGGCCCTCTGAGTTGAATCAGATATGTTTGTCCTGGGCTACAACAAAATGTGTGCTGTTTTTGGGTACTCAAGGACTGGAGTTGGGAACCACTGCTGTAGGCCTATGGATGCATTGGCGTTGCATTCCATTATCAGCTGCAAAATGGGTTCACATGGCTGATATCCTGGAAAAAATTTGACAATAAAATAAAACTAATTGGAGAGCTTATGACTGAACAAAAAAGGTCATGTTTATTTGAGAATACAACACAGAAACAGACAAATTAGAGACAGATTCCCTTCTCCTCTTTATTGCAGGATTGTGACTAATCAACATCAACACTAGTTTATTTGGAATAATAGTTAAGTTAACAATTTAAACAAGTTTAAACACTTCAAAGAATCAACACTATTTAATATAATTTCAAAGTTTACAAGTCAGCTAAGTCATATGTAAAGGTTAGACATTTTAGTACTAAGGCATCATTTCAGGTGAACAAAAACAAAGTCAATACTCTACTGATCCCTGATCTACGGGGGGAGCGGGCTTCTCTTCCAGCCCAGCAATAGTACACTTAGGGCGGCGGCAGGTAGCCTAGTGGTTAGAGCGTTGGACTTGTAACCGAAAGGTTGCAAGATCGAATCCCCAAGCTGACAAGGTAAAAATATGTTGTTCTCCCCCTGAACAAGTCAGTTAACTCACTGTTCCTAGGCCGTCATTGAAAATAAGAAATTGTTCTTAACTGACTTGCCTAGTTAAATAAAGGTAAAATAAAATACAAATAAAATTTAACTAATTAGGTTTGATAAATCAGGTGTGTTAGTGCTGGGTTGGAACAGAAGTGTGCAGACCAAGCAGGATTGACCTGCTCTAGTTGTAAAAGGTTTATACATTGTGTGTGCGTTTTAAACTGTATTTTTGTTCACAAAATATGCTTACATAGGTACACATAATCCATGGTATACAAAGATGTACCCTTATTATCTTGGGACATTCATTGTGACCTCTTTATCTGCAAACAGGGTTTGACAGCTCTCTGTATCTGAGGACAGAAAACATCACAAAAGAAACAGGCTGCATTATACTCAAATTAGACCATACTGAATATTATGCTGCTATATCTCTCTACTCAGTTTTTCTCGCTATGGACTGGAACTGGAGAATATTTTCATAATGTCTTTCCACAAAGGTACCTGCCCTATCCCGAGTAACCTACTCTCTCTTCTGACAGATGGAACTGCTAGCTAATCCTTTCACCCTCTTACATGGCTGTTAGCTAGTGACCTAGCTACAAATGCATTTAACATTACAACGATAAAAACATCAAGATAGATAGCTGATATGAAGTTTGCAAGCTGGTGATATTTACTTACTAGCTAGATATACAGTATGTAAAGTTAGCTAACTAGCAAACATTACGTTAGCAGCTCATTTGAGTTAGCCTGCACGCAAATCTTCTGTAGCAAGCTAGCTAGCTAATAACACATAATTTTTTATCATTTTCTAAATGTATTTACTTACTTGAATAGGTTCTCCCACTGCCTCGGTTTTCTGGGCCCTTAGAAATATGAAATAATGGGCAATCTTCCCTAAGTTTCTGGTGGTAGCAAAATGCAGCCAACCATCAGCTATGTGGACGATTGGAGAACCTCCAAAAGACTGACTTTTCTCTTCCAACATGGCGCCTAGTGCGGTTGCTAGGTGATTTGTGACGCAACTGCAAGTTCTCTATGGTCTATGGTCAGTGTTCTATGGTCAGTGTTGTGCAACACTGCTTAAACCCCAACAGAGGAAGTGAAGGCTTAGTTAAACCCATCAAAATCCCTTAAGATCACAAGCACTTAATGCCCACTTGCATATGACAAATGTTTCAATTTACCATCAATGTGGCATTTCGTGGCATCAGCCATTAGTCACCTCACCAGTCACCTCAGCATACGATGATAAAGTGATTTCCATTCGGGCAAAGAAGGAGAGACTCACTTCCCTCACCTGTGTTGGGAGACTTACTCGGCCTGAGACTGATTCTCCAGAGCAGGGCGTCCTGTTGGGAGCACAAGACCCGGGCGGTGAGAACGGACAGTCTGTCATGGAGAATTTCACGAGCAGGAAGCAGACCTGTTTGACTTCACCAGCCCGGATGAGTGATGGGCTCTCTTGAGAGCGCTTTTTTCCCCTTCTTTTACCTCATGGTGGATGGGCAGCATGGAGCATTGGGAGACAGAGAGACCTCTCACCCTGTCATCACCCCTCCTTCTTCTTTTCATTTTTTAGCCTTCAACCCTTCTGTTCTTCTCCTCCCATCACTGTTCCCTGTATGGATGTGGACAGAGATGGACACTGCCATGGTTAGAATTGGGCTCCAGTCTCTGACAGCAGATTTAGATGAGAGTTGACAATGGGGCTGGGAATGAGAGTAATGCTATTTGCCAGGATGGAAATAAAGCATGTCACAGTCGACCACTTGCCATGTCAGGAGTGTTCGGCGAGCCAAGGTGGGCAGGGAAGCTCTATTTAAAATATATTTATGTGGCACTCTCCCCTTACTACCCAGTAAACAAAAATTGGTTCTTGTGAAAGTTCCCAGACCATGTGTTAGGTTTAGGAAAATGTTCTCATAACACAAAAACGGTCCAGTTGTCCTGATGATTATACAATGTTTCTATAAAACATTCGCCTGATGATGCAAGAACATTTTGTCTGTTCTTTACCTGGAAACCTAATGAGAATGTTTGGGGAACGTTATGTGATTGTTTTTACATGTTCTGCACAACATTTTTGTGAATGTTAGGGGAACATTCCAAGAACATTTCATTTAAATAATTTAATGTTAAAAAAAATCATGTTATTAAAAACATTATTTGAATGTTTTTGGGATGTTATCATCCTAATGTTAGATAAAACTTGGACTTAATGGGAATCTTAGCTAATGTTCTGGGAATGTTCCTGGTTTGCTGGGTACCTACTGATGCGTATTGATCCCTAGAGGCTAAAGGATTTGAGAAACTTCTCAGGTAATGATTACCGGATTTAATGGGGTTTGGAGTGGTGGCTAAAGTGACTTAAATGTCTCAGTACATTTGTTCAAGAGTAATTTTTTTCCCTACAATTTCTCTGAAAGTAGATTTTCCACCACTCTTTTGACGGGTGTGTGTTTGGTCAGAAACGAGTCAAAAGCTGTCCAATTCTGCCAGGTTGGGAAACCAAGATGAATTACAGCTGCAACTACTTGTGTTTTATTTCTCAGAATTTCTTAAACGTGTGCAGTGAAAAATCTAAGTGGTGTTTGAATTAGAGTGTTTATTTGATGTGACAAATCTTGAGCAAGCGTCGTCAGGGGGCCATCCGAAGGCTTGACGATAAAATAAATGAATGCACTGAGAAAGATAATACATCTCAGAATGGTGCACTAACTGAAGCATCTCCACGTTAAACTGTCTAGAGTCTGTTTGCAACCTCAAGGCAGATTAGTGTACAGGAAATTCAAGAAACAGACTCTACAAACAACTTGAAGCTGGTGTACAGTTTGTTGGTGTACAGTTTATAGGTTAGTAGTACCACTGTTTTAAAAACCATGTTGATTGTCACACTGCATGGGAAGTAGTTGTATGATATGTGAAACACATGAACGTAGAACGCAAGCTAAGTAGCACATCGGGGGAACAACTGATTTTATTTTATATTCTCAATGAGCACCTGTGTGAGTTCAGTCTCCCGTATTGACAGTCTTGCGGAGACTGAGTTGAATTTAGCGAACAGCAGGCTGCTGGGGCTATGCTGTTGGAACCACAATGCACTCACCTTACCAGTAGGGGATGCTGAGACAGTCAGGGCTGCATCACAGTCATAACCCAACTCTAGATAGTACAGGCACTTCATCCGCCTTCTTAACTTGTCATTATGTCCTTCTAAAACTTTTCTGATGGACAATTGTTGAATCTGTATTCAAGAGGGCTTTCTATCCAAGTCTGCACACAACCCACATGTAACATAATTCATTCTTACTGAAGATCTCTTTACTCAAAATTATGAAATGCTTGTCTTTGCAAACCTGGAATGAATGTTATCAACTACAGAGTGATAAGGTTTATAGATTTACTTTGATCACATTCATCAAGTTTGTGTAAAGCCAAATGTATTATTTTACGTTCTACAAAAGCTAAGGGTACATTGTGGCTCTTCTCTTGGACAATGAACTCAACCCGTGTTTGTGGTGGAACACACATAAATGTTCCCTGACATCTTTTCAATCTGTCCTTGTTTCGAATCCAGGAAGTCATTACCAGTGCATTGGCATGGGCGACACAAACCCTGGCTATTGTGTCGCGTCTCTCATCTCTGCCAAATGAATGTATCTGACATCAGTGGTGCTGAAAGTATTGAAAAGCCTGTTTGTAAATGAAACTGTCTGTAATCAGAATATTGTGTGCTAAGTCAGTTTCCCTGGAAGGATGAGCAAGGTGTTGCAAAATTAAAAAGAAGTGAAAGCGTGGCCCGGGCAAAGACGTTTTGGATCCAAACACGTTACAGATAGCTTGACCTTTGTTAATACGCTTTTTATTTTAATTGCACATGCAGATTTCTGTGAGAACATCAATATAAGTGTGGGCTTTGTCAAGGATGCCTGTTATTTGTGGATGGACAGGGAGAGGTAGGAGACAGACGGTGTACGGAGCTGAGCACACGTCCTGTTCAGGGGATGACCTGGATTTGGGTCTGAGCTGTGAAAGGAAAGTGAATTGCAGCTTGTCTGTGCTTGAGTGGTTCTGAAAGCGTTTACTGCCACAATTTCATCTTATTTTGTCAATTGCCTTTTCTCTCACTCTCTCTCTTTCTTTCTTTCTCTCTCTCGCGCTCTCTCTCTCTTTCTCCATCTCGCTGTCTCATCTTTCTCTTTTCAGATAACTAAAATGTTACGTTTCCACCAATTGTTGTTTTCAGCAAACACCAAACTGAATAGTTCAAAAAAAACGTCCTCTTCGATGCACAAGGAATCTTTAATTCTGTCTACGTTTGATGGAAGTTGTTGAAGAACGTGATAAACATGGTTATCATGACGTCTGACCAGCTGCTATCCTAGATCTGGAGCAGAAAAGATGTTGCTCCAATTTGTCATGCAGTTAACTTCTTTCAGTGAATTGATTTCACAGGATGGCTTTGAATAGACGTCTAATATTCTATGGCTGTCAGTTCTAAACCCCTTACAGGCCCGCTTTTTCATTATTTCTGTATATGTGACCGACCAGTTCGATTCGGTCCTATGTAGCAAAATTTGAAATTGCGTTTTTTTTACATTGGATAAAAGTAAAGACTCGGAGATAGAAAATGGTATAGCATATGCTGCAGTTGAGGAACAATGGGAAAGTATTTCTGCTTTGAAAGTTGATAAACTTGTAACCCCACTTTTGAGAAAATGGCCCTTGAATGTTTCGGTACACCTACTGGAGAGCTGATCTTTGTCTAAACCCATTCAGCATTGTTCACACCCTCTTCAGCCTTAGCCCCACCGATCTCTTTAAGGATTCACATGTGAGGACATGTGCTGAACAGAGTGAGTAAGGTAGTGTGGTAAACAACCAAAGATTTCAAGACTAAAATCTCTGAAAGTAGTAGCAAAAATACACTTTATCTAGTCCCTGGCCTATATCCTAATTTGACTTTGGTTCAGGTCATGTTGTTCATCACAATTCTGCCAATGGTAAACACACACTATATCAACGTTTATTTGTCACATGCACAGGATACAGAAGGTGTAAACAGTACAGTGAAATGAATACTTGCATATTTGCATAGTAGCAATATCAAAAATATAATGTGTCCAGATAAATATTGTATAAATATTTAATAATTATTAGATGGGTCATGTGAAATAAATTATATAACCACCCCCCAGCCACATCTAGCTAAGTGGATGGGTCACTATTGTCTAGACATGTTCAGGAAATACAATAGATGACCGTAATCACCCCGAGACACACCTGGCTAACTTGATGGGTCATGTAATCATCTGGCGAAGTGGAGTGTTTTGTTTAGACGTAGCTAGCTAAACAATTAACCTAGTGGTGCTTTCAAGACAACTGATAACTTGGAAAAATACAAGGTCAAATCATGACGTCAGTGATCTTCAGGTCATAAAGTCGGCCTCTAGAAAGAGGCCCTAGTTCCCGATTTGGAATTCCGAGTTGTATGACTGTTCAAAAAGATTTTTCCTAGGTTCCCAGTTGTATTGAATGCACTGATGTCAGAAGTCAGAGATTTGCAGAGTTCTCAGTTACGAGTTGTTTTGAACATGGCAATTGTCCTAATCCATACTGATTGTTATAGCTAGCTACCATGCATGAATCTGCAGGTAGCTAAAGCTAACCAACTAGGTTCATTGTTAGCTAGCTAGCTAACATTAGGCTATAACTAGCAATGCAAATATCTTTCTGAGATACAAATAAGATTACTACGCAGATCATACACGTAACGTTAGCTAGCAAGCCAGTCAGCTAATGTTAGCTAGCAAGGTAATAGTACACTTTAACTTGGAATGAAAACAAAAATTTGAAACATATAATATCTGGAAATGTAGCTAGCTCAACTCTTACCCGTATACATGGATGTTCGCTTCTCCCTCTCTTTCATGGATGCTATGGTTGCCCTTAGTTTGTAGATGTTATACGGAGACAGATGTTTTATACAACAGCCTTCTGTGTTCTCTTTTCAACTCCCTCTGCATATTTGCAATCAAACGCCAGAATTTTCTCCATCTCCTTAGCTATCATACACTGCTTCCACCGGGCATTCCACTGATTTCAAAACTCGGTCAACTTCTTCCATGACAACAACACTGTTGATCGCTGTTTCTTCCCCATCACTGTCATCAGAAGACTCTCAATGTCTGGTTCAATGAAAATGTTTTAACTTAAATCAGGGTTTTCCTCATCGTCAGATTCATTTTCAGAGTCAAGAGAGATTCAGCATTACACGATCGTCCTCCAGAAAGTGGAGAGCGGAAGCAACACTTTTGCAGTTCCTCATATCTTTCAAAAAATCCGCGGTTGAATGGATTATCTACACATTATGAGCAGCTCCTGTTATAGACAGAAGTAAGCTACATGGCAGACCAATCTTAACTCATCTCTCGGCATGTCCAGTCCATCCATTATCTAAGCCAATCATTGCTAGCGGGAGGGTTCCTGTCTTTTTTTGTGGCTAAACCAACTAGGCTCGTAATTTAACAATTTTATTTGTATTTACAGATGGCATACAAGTTTGATATTAAGGCACATGAAAGTTCACATGTTCTATAAGACATTTCTGCCAAAAATACATTTCTGAGTTCAAATGCCTTCCTGTGAAGAACTGACTTGCGACATACGCCTAGTTTTGGCAAACGAGTCACATATACAGTATTCCAGTATGTGAATGCTTTGTCCTATTTTCGAGGTATACTTTAGAAAGCAACCCATAGAATTAGGTTGTTGTCTTGGTGAATATTGTGGACACCCAGGCTTTTATTATTATTATTTTTACCAGGTGGGTCATTTTGAATATAATAATACAGAATGCATGATCAGAAACCAGTAAATAGTGAGGTTTCAGAAACATTAGTCTCTTTGGGAAACTTAATAGAAACTCTGGATTACAGAGCCAGGAGCCCTTAGTTCGACTGAACAGTTAGAATGAACAGTTTAGTATGAGGCTGGCCATGATCATTGCATTTCACTGTGTGACTCAGTAGTTACGTGTTCCTGTGTGGGTAGATATCATAGTGTAATGTCTATCGGCTTCATGAAAAGACAGACATTCTAAAGGTTACCTATTGTAGCTGAATAGTCCTCTTAATTGGATGAGATGTTTCCCATCTCGGGGGCCTTGGAATAGAAACGGCATGAAATGTGATTGGGTCAAGGCATTATTAACAGGCCTGACATGTGTATGACATGTTTACTTTTCCATATAACACGTCAGTGGCGGCAAAGAGGTGATGGTGTTGACCTTTAACGTAATCACTGAGCAAAAGGAACGGAGGTTCGTCTGATTGACAAACCTTGAGAAGCTGAATGCGACAGTTGGTTTACTGAACATGATGTAACTTTGCAGGATGTGTTGACAGAAAAACTTGTGATAACATAACAGTCCTGTGAAATTGATAGTCAAGCTGATGAGGAGGTTTGTTGTAGACACGTGAGTTTGTCCACCGACCTCCAGTACCCTCCAGATAAGATGCTATTGTCGGTATTACAATGATGAGTGCAGGTGATTGGAATATGGAAGCGGGTTGAAGATCTGGTGTATGTTTATCCTTTTGACGTGTGTGTGTGTGTGTGTGTGTGTGTGTCTGGACGTGTGGTTTCCATGGTGACAATGTTGGAAGATCATAATAAAGGCAATACATGTTCTGAAAAGGCACCGCAGCATATAAAGCAAAACTACACCTCTCCTCCACATCCATTTTGAGCTCAGACCCTACGTTTGAAACCCATTCATTTGCAGATAGTGAGATGTCTTTCATAATTTAATAGAGGCGGAATTATTATTCACCAATGGTTGCTAATTAAAATGCATGAGGTGGTTTGAGACAGGAAGGTGGACTGGGGGGCTGGGGAACTGACATCCTGAGCTGGCCACAAAAATGGCTGTCAGCATTCTGGTACTGTAATGTCCATATCCCTGTCACCTGACAGAGAAGCCTTCCCTCTCGCTCTCATACGGGTATCCCACAGCTCTCCTAGGGGGTGGGCCTCTCCTAGGGACTAGGCCTCCCATATAGCAAATTGGCTTGTGATGTAAGCAGCAGCTTGCTCTAATTAAAACATTTAAAACCCCATTTCTCATGTTTTCTGACGGATATCAATAAGGGAACGGTCACCAAATCTACTCTGACCTTTATCAGTGGCGATGCATGTCATGTGAAAAATTTTGATCAGGCTAGTGACATTTTTCCCATCAGCGGAAAGGGAAAGTCAGGGTCCTTATCGGGGGCTGTCAATCTCCGCCCCACCTGTTCCCCCTTGCTCTGTACACACAAATCACATCCCATAGAGCAAAACACACAGGCATGCTATTTATCCAGTAAGCAATGGATCAATTTCTGACCAGTTGCAGCCATTGCAGTAAACCGCTTGTGTTTTTCTCTCTCCTGTCCGTCTTTCCTCTCCTCCCCTCGCTCTCTCTCTTATTGACCAGTGCTTGAGGAAAACGTGTCTCAGGCTCAAACTCCCTGATAAGGATCTGGGCAGCTTTTCGCCAGCCCTCGCGTGTCAATGGGAGCAGGCGATTGATTCAGACACCAAATTGGATCATTTTTATCATCATCCGTCATCAATATCTTATAAAAGCATGGACTGGCTCCTCTTCTCTTTGGGTTGTAGTGGACCCTCGGGAGTGCATTCTAGGCTTGGACGATATCCCGGATTCGGTGTAAACGGTATATTTCGAAATACCGACGGTATGATTTTCAATACCCCCCCAAAAATTAAAACAATATATTTTTTGTGGGGTTGGTGCCACCCCCGCCTTGCGGGGACTACGGGGGTGCATGCTACGCCACTACTTATAAGTTAAGTATATCTATAATAACTCTAAGATGTGCCAATTTAATTATATCTAGCTCAGGGCTCCAGCTATGCATTTGGTTTGCTAACTTGCTAGCTAAGTGCCTAGATGTCAAGATAAAGCTTATTGGTTGCAGCAGGAGCATTCCCCTCCTGGATCAAGATCCCTGTTACCTAAATTGTTTGTGCTTAAAAAAATATATACGTTTTGCCCCTTGTGTGCACATTCGGTAATATCGTACACACCGGTATGGTACAGAAACGGTATGACAGTAAGAAAATCTGGATGCTGCCCAACTCTAGTGGATTCCCCCGGTGTCTATCTGTCCTGAGTTAATGCATGCTACTATGGGTAAAGATTCCACTGCCACTCCTGATTTATCCCCCCAGTGGATCACTGATGTGGCCAACACATGGCTGATCACAGACCGCTCTCTCCATAATGTCTGAACTATATAAACAGACCTCATTGCTTTCCTTAGGACTGCCTGCCTGTACACTTTCTTTATATGACTTTATACTACTTTATCAATGTTATGTTTATGTCACCTGATTATATTTCTGCCATCCTCTGTCACCTTATTGGATTGTTGGTTATCAGAGCAACCAAAGCTGTGTAGAAAAACCACAGGGTCCCAAATTGCATGAGTATAGTTGCAGTAAATACTTTATGATAATACTTTATACTTTATACTTTATACTTTATGATAATATGTAATAGCAGCATACAAGCATTCACATACAAGTATGGTAATAGAATGCAATAGTTTGATCCTAGAATTTCTGTGAAACAATATCACTCTTCAAGTTCAAGTACTTTGCTGTAACTGTTTCACCAGAATGTGTCCTCCCCTAGACAATGCTTTGGAGGGAAGCGAAACTGTGTTTTGACCAGGCTGGCCAAAACCACCTTAGCATGATACTCCCCTCTGCACACTGCCAATCATGTCATGTTTGTTTTCTTTCCTAATGTAATTCATCCTTATCAATGCAAAGAAAATTATCTGGCTTTCAATTCAATCTCACTTCCAGTGGTTGTGTTTTCCAAATAATTCTAAAAGGGCTTGAGTTTGACCTTTCTCTTACGATTTGCATACCCCCTTGTTTGTTCCTGTGATACGAAGTCGCGCTGTGTGATCCATATTCAAATATTATTCAAATCAGCCGCAGCATATTTGCATGTGAAATTGCAGACCAGAATTGGGAATTTGAAGCCAGGTCGTCTGCATGCTGATCAGAGGAAACGGGGGCCAGTCTACAGGAGTGGTTTGATATTGCAAATACTTGGCAAAGGGGTATTAAAATGGTTATGAAAGGGATAGTCCATGTTACCCACTGCTAGACCTGGCAGTTTTTCCTGTGTAATTATACTGATATCACTCTCCAGACCTTCTGCCTGAGATGGTCCAAAAATGGTTCTATGTTTTCCTAATGTAAATATAATAAGCTGTTCCTTTTATTGATTGCGTCCTATAGATAAGTCATAAACCATAGGGTGGAAAACATCTCTAGGATTATCAGTTACGTAACAGACAGGTTTCAAGCTTTTTCACATGAAATGCAGTTAATGCTTTAGAAGTGGGTAGAAATTAACATAAGTAAACACATTTCCATGATCAGCCACTATAGGAGCATCTAGAAAAGGCCCTCTTCTCCCTCTTCTCTCCCTTGATGTGGAGAGCAGGCATCGCCAGCTGCCCCCAACTCCTGACTGACAGCTCTGTTCTGCCAAAGCTGAGGTACAGGGAGGGACAGAATTGATTGTTGCCGGCCAAATTGAGCCGGCTCCCAGCAGAGTCTGCCGGCTCCTAGCAGACAGAGCCGCTCTCCACGTCTGCTGTGCTTATCTTCAGGTGGCCTTTTGGGCATGTGCCACACTGCCATTTTGATGTGTTAAGTCATAATAGGGAGCCACCATCCTTCAGAGTGACTGCCAATAAAAATCACAGACAGAGGGGATTACAGCTCATTGCAGCCGTTATTGCGCTCAACCCACCCCCACTCCCCATGAATCTTTGTCTCCATTTTGTTGTTTCTTCCTGCCTTTCAACTCCTGGGCCGTTCCAAAGCCAAATGTCAATTGTAAAGATTTGCTCTGGTGCTGTTGACTTCTTGCAGGCCTCCCCATAAGGTTTAGTTTGTTATGTACAGTTCAGTTAAATATTCCAATACAGTGAATGAATCTTAAATCATGTAAATTTTTGATTGAGGCTTCTTGTCCAGATTGTCCCAGAATTAATGGCACTTTATTCACCTCTCAAGGTTCAGTTTATTCAGTACGTCTCTCTTCTGGCTCACCTAACATGACGTTCAGAGTGAGCAGAGTGAAAACAGCCTAATGCCTGAGAGGCCCTTGGCTGTTGGTTATTATAATGTGGCTGGTTCGCTCGGAGCTACAAACCTCCTCAAGTTATGGGTAACGAAATGGGAGCAGACACTGAAGCTGCCCGGGGCCCTGCGATTTAAAAAAAAAAAAAAAGCAAACATTCTCCTGCGGTCATGCGACTCTCCTCTGCCCTAAATCTGTGTGTCAGCCTATGCACCTGAGGTAAACATTAAAAATAAATAATTTAACTGTGTGTTTCTATTAGCAATGATGAGCTCTGTTGTCTGTTCACAGCGGGAAGTGAGTTATCCGAGCCCACACATGCCTCAATGCTTCATATCTACCTATTATATGACTAAGTACTAGACCTTTGAAGGAGTACAGAGATTGTTAAAGCCCCAGTGCAGTCAAATTTGATTTCCTGTGTTTTATTTATATATATATACACACATTACCGTTCAAAAGTTTGGGTTCACTTAGAATTGTCCTTGTTTTTGAAAGAAAATTACATTTTTTGTCCATTAAAATAACATCAAGTTGATCAGAAATACAGTGTATACATTTTTAATGTTGTAAATTACTATTGTAGCTGGAAACGGCTGATTTTTAATGGAATATCTACATAGGCGTACAGAGGCCCATTATCAGTAACCATCACGTCTGTGTTCCATTGGCACGTTGTGTTAGCTAATCCAAGTTTATCATTTTAAAAGCCTAATTGATCATTAGAAAACCCATTTACAATTATGTTAGCACAGCTGAAAACTGTTGTTTTGATTAAAGAAGCAATAAAACTGGCCTTCTTTAGACTAGTTGAGTATCTGGAGCTTCAGCATTTGTGGGTTCGATTACAGGCTCACAATGGCCAGAAACAAAGTACTTTCTTCTGAAACTCATCAGTCTATTCCTGTTCTGAGAAATGAAGGCTATTCCATGCGAGAAATTGCCAAGAAACTGAAGATCTCGTACAACGCTGTATACTACTCCCTTCACAGTACAGCGCAAACTGGCTCTAACCAGAATAGAAAGAGGAGTGGGAGGCCCCAGTGCACAACTGAGAAAGAGGACAAGTACATTAGAGTGTCTAATTTGAGAAACAGACGCCTCACAAGTCCTCAACTGGCAGCTTCATTAAATAGTATCCGCAAAACTTCAGTCTCAACGTCAACTGTGAAGAGGCAACTCAGGGATGCTGCCCTTCTAGGCAGAGTTCCTCTGTCCAGTGTCTGTGTTCTTTTGCCCATTTTTTTCTTCTTATTGGCCAGTCTGAGATATGTATTTTTCTTTGCAACGCTGCGTAGAAGGTCACCCTCCCGGAGTGTTTTCTCCTCCATGTCATTTCCAGGTGAAACTAGTATCGGACACAGAGCCTGAACTGTATTACATATCATAATATATGCCATTTAACAGACGCTTTTATCCAAAGTGACATACTGTAGTGAATGCTTACATTTCAATCCATGCTCTACCAACTGAACCACACAGGTCCACATGTGTATTCAAATGTTGTTGAGCACATCATGCCAGGGTTTTAATGAATATCAACAATGATTAGCCCCAAAATAATCATTTCAGAAATCATTGTGGTGATGTTTTCCTTTCATCTTTGAGGACAATGGGTTTTGGATGACATGAGTCAGCCTCTCTAGAACCTACTAATGGATGCTTGACATTTCCATTTGGCTGAAGCACGAGTGGGTACAATACCTGCCAAGATTATGCGATGTGATATTGAAGAGAATTGTGTTGAGGGAGATCCACATGGCTTACTGGATCATTAAAGAAACATAGACCTGACATTGATCTTCCCCCGTAATGTCAATGCTCATGATATAGACGATCACAACATTTTATTATGTTAGATTATTTTAAATTATAAACTAGGAGGTTTGAGCGATGAATGCTGATTGGCTGACTGCCATGGTATATCAGACCGTACACCACGGGTATGAAAAAACATTTATTTTTACTGCTCTAATTACGTTGGTAACCAGTTTATATAATAGCAATAAGGCACCTCGAGGGGTTTGGGATATATGACCAATATACCACGGCTAAGGGCTGTATCCAGGCACTCCGCGTTGTCATGCTTAAGAACAGCCCTTAGCCATGGTATATTGGCCATATACCACACCCCCTCGTGCATTATTGCCTAACCCTTGTGTAGTCTTAACATTCTGTATACTCCCTTTGTTCTAACGGTAAGAAATGACCCGCCTTCACTAAACCCAGCTTAATTGAAGCAGCTTAATTGAATGTTAAACCCCTAATCTATTTTTCATGAAGAAACAACCTGTCATTCATCACAAACTTTGTGAATATCTGGGTTTTCCCTCTTCACAATGCAGAAAGACTGCATTTAATCAGTAGACACCACTCATTTTTATTACAACACACCTATCATAATTGTTTTCTTTACTAAAGTATAGGTTTATTATTCTTATTATTATTGCTAAAGGTACTGCATAGGTGTGAACAATTTTTTTAGCAAGAGATAGCGCTTGTATAGCCTAAGAAAGTAGCAGAAATTTGCAGAAAGTAGTTTTGAATGCATTTTATTGAAGGGAAGCAATAACAGTCTTGAACTTTTTTGGCAACATAGTGATATATTCTTATATGCTGTACATTGAGGAATTAAACTACAAAATACTAGTCTTCTCCCATTTTTTAACCATTGCCCCCACCCACAAGGTGTATAAACAACAACAACAATAAATAAGATAATAGATACAAAACAATGTGAAGAACATAAATCAATCAACTCTAATTAGCACATGTAGGACAGTATGCAAGTGTGTGTGCATGGACTTTGCAGATGTATTTCTCACATGTGCAGCACATAGTATTTGTTTTACAGTCCTTCTTTGGGGGGCAGAATTGGTATCTCCTCCTTTTTCCTGCCCCAGCTGCAGCCTCAGGTGGATCAGGACAAGATTCAGCCCCCTGAACAGCTTTCACAAGTGCTGCAGAGGCTGCTGTGCAGGGGAGGCGCTCCCTTCTTTGAATGTGTGGGGTTACAAGTGCCTTTCTCAGCTGCTCCAGGAACACCCTCCTCTTGTTCCGCTTATCAGGCATCCAGGTAGGGTTGATCTTGTTCCATATCAGGCATTGTATGAGGACACATCAATGATGTTATGGAAGATGACCAGGGGACAGCAGGCAGTCATCCTCCTGCAGCTGTAAGTTCCAATCACCATGTCCAGGTGGTCCACGCCTCATTTGTTGTGGTTGTAGTTCAGGATGATGGCTGGCTTCATGTCCTCACAATCACTGATCTCAGCCTTTTTGTGCAGTGTGATCAGGAGGACCACATTCTTGTTCCTCTTTGGGAGGTAAGAAACTGGAGTGGTGGTGGGGGTGAAGGCAAACTTTGATGAGAAGGCCTCTCTCCCTCTTTTTGTGAGGAGTGCAGGGGAGAGAGCTCAGACTTGTTCTTTCTAACTGTGCCAACCATGGTGATCTTCCTCTTCAGGAGCTGCTGGCTGAGTTCAATCAGTAGCACACATAATCTCAATGTATCATTGTGTGTGTGTGTGTGTGTGTGTGTGTGTGTGTGTGTGTGTGTGTGTGTGTGTGTGTGTGTGTGTGTGTGTGTGTGTGTGTGTGTGTGTGTGTGTCTTTGGTTTTTGTGGTGTGTAAATGATTTTATAACTGCCGGGTCAAAAATGACCCTAAGACAATATTTTATGGAAATATGAACAAAGGCGATGTTTCACTTTTTCTAATGTTGGCGTCACTCTAGGAAAAGTCATCAAATTTCAAGTTGAAAAAATATAATTTAGTTTTTTTTTTATGCTGTTAAACATAGTGGCTGGTCATTTTTTACCCTTAAGACAACACAAGGGTTAAACGACCACTTATATTTGACTGCTGAATTGACAAACTAGTTACATGGATTGTGTTTTACATTTACATTGAGTAAAACCCATTCAGTTTTTTATATTCTTCATCCTCATCAATGTCCTGTGTCTCTGTCATGCCTTATACATCAGAGGGCCATGCCTGCTTCTCCTCACGCGGTCTTCCCCACATTACATAGAAAGAAAATAGAGAAGTGGAAGAAAAAAAGAAAGAGAAAACCCTGCCATTAGTTCTTCTCCCAGCTCCAGAAGTCTCATTAAATCGTTGATGAGTTTAAGGATTGCCTGAGGTGGATAAGAGGCCCCGTTTATAGCTTTCTGCAATCTAATGCCCGAGTCTTCTCCCTGTGTCTCCCCTGGATGCAAAATAAAAGGTGAAGGAGGCAATCCAATGCAATCAATACCGAGTGCTTTCCCGGCTTAAACACATTGTGAATGCGGACTTATTTCTACATGTACTTTCCCGGGCAGCTGTGTTTTGTGACGTCTCTCAACACCAGGCAGTCTAAATGAAGACAAAGGGGGTGGGCGCAAGAATAGATCTGACCTTTTTTATCCCGTAAGGGGATATAGATCACTTCAGATGGAATTTCTTAGTGAGGTATAGGGGACATGGGGTATCCCATTTGAGGCAGTTACACCAGGGCCTCGGCACCAATACAAGCAGAAGGTCATGAGAACAATCACTTTTAATAGACACTCGAGTAGGCAAAGTGTTCATTAGGCACCAAACTGAAGAAAACAGACTGAAACAAGGAGGAACTACCATTTCAGTTTTATATTGCAAAAGTTTTTTAAATGCTTTCGATTGTGAATTCTAATGAACACGACACAGGTATTTTACTCTCTGCAAGGCTGCAAAACTAAACCCATTTGCTAGCTCATTATTCATTAATTGTTGTAAAATTTCCTTCAGCTGAACATTAGCCTGTTGAGGATCCGTAATAACACGACGTCGTCCTCAGATTAAATTCAGCAGGTTATTGCACTTCTATTCTAAAACGAGGCCCCTACGCTGAGCCGCTGAACTCAATTAGTTGGGAACATGTTGCACACAGCGCCACTAATTACAAACGCACCACTCTAGTCCCTTCATTACACATCTCCCTCACTATCAATCTCTCTGTCTCTCTGTGCCTCTCTATGTCTCTCTGTGCCTCTCTATGTCTCCCTGTCACTCTGTCTCTCTGTGCCTCTCTATGTCTCCCTGTCACTCTGTCTCTCTGTGCCTCTCTATGTCTCTCTGTGCCTCTCTATGTCTCCCTGTCACTCTGTCTCTCTGTGCCTCTCTATGTCTCTCTGTGCCTCTCTATGTCTCTCTGTGCTTCTCTATGTCTCCCTGTCACTCTGTCTCTGTGCCTATCTATGTCCCTCTGTCTCTCTTTCTCCCTGTGTCTATCTGTGTCTCTGTCTCTCTCTGTGTCTGACTCTCTGTTTCTCTGTGTGTCTCTGTGTCTGTGTCTCTCTCCAGCTCTCTGTCTCTATGTGTGTCTCTGTCTCTCTCCACATCTATGTCTCTCTGTGTATATATGTGTCTCTCTCCAGCTCTCTGTCTCTCTGTGTCTCTCTCCAGCTCCCTATGTCTCTATGTATATCTATGTCTCTCTGCCCCTCTGTCTTTCTGTGTCTCTCTGTGTCTATATATGTATCTCTGTGTCTCGGTCTCTCTCTGTCTTGTTCTGTCTCTCTGTGTCTCTCTATGTCTATGTATCTCTTTGTCTCTATGTCTCTCTACGTCTCTGTACGTCTCTCTACGTCTATGTGTCTTTCTGTCTCTACATCTCTGTGTATCTCTCTCTTTCTCTGTGTCTCTCTGTCTCTATATGTCTATCTGTCTCTGTCTTTCTCTGTCTCTCTACGTATCTTTGTGTCTCTCTGTGTCTCTATGTCTCACTACATCTGTGTCTCTCTGTTTCTCTACGTCTCTGTGTCTCTCTATGTCTCTCTACATCTTTGTGTCTCTCTGTCTCTGGGTCTCTCTATGTCTCTGTCTCTCTATGCTTCCATGCTTTTACACCCAAATTGAATCCTTACATTTTTATTTAGTGTTATTATAATAATTTGTCTGCTCATGAACTAAAATGACTACCTCTTTTTGAGTGAAGATACTAAGAAGTTGGGTGCCTCTGTTTTGGTTTTTGAGTATATCGAGGTGTTTGTAGGGAGAGGCCGTGGTAGGGGGGCTGTGATTCTGTAAAGCAGCTTCATGTAGATAAGTAGCATAATTCACCACGGCACAAAGGAGACTCCTCTGGCAGCCACCAGGCAAGGGAACGTCTGGCAGATGTCTGTGGTCCTCTGTTTAATTTCCGATTAATGTTCCCTATCCCTTTTCGCTCTCCTGGCCCGCTGTCGACCCCCACAGGAGCCCCAGCCACCAACCATTCTACCACGTCAACCTGCACTGGGAGATACTCCAGTGCTTTGCCACAGCGAGCGGGCCGCAACCCAGGCTAATGACAGACTCCCTCACTCTTCGCTCGCCTTGTACTAACAGCCAATCAACGAGAGACGGCTGCCGTCAGCGCCTCCAATGAATACATAATTTTCATCTCCAAGCTGCCATTAATCAGGGACAAGTGGCGGCGGCAATCGCACAAGATTGAGCCCAGGTTCAACAGAGCAACATTTTGAAAATGCAACGGGAATACAGTACAAGGAATGGATGGATGGGGAAATCAAACACACAAAAGTGGAGGAATGTCACAATTCCTCATCTCTGTGCTCTACGGGGCTCGCTGAGATCGCTCTCGGGCCAGCACTTTAGATTAATGGACAGAGGGATGAGGCAGGAATTATAATGATTTTTAAAATACAGTGGAGGGAGCTAGTCATCTATTCTGGGAGGCTCTGGAACTTAGTGTACAGCTGTTTGGCTGAATTTTTATTTAGCATTTACAATACCTGCAGGGCAAACACCCTGTTGATAATTATTATTAAGTCTCTGCCTTCCGAGGTGCTACTTGTTGTTCTGCATCCAGAGATTCCAAATAATGAGGACGACGATGGAAGCAGTTAGATAAGATGTTGCACTACAGTCAAATAACACACACTGGGTTAGCAACACCCAGCAGCACCGCAGGGGTGGCAGGTAGCCTAGTGGTTAGAGCGTTGGGCCAGTAACCGAAAGGTTGGATCGAATCCCAGAGGTAAAAATCTGTCGGTCTGCCCCTGAACAAGGCAGTTTAACCCACTGTTCACCGGTAGGCCTTCATTGTAAATAGTCATTTGTTGGTAACTACATGCCTAGTTAAATAAAGGTTAACATTTTTAAAAGTTTGACCTCCAGGCACTAAAAGAAGAAAGCAGTGAGATGGCGTATGTTCTCTGACCAATAGAATTCAAGCTCCAAAGCTCCATATAGGGTACCTCTTCCTAACATTGGATGGGTCTAACCCAAGCCCAAGCGCACAGCCATGAACAAAAAAGATGTGACCGCTTGTATTAGAAGGCCATTCTTCCACGAACAAAAGTCTTTATTACAAAGGCTCATTGATTATCTATGAGGAGTGTTTATGCAGACAAAGCAGGGAATGCGACACTGGTGTCTTCAGGGCTTCACTGGCTTCAATGACACCCAATTTGTTACAGTCATCTGTATGAACTATAGAGGGTGAGGTCTTCCCTCACCGCTTAACCAGCAACAGGAAATAGAATAAGTATTCACTGTTGTTGAGTCATGTCATACCCTCTCATTGTTGTCAGGCTCTTGCAGACTCTTATTCATGAAATTTATGCTGCTTTTGAAAATATGTTACCAATGGTCCTTTTGTGATTTATTCTCCTGAAGTGAGTCTTTTGTCCCAAATATGCAAAAGTAGAGAAAGACTATAGCCTGCACATATGCTTTATGAAGGAATAACTCTTCGGGCTGCATCCTCTATAAAGTCCCTGACCCTGAATGAGGTAACCAGGCATTCGGAAGAAGATGGCACACTGCAATGCAGGAAATGTAAGACTTGTAGTGTATTTGAGGTTTTAAAAGGCTTCTGATGTTTGTAATTTCCACTTTGAAATTTCAGTCTTGTTTTTCCCTTACGAAAAACGTATCAACTCCTACAAAAAGGTAAATTAATTATAATCAACATAATAATTCACATTTCCTGTTGCTGTAGGATTATTTTCCTGCTGTAGCAAACTGGCTCAAATTAAGATCCTACACCTATAAAAGAGAAAAACAAGATATCACCTAATTTTCACTATTTTATTGTGTCACAATGTTATTGTCTTAGATGATTTGTGCAACATATTTTGTTTCTGTTATCAGAAGAAAGGATTCTAACACAAACATTAACTTTCTAATCAAAAATAGCTTTGCTGTTTATTAAGCATTAGTTTCCCCTGCAATGTTTCCTCAGGTAATTGAAAATGCTCCCAAAGAAATTGGAAAAAGATAACACATTGAACCTCAAATGTATCTGTTGAATCAAACTACATTACCCGTTATTCGACTTTCGACATGATGAGTTTGGGCTAACTAACAGTCTTTTAGAACTTATCGGAGACTAGTGGAACTCCACTGTCTCAGTGTAAAAGGTTACAGTCAATTACATTTGGAAGGTGTAAACATGCCCATGTAAGGGGAGTTCCTGTCTCTCTGGCAGTCATTGCTCTCTCACAGAGGGAGCTGTTGAGCTATGAATGGGGTGAGTGAGTGAATGTCAATAGAGGAGAGAGAGGGGTGGGAGAGGGAGGAAAAGTAGGGAGGGGGAGAGAGATTGAGTAAAGGAGCAAGTGAGAGTGAGAGAAAGAGAGAGAGACCAAGAGAGAGGGCGTTTTAAATGAGACTCATTTCTCTCTGACTAGCCACCTGACCTTGGAGTATTGTTGAGGGACACCCGTCACCCGATTTCAACTGAGACTGAGGAAAGTTGATTTCTCTGTAAATAAATAGCACTCATTGTTTGCAGGGTGAATATAGTCACATCCAGAGTCACCAAAAGGTGAAGGTTGCCTTAGGGTACAAAACATGTCCTCCCTGTAGTAAAACCACAAATGTGTCTGTACTTCTACAGTGACAGTCGAACATAGTTGATATTATCTGCTCTCTCGACTGTCGCTTCATTGTCTGATTATCATTTCAATTTGCCTGCACTCTTCCCGTCTGTTGTCGTTTTACCCAAATAGAGTGAAGAGGTCAACTGACTTTTCGGCAGTGTCTCTTCACTCCGAAAATGTCAATCCCTCAGTGAAGTCCGTCTCTCCCTGGCAGGTGTGAGGTGAAACCGCAGTTGTAAATGAGCGTGAAGGCATGACTCTCCAGGCTGCCCTCGTCTGCCCTCATCTGCCCCTCCATCTCAGCTGAAGTAAAAGGTTAATAAATGACTAAAGGAGTCCTTAATGCTCATTATATGTCATGATCAATGACAGAGCACAATGATAGAATAGCGGCAAATGGCAGATGGGGAAATATATTGTTTGGTCACTGAATGGCCAATACAGGTGATTATTGATCATGTAGTACATTGAACCAAAGTCCAGTTATCATAAGGGGGGAGGGGTTAGTGCCCTGGCATTTTAGGTATTGGTGAAGACACTCAGGGACACTAGGCCCCTTGCCCTAGGGCAGTGGAAAAGATGCTATACCGAGGACAAGAATATATGTGTGTTTACAGTACCTGTAAATAACCCAAGGCTTTGTCATCTGTTTCGGTGACAGGCCTCACTCGTTCCAATGGCCCGCCCACCATCTGCACGCAGACAGGCAGACAGGCAGGCAGGCGGGCGGGCGGGCGGGCGTCCGTATCCTGCCAAAACCCTATCCAAGCACTTCCATGTTGTGCTTCTTTGTAAAGACGTGTCTTTTCACGTCACTTTCCTGCTGTCTCCATTATCCCCCTGTTCCAAATTGGCTGTTTGTTTGACTTCAGAGTCTGATTTTGAGGCCTTCCAACGACGTATCAAAGGAAAAATATGTCTCCACAAAATGAAGTGACCATCTGCTTCAGGCTACTCTTTGAAGAGTGGCACAGATTATAGCTTGGCACATTATCGCGTGGAAGGGAAGTCGTTAATTTTGTGTGGCTGAGTTTTTTATATTTATTTATTGTTCCAAAGGGCAGAGATCCGTACAGCTTATGTACATAGCACCTCTGCATCTCTCCCAACTGGTTTCCAGATGCCTTCCAAGGGAATTGTCATCACCCCAGGTCAATGTCTAAACTTTCCCATGCATCAAAATATATTGTAATTGACTCCATTTGTGATTCCTCTTGAGACCTGGCACTGGCTGCAGCTCTGATGGCTGCCAAAAGCAATAACATTTCAGAGGCATGACTATCATTCCAATCGAGACGTTCTTTCTCCTCAAATATAGTCCAGTTCTGGGGTCCAGGTCTTTCTCTCTGTCCCCTGTAATTTACTACACTAGCAGCTACATATACAGTACCAGTCAAAAGTTTGGACACACCTACTCATTTCAGGGTTTTTCGAAATGTTAACTATTTTCTACATTGTAGAATATATATATTTTTAGATTTTAGATTCCTCAAAGTAGCCACCCTTTGCCTTGATGACAGCTTTGCACACTCTTGGCATTCTTTCAACCAGCTTCACCTGGAATGCTTTTCTAACAGTCTTGAAGGAGTTCCCACATATGCTGAGCACTTGTTGGCTGCTTTTCCTTCACTCTGTGGTCCAACTCATCTCAATTGGGTTGAGGTCGGGTGATTGTGGAGACAAACTCATCTGATGCAGCACTCCATAGTAGTTTTGTAGTTGTTGTAAAAATAAAGAAAAACCCTTGAATGAGTTGGTGTGTCCAAACTTTTGACTGGTACTGTACATTTTCTAAGGAGTTATCGTCTCCTACCTTGCTTGTACTATTTAGAATCACGTGTTCTATCTATAATATAATATATACATGGTTGCACGTTTCCTCACAATATTGTTTTGAACATTTGTTTTAGGACTGATACCTGACTGAACATTCTACTCAATGCATTGTCAGTTGACGCTTTTGATGAACATTTCATCAAAAGTGCATTACAGTGGCTTTTAAATACAATGACATTTCTAAAAGAGGCAAATAATTAGTAGGAAAAACTTTTTACATTTTGATGTTGCTGGATTGACTTTAGACGTATAACGTTAGCTAGCTAGCGAAGATTGAGGGATACCACTGGATTATAGCTAGCTAATGTTAGCATTGCTAGCTATCTTTGATGAACTTTTCTAGTTAATGATAACATTGTCGTCTGTCTAAAGTAAATTTGATGACATGATAATGATGGCAAAGTTGTTTCCTACTATGTACTTGCCTGCTTTTGCAGTGTTATCATATTTCCAGGCCACTATTGTGTAATTTAAACTAAATTCATTAGCCCCCATCCAGAGTGACTGGGCTTATCACGACTTTTGGGCACCACTATGGCAGAGGGTGGCTTGAGAACATTTATAACAATGGCATGACACGACCGAGTGATGGAGGTGCAACCTGTGAATAATAGTATTTTTCAGATTTTATAGGCTCTTCTAGAGCCTTAAGAAAGAGAATGTCATTGAACCATGAACCAAGGAGTAGTTCACACTGTGAGTGGTGTTATCAACCGTGCTATAGTGTTGACTGCATACAAAGGTAGGCCAAGGAGAGAAGAGGTGCTTTTATTCCAAGCTCAGCAGCACCTCTATAGCAAAGCCTCAGACATAGTGGGTTTCTGTCAGTGAGACAAAGCGTCTGAAATACAGGGAGGAAGTAGACTGAATGTGACCAATCAGAATGTTGATACTGTTGTTGAAATCCTCCGAAGTTGATGTTCACTAGTGTCTGGGTATGTAGGTGATCTAGTGTCTGGGTATGTAGGTGCTCTAGTGTCTGGGTATGTAGGTGATCTAGTGTCTGGGTATGTAGGTGATCTAGTGTCTGGACATGTAGGTGATCTAGTGTCTGGACATGTAGGTGATCTAGTGTCTGGGTATGTAGGTGATCTAGTGTCTGGGTATGTAGGTGATCTAGTGTCTGGACATGTAGGTGATCTAGTGTCTGGGTATGTAGGTGATCTAGTGTCTGGACATGTAGGTGATCTAGTGTCTGGGTATTTAGATGATCTAGTGTCTGGACATGTAGGTGATCTAGTGTCTGGACATGTAGGTGATCTAGTGTCTGGACATGTAGGTGATCTAGTGTCTGGGTATGTAGATGATCTAGTGTCTGGGTATTTAGATGATCTAGTGTCTGGGTATGTAGGTGATCTAGTGTCTGGGTATGTAGGTGATCTAGTGTCTGGGTATTTAGATGATCTAGTGTCTGGACATGTAGGTGATCTAGTGTCTGGACATGTAGGTGATCTAGTGTCTGGGTATGTAGGTGATCTAGTGTCTGGGTATGTAGGTGATCTAGTGTCTGGACATGTAGGTGATCTAGTGTCTGGGTATGTAGGTGATCTAGTGTCTGGGTATTTAGATGATCTAGTGTCTGGGTATGTAGGTGATCTAGTGTCTGGGTATGTAGGTGATCTAGTGTCTGGGTATGTAGGTGATCTAGTGTCTGGGTATGTAGGTGATCTAGTGTCTGGACATGTAGGTGATCTAGTGTCTGGACATGTAGGTGATCTAGTGTCTGGACATGTAGGTGATCTAGTGTCTGGACATGTAGGTGATCTAGTGTCTGGACATGTAGGTGATCTAGTGTCTGGACATGTAGGTGATCTAGTGTCTGGACATGTAGGTGATCTAGTGTCTGGACATGTAGGTGATCTAGTGTCTGGACATGTAGGTGATCTAGTGTCTGGACATGTAGGTGATCTAGTGTCTGGACATGTAGGTGATCTAGTGTCTGGGTATGTAGGTGATCTAGTGTCTGGGTATGTAGGTGATCTAGTGTCTGGACATGTAGGTGATCTAGTGTCTGGACATGTAGGTGATCTAGTGTCTGGACATGTAGGTGATCTAGTGTCTGGACATGTAGGTGATCTAGTGTCTGGACATGTAGGTGATCGGTTTGTAGAGAGACTGGCGAGGCTGCAGCAGATGATGTATGGATGGGCATGATGGGGCTCATATTTGGTGAATTTAAGCAAAGCTCATCTTAGGGATGTGAGGCACGAGTCTTTCATTATAGTTGTTTCCCCTGCTATACTCGTAGGTCTGTGTGTTGTCTCAGTGAGTCAGGAATATGGCTATAGTTAAGCAATAATGCACGAGGGGGTGTGGTATATGGCCAATATACCACGGCTAAGGGCTGTTTTCTGCACAACGCAATGCGCAGTGCCTGGATTCAGCCCTTAGATGTGGTATATTGGCCATATATCACAAACCCCCGAGAAGCCTTATTGCTTAACTTTAGCCTTACTCCTGCTATTATAAACTGGTTACCAATATAATTAGAGCAGTAAAAAATCATATTTAAATTTAAAAAATATGCCCGTGGAATACGGTCTTGATATACAATGGCTGTCAGCCAATCAGTATTCAGGGCTTGTACCACCCAGTTTGTAATAGTCAATACTATGTAAGGTGGGACTTGCGATGGATGTTCATGATATTATGAAATGTCACTTTTTACGTCACTCAATCAATTGCATAACCCGTTTCAGACTATGTGCAGACAATTTCCCATCTGCTCATTAACATTTCAGATGTTAATCCAAGTTGTTTGTCTGATTACAATGATAACCGAGACTCTGCTGCCTAGCCTACCTTAAATTATTGGATTAGGTTTTCATAGCATCAGTGAGGATTTAACAGATTTCAATGGCTTACCATTACTCACAGTTCATTTCGGCAGCATATTCTAACCTTAGGTTTTGTTGCACACAAAAAATATATCTTGATTAAATTGGTAAATAATTCCTTAATGATAACGCTTTGTTAAGTGGGGGATTTGAGAGACAATACAAATGAAAAGAGTAAGTGGAGCGAAAGTAAAAAGGATTTATTTCCTTTATTTCCATCCCATTAACACACCATTGATGGGGAATTGTAATTATGCGTGCCTGTGTAGTGTGGATTTACACACCCTCCCCCTAAATGAAATTCATTGGATTGTGTGCAAACTATTTTCTGTTTGTTTTCTGGTACTCAGTTTTATTGATTTATTTATATCTGAGTATAATTGGGAAATTATATTCATACTCTCTCTGCATATTGATAAACTTATACATTTTCTCCTTGAGGAGCACCATTGAAAGTCATCCCATAAAAAGTTAATTGAATTGCAAGTCGATCACTCAAAATGAAAGTAAGAGAGTTAATAACAAAGAGTTAATAACATGCACTGAACTTTCCTATTCCTGCATTTTACTGTACATGTATATTGCCTCATTTGTTCTTCGCTTGGTGCCACCTTAAAGATTGCCTTCTTCTCCCTGGCTGGCTCGCTTTTCAGCGTCACGAGAACCTTGGGTAATCACGAGGGGCAATTGCACTGCTTTACCACAGCAATAGTATCAAATTCACTCCTGCAACTGGAGCCGTTTGATTCACTCCTGCAACTGGAGCCGGTTGAGTCACTCCTGCAACTGGAGCCGGTTGAGTCACTCCTGCAACTGGAGCCGTTTGATTCACTCCTGCAACTGGAGCCGTTTGATTCACTCCTTCAACTGGAGCCGTTTGAGTCACTCCTGCAACTGGAGCCGTTTGATTCACTCCTGCAACTGGAGCCGTTTGATTCACTCCTGCAACTGGAGCCGTTTGATTCACTCCTGCAACTGGAGCCGTTTGATTCCCGCTGAAAAGGGAAAACCTTATGTTGTCCAGGGGCGCAACTTTCATTGGGGACAGGGACAAGTCCCCCCACATTCTGAAATTGCATTTTTGTCCTCCCCCAGTTTATAATTGGAATGTGATACTAAAAAAGGCAACGGTGTGCTTTAGGAGCATGAGGACGCCTCCGAGCGGGCGGGTAGGCTGTTTGGAGTGTTTATCCCCCCCACACATAAAAAAGTATGCCCCCCCACTTCTAAAACCAAAGTTGCACCCCTGGTGTTGTCTCTCACTCTAACATCAGTATACTGGTGCATCCCTTGTCTATCTCTATCCCACTGAATTTCATATTCATTTTCAGGTTGCCACCAGGTAAATGTAAAAGGCAAAGCATGTTTCTGTGTAACTGCAAATAGGTACCATGTCAGTCAAGCCGATGTGTGAGCAATGAGCACAAGTAGAAAATGTCAATGTCTCAAAAGAATTACCTCCAAATCTACAGCATTAGATTAATCTACAGTCAGCTAGCATTACAATTCAGTAGTTTCTTCTTCTCGTAAGCCACTAATCAATAGTCAATTTCAGCATAATGTGGAGAAGATGCACAATGGTTGAATGAACATCTATTTTGGTAATGCGTTGAAAAGCAGTCTTTTCAAGGTTGTCCTCTATTTCCACTTCGTGTTTCTACATGCAGCGGGAGGTGAATTGGAATCGTTGAGAATTTGGTGTGTGGAGTTAATCATCTGGGGCCGGGGTGAATTGAATAGCGTGCTGAAAGGTCTTCACTTGTAGGGTCTCTGGAGCTTGAAACTCATTTTACATCTGATTGAAGGGTTGATACTGCTGCCGTGGCCTCATACACTCCCCTTCTCACACCCCAAACTGCCTTCATTTGTCAAGGGAAGACTATAGTGAACTTTGTTCTATAGGCGCGCTAATGAACCTTTACTAGTGATGTGCCTTGTAATGTCGGTTCATATTTTTTGCTCCTCTTTCTCCACCGCGGTGTAAGTCTTCATTTGTCAAGTGATTAGCCGGGGCTCTGAATCATGCAAACACATATTAAATATGCCATATGAAATAAATGTTTAGGGGGAGGGGAGTTCCATTGTGCTTCTCCTTTGCTTTTCTGTTAAGTTTTTCTTTGTTTGCACAAGTGTAGAGATTATTAAAAACTTTACTTTATGTCGCGACTGTGGCCATGTTCGAAAATAAACCAACGTTTTCTGTGTAACCTTTGACAGCAGCGCATGAATTATCTGTGTCCTTTCTCCATGAATTCCAATTGAAAATGGTTTCTTCCAATAAATGACTGAATATAATGGTGACATCTTCACATTAGAGCACATGATTTGGTATTTTGTGTTGCACATTGTCTTGGTTTTATGATGAGCAGGGATTTTTTTTCACGGCAGTTTATTCTTGTAGCAAGTAGGACAGAGTGTAATGAAATAGTTCTCATCTGTCTCTTCCTCATGGAAATGACTAGTCCTCCGGGTGCTGGTATTATAGGGTAATACCACAGTAACGATGCTGTAAATCTGAAAGGTGTTGACCACAGAGGAGTTTGTGTCAATACAGAAAGAGCTTCCTTTCACTCTTGCTTCTTATTTCTTGTTCTATCCGTCTGTCTGTCTGCCTGTCTGTGTGTCTCTCTCAATTCAATTCAAGGGGATTTATTGTCATGGGAAACTTATGTTAACATTGCCAAAGCAAGTGAAGTAGATAATAAACAAAAGAGAAATAAACAATAAAAATGAACAGTAAACATTATACTCACAGAAGTTCCAAAAGAATAAAGACATTTCAAATGTCATATTATGCATATATACAGTGTTGTAATGATGTGCAAATGGTTAAAGTACAAAATGGAAAATAAATAAACATAAATATTGGTTGTATTTACAATGGTGTTTGTTCTTCACTGGTTGCCCTTTTCTTGTGGTAACAGGTCACAAATCTTGCTGCTTTGATGGCACACTGTGGTATTTCACGCAGTAGATATGCGAGTTTATCAAAATCAGGTTTGTTTTCAAATTCTTTGTGGATCTGTGAAATATGTGTCTCTAATATGGTCATACATTTGGCAGGAGGTTAGGAAGTGCAGCTCAGTTTCCACCTCATTTTGTGGGCAGTGTGCACATAGCCTGTCTTCTCTTGAGAGCCAGGTCTGCCTTTGGCTGCCTTTCTCAATAGCAAGGCTATGCTCACTGAGTCTGTACATAGTCGAAGCTTTCATTAAGTTTGGGTCAGTAACAGTGGTCAGGTATTCTGACACTATGTACACTCTGTTTAGTGCCAAATAGCATTCTAGTTTGCTCTGTTTTTTTTGTTAATTCTTTCCAATGTCTCAAGTAATTATATTTTTGTTTTCTCATGATTTGGTTGGGTCTAATTGTGTTGCTGTCCTGGGGCTCTGTGGGGTGTGTTTGTGAACAGAGCCCCAGGGCCAGCTTGCTTAGGGGACTATTTCCCAGGTTCATCTCTCTGTAGGTGATGGCTTTGTTATGGAAGGTTTGGGAATCGCTTCCTTTTAGGTGGTTGTAGAATTTAACGGCTCTTTTTTGGATTTTGATAATTAGTGGCTATCGGCCTAATTTTTGGGGTGTTTTACGTTGTACTCTGAGGATATTTTTGCAGAATTCTGCATGCAGAGTCACAATTTGGTGTTTGTCCCATTTTGTGAATTCTTGGTTGGTGAGCGGACCCCAGACCTCACAACAATAAAGAGCAATGGGTTCTATAACTGATTCAAGTATTTTTAGCCAGGTCCTAATTGGTATGTTACTTTTTATATTCCTTTTGATGGTGTAGAATGCCCTTCTTGCCTTGCCTCTCAGATCGTTCACAGCTTTGTGGAAGTTACCTGTGGCGCTGATGTTTAGGCCAAAGTATGTATAGTTTTTTGTGTGCTCTAGGGCAACGGTGTCTAGATGGAATTTGTATTTTGTGGTGCTGGCGACTGGACCTTTTTTGGAACACCATTATTTTGGTCTTACTGAGATTTACAGTCATGGCCCAGGTCTGGCAGAATCTGTGCAGAAGATCTAGGTGCTGCTGTAGGCCCTCCTTGGTTGGTGACAGAAGCACCAGATCATCAGAAAACAGTAGACATTTGACTTCAGATTCTAGTAGAGTGAGGCCGGGTGCTGCAGACTGTTCTAATGTCTTCGCCAATTTGTTGATATATATGTTGAGCATAAGCTGCATCCATGTCTCACCCCATGGCCCTGTGGAAGAAATGTATGTGTTTTTTTGCCAATTTTAACGACAGACTTTGTTTGTGTTCATGGATTTTATAATGTCATATGTTTTTCCCCCAACACCACTTTCCATTAATTTGTATAGCTGACCCTCATGCCAAATTTAGTCAAGGGCTTTTTTGAAATCAACAAAGCATGAGAAGACGGTGGCTTTGTTTTGATTTGTTTGTTTGTCAATTAGGGTGTGCAGGGTGAATATGTGGTCTGTCGTACGATAATTTGGTAAAAAGCCAATTTGACATTTTCCCAGTATATTGTTTCAATTTAAGGGCTTTATTGGCATGGGAAACATATGTTAACATTGCCAAAGCAAGTGTCTCTAATTTGGTCATTCATTTGGCAGGAGGTTAGGAAGTGCAGCTCAGTTTCGTTCTCTCTCCCAGTCACACTCTCACTTTCTTTACATTAAGCATGCAAATCAAACACATTTCTAACCCCCAGAAATAGCTTGACAGCAAGATTATGTAAAGGATAATTGACATGGTTTTGCATGTGTAAGAAGTTACCTGGAAACACGCTCATCCAGCTTAGAAACACAGTGACAGAGATATTTAATGTGTGCTTTTAAATGACACTAGCAGGTTTTGCTGACAGCAGTTATTAGGATAATTCTACATGTCCCAGACATCCTTTCTCTGTGAAGAAGAGAGTATGTAGGCCTAGTGCTTGTGTTTTCTCTCCCTTTCCTGGTCCATAGGTAATGTGCATGTGGTAGATACCAGTGTTATGTTGAAAGTCATCCCCTGAAAACAGTATTATTTTGGTGCTAATTTTACTAATGATATCCCAAAAGGATCCCTACTGCATGCTGAACAGAGAGGAATGGTAGACTTAGTCATGTAGATTTATTTGATAAAAAGCAGCAACTGACTTATAACAGGCCCTTCCTTTTAAAGTAACTTCAAAAGATGCATTTACATATTTGGTCGAAAGGCCTTTGTTGTTTACATTGCTTGTCACTAGATACAAAGTGCAATCTGATTTGACTCCCTCTCTTTCTAATGGGCTTCTAAAGCTGTAATAAAGTTTACCCTGAAAACACTCATTAACACTGCTTCATTTGAACATTTGACTTTCTTGGCCCATTCCCTAACTCTCATCCAAAATGTTAAAGTAAAGCCTTCCTGTAATGCGTCTGTGTGTAGCTGGTATAGATGAGTCAGGCGCAGGACAGCAGATATGAGTAATGTACGAAATTTTACTCAACAATAAACACAATTACACGTCAAATAAATCCAAGACCACAATAACGGACCGCAATACAATAAACAATCAGTCACAAACAAACATGGGGGAACAGAGGGTAAATAATGAACAAGTAATTGGGGGATTGAAACCAGGTGTGTAAGACAAGGACAAAACAAATGGAAAATGAAAAGTGGATCGGCGATGGCTAGAAGGCCGGTGACGTCTTACGCCGCCCGAACAAGGAGAGGGACCGACTTCGGCGGAAGTCGTGACACTTCCAATGCATCATTTTTTTGTGTTGAATAATGAATGTTGCTTTTAGTAGCCTACCCTCCACAATGCATTGCTTACGTAGCCTAGCGGTTAGAAGCATTGGGCTAGTAACCGAAAGGTTGCTGGTTCAAATCCCCTGGCCGACTAGGTGATAAATATGTCAATGTGCCCTTGAGAAAGGCACTTAAGCCTAATTGCTCCTGGTTTGCTGTCAATAATGGCTGATCCCTGGCTCTGACCCTACTCTACGAGGGTGTCTGCACACAAAAAAATCTAATTCACACTTGTACAAAAGGACAAATGTAAGCACCCACCTAATTATCTTATTATTATCTTATCTTAATTTACCTCATTAACAGGTGCATATAAAAAGTTACAATTTACTATGGATAGTGCGCAGGCAGCTATTAAAAGAGGAACATGTCAACCTTTGTATAAATCCAACTTTTAACATTGCAAATTGCTTCAGTTAAAAATACTGCAATAGAAAACTGCACAATATGTACATATGCTCTCTCCAGTCCCCAGACATTGTACTGTTAGGCTTCATCATATTACTGTAAATGAGTCTTCTGCAGAATCTCAGTTGGATAGTCCCCTGTGTGTCAGTGCCATGGCTACTGAAGCCATTAAAGATCAGCTACCTCGGCTGTGTTATTAGCCAAGCACTGCTGTCATTCAGACCCAGTCTATCAGAGTTTCCCTGAGCCCTTGGCAAATGATGAACGGTTCCCAGGTATGAAGCATCTGTGTGTATCTAATCTATTCATCTCTACCCGTCTGTATGCCCACCTCCTAGCTCTTCATTTTTCCCTGCTATCTGTGCTGTCTCAGATCACACTGACAACAGCTGGGTTGCTCTCTCGGAGGCCCTATCAGTGCTGGCGTAGGGATGTGTTGACTGCGGGCGTGCCGCCGTCTCCCCATCCCCTAGTGTCCCCAGGAGTGAGACCTAACCCTTGGCTTTGTTGGCCTTGAATAGGGGCATAGCATATCCCCAGTCACCAGATCCCTCCAAGCACCACCAATGACCTCACCCTCCCGCATCCTCTGCATTGTTGCTGCTGTGGCTAGATTGATTTGTGGCCCCGGTGTGTATGTGACTGTGTATGTCTCTGTGTACTGTAAGTGCTTCGTCCCCTCTCTCACTCGACACTGTGATTGTTAGAAAATAACTATAAAACCAGACGGGAGCTGTATAGTGTCTCTGTAAAGTAAGGCTAGGCTGCCCTGATGTCACTGAGACTACCCCTCTCTTGATAGCCTCATTGGATGGGTTGGGAAACATAAAGGGTGCTGGCAAACCCTGACATGCCCTCCCATCATGTATGACTCACGGCAATACATGTAGAAGATGCAATGAGAGACAGGGTTTTATTTAAGCAGTAAGGCATAAGGAGGTGTGGTATATGGCCGTCATACCAGGGCTAAGGGCTGTTCTATGCACAACGCAACGTGGAGTGCCTGGATACAGCCCTTAGCAATGGTATATTGGCCATATACCACAAACCCCAAAGGTGCCTTATTGTTATTATAAATTGGTTACCAACGTAATTAGGCGGCAGGTAGCCTAGTGGTTAGAGCGTTGGGCCAATAACCGAAAGGTTGCTGGATCGAATCCCCAAGCTGACAAGGTAAAATGTGTCGTTCTGCCCCTGAGCAAGGCAGTTAACCCACTGTTCCCTGGCCGCCAAATACGTGGATGTTGATTATGGCAGCCCCCGCACCTCTCTGATTCAGAGGGGTTGGGTTAAATGCGGAAGAGACATTTCAGTTGAATGCATTCAGTTGTACACCCTTTTGCTTTCCCTAATTAGAGCAGTGAAAGTAAATGTTTTGTCATACATATGGTATACGGTCTGATATACCACGGGGGTCAGACAATCAGCATTCGGGGCTCGAACCACCTAGTTTATAATGCAGAATATACAGTGGCATCATATAGGCTAGACAAGGTAGGCTGAAAAAGCTATTGAATATGAAATGTGATGGGGGGACATTGCAAGACAGGTACATTGTGCAGATATGCTTTGAAGCAGGGTTTTATTATTGAAGATTTGAGTACGATACCGATAGGCGAGTTCAAAAAGCCATTGGAAATTAAACGTGGAGGCTTGATTTGAAATGTGAAGGTTTATCTAAATGGCATCGGAAGGCTTTGAACTAGTCAAGATGGAAGCACGTTCATTAAGGAGGATACTTTTAACATACTGGACTTTGATCTTCTGTTCCATTTGCCCGGCTGTGCACTATGAGCTTTACCACAGCCCAATCCACTGTAACTCCATAGAAGTCAGATTGTTTAACTATTAGGCACTATTATTTAATCCATCTTTTCAGTTTAGAGGAGGACTCTTGATAAATAGTAAACTCAGCAAAAAAAGAAACATCCTCTCACTGTCAACTGCGTTCATTTTCAGCAAACTTAACATGTGTCAATATTTGTATGAACATAACAAGATTCATCAACTGAGACATAAACTGAACAAGTCCCACAGACATGTGACTAACAGAAATTGAATAATGTGTCCCTGAACAAAGGGGGGGTCAAAATCAAAAGTAACAGTCAGTATCTGGTGTGGCCACCAGTTGCATTAAGTACTGCAGTGCATCTCCTCCTCATGGACTGCACCAGATTTGCCAGTTCTTGCTGTGAGATGTTACCACAGTTCCCGGACATGTCTGGGGGGGATGGCCCTAGCCCTCACCCTCCGATCCAACACATCCCAGACGTGCTCAATGGGATTGAGATCCGGGCTCTTCGCTGGCCATGGCAGAACACTGACATTCCTGTCTTGCAGGAAATAACGCACAGAATGAGCAGTATGGCTGGTGGTATTGTCATGCTGGAGGGTCATGTCAGGATGAGCCTGCAGGAAGGGTACCATATGAGGGAGGAGGATGTCGTCCCTGTAACGCACAGCGTTGAGATTGCCTGCAATGACAACAAGCTCAGTCCGATGATGCTGTGACACACCGCCCCAGACCATGACGGACCCTCCACCTCCAAATCGCTCCCGCTCCAGAGTACAGGCCTCGGTGTAACGCTCATTTCTTCAACGATAAACGCGAATCCGACCATCACTCCTGGTGAGACAAAACCGTGACTCGTCAGTGAAGAGCATGTTTTGCCAGTCCTGTCTGGTCCAGTGACGGTGGGTTTGTGCCCATAGGCGACGTTGTTGCTGGTGATGTCTGGTGAGGACCTGCCTTACAACAGGCCTACAAGCCCTCAGTCCAGCCTCTCTCAGCCTATTGCGGACAGTCTGAGCACTGATGGAGGGATTGTGCGTTCCTGGTGTAACTCGGGCTGTTGTTGTTGTCATCCTGTACCTGTCCCGCAGTTGTGATGTTCGGATGTACCAATCCTGTGCAGGTGTTGTTACACATGGTCTGCCACTGCGAGGACGATCAGCTTTCCATCCTGTCTCCCTGTAGCGCTTTCTTAAGCGTCTCTCAGTACAGACGTTGCAATGTATTGCCCTGGCCACATCTGCAGTCCTCATGCCTCCTTGCAGCATGCCTAAGGCACGTTCAAGCAGATTAGCAGGGACCCTGGGCATCTTTCGTTTGGTTTTTTTCAGAGTCAGTAGAACGGCCTCTTTAGTGTCCTAAGTTTTCATAACTGTGACCTTAATTGCCTACCATCTGTAAGCTGTAAGTGTCTTAACGACCGTTCTACAGGTGCATGTTCCTTAATTGTTTATGGTTCATTGAACAAGCATGGGAAACAGTGTTTAAACCCTTTACAATGAAGATCTGTGAAGTTATTTGGATTTTTACGAATTATCTTTGAAAGACAGGGTCCTGAAAACAGGGTCCCTTTCTTTTTTTGCTGAGTTTAGAAGTCTGTCTGATAAAAAGCCTGCAAAAGTTTGTTCTGTCTTCAGGTAATCTGGCGTAACCTCTTGGTAGTATCTACTCTGTGACGCAGACCCAGACAAAACAGGACTGACATCAGTCAGTGGCCGGAGCATTGACCCATATCTTTGCCTGTGACCAGTTCACACACTGTGGAGTCAAAGTCAGAAGTTTGTATCAATAACACTAAAGCCTATACAGCAGGCCTAACATGACACATGTTTCTACGCTCCTGTCCTGTCTGATCCCTTAAGACACGTACAAGTCTTTGAAGTTCCCACTTGAAAGGGTTGATCTGAATAGTAAGAGTCCAAAGGAACTTTGTATACAGTGGTTACAGACTGATTAACGAGCTCCTATCAAACACATACACTCGCCTTCCAGGCCACACAGATTGTAGTGCTGAGACAAGACCAAGATTATGGAGGGATCAAACTCAGGAAAAAATATATGGAGTGATCAAATCCTAACCTCAGCCTAACCTCAGTTTAACATCAGCCTATCCTCATCAAACAACACTGATTGGAACAATCTATATCAAAGAGATATTCATATTTAGAGAGATTCAGTTCATATGCAGTGTAGTGAAAATTATTTTCATTTATATTGTTTATTAATATTAATGACGTCTCCATCTTTCTCCAGTTTCTGCCGAGATCCTGAAGAGCAGTCTCAGCACCATGGAGCGACACATCCAGAGGCTAGAAAATGACATTGAGAACTTCCCCAAGACGGACGACGAAAAGGATAAGTTTGTGGAAAAATTGTCCATATCCTTTTCATGCTTTTTATTGATTTCTCACATTGTCTTAATTGAATGTATCGCGGATGTAGAAAGTAGACATGTTCTGGCCATTTGGCGCCTGTGGATTGTCCACCAGAGAGACTGTGCTGTGCTTGTGTTCTCCCGGGCAGGAAAGAGTAGTTAACGGCCATAAGTGTGGCTTGAAGGAATGGATATGGCTGCCTTCCCGCTAGTGAGATGTTTATCAGATCTCCTCCTCCTCTACCCAATGTTCCCCAGAGAGAGTTCAGGCCTTGAGCTATTTTTACCGCTGCTCCACCACTGCCTCCCCTCGGGGTCTCTAATGAGGGCTCGTTCCCCCACGCGGACTTATCGCCCACCTCCTGATTTCATCTCCCAACCAGCCACAGGCCTCTCCACATAGACTTTCTGTAGACTATCACCTTTTGCGGCTCTTCTCTCGTTTTGATAACAGAGTGCTTTCACTTAAACTCAAGCGGTTCGGCTCTCGAATCAAATTAGTGATGCCTGAGCACTTCTCAGACTCCATTTTAAGAAGGAAGGAGCCTCGGCAGAAAAGGTTTGTCTAGTAATCTGGCACCTACAGTACAGACACTACAGGGTATAGAGTCTAATTGGTTGAAACCAAATCGGATGTCAATAGCTAGGGGCTATGATACCTCCTATCAATATATGTGTATTAAAACAGACAGCATTCCTCTTTTTCTTTTTTTAATTGAACCTTTATTTAATTAAGCAAGTCAGTTAAGAACAAATTCTTATTTACAATGACGGCCTACCGGGGAACAGTGGGTTAACTGCCTTGTTCAGGGGCAGAACTACAGATTTTTACCTTGATGCTCTAACCACTAGGCTACCTGTCTCTAGGTGTGAGTTACCACATTTATTAAGGGAAAGCAAGAATCATTCAAGGGTAATTCATCAATTCAGGAGGCATTCCATATGTTCAATACTCACACTTGCATGTCACATGTTCCGGAACGTTAGCTGCTACTAAGTCTTTTTTTATACCTCCGGCTTTGGGCTGGATGTGTCAATGTGTAGTTCATACATGCAGAATCTATGACCAGATTTACTTTATAGCCTAAATTAGCCAGCAAATCCTTAGTTTGAAAGCAAGTGTTTTACTGCAAGCTGTGCTGGCCCCCACATGGGCCAGCCCCCTAACAATTTGACCATGAGCTTCAACCCCTTGCTATATGTGTGACAGCTTGCAAAGTGCACATGATGCACCCACACCACACCAGAGCAGAGAGAGAGAGCAAAGTGGTGCACATTTCTGCACAAGTTTCAGGGACCCCTTGAGGGCTACTTTCAACACTACTGGCTAAAAAGTACACACAATTTCCGGAGAATCCCTTTAAGAAAGTGTTTAACCTTAATTTGAGCTTTTTGTTAGCTTGCAATTTTTTTTGGAGCTTTTAGCTGACATAAGAGTAATAGCTGCCTAACACATGAGAAATTTGCTCCTAGTCAAAGATTGGCACTTAATCTGTGTACATTTTATATCTTAAAAAAATAGAGGCTTCGGCAAAAACCTCCCCTGCAGCTCTGAACCAAGACAGGGAGGAAAGGCAGCTCAGGGCCCCTGATGTCTGTATCGATTCTGGGGCTCCATGGAGGATGTCAGCTTGACTGAGAGGAAATGGAGAACTGCATATATACTGGAGTAGTGCTCCCCCTCACTGTCTGAATCGTGTCCCCAGAGAGTGAGAGGAAGAGAAGCTGCCTGGCCATGAATGGAAACGCCCCACTTCCCCGTCTCACCTGATCTGGCATCAGAGCCGAAATGGAACCTCAGTCGTATTTGGCCGAACCAATTTTAGTTACTGCCTCATTGTGAAAAAAGCAAAGAGAGGAAAACATTTTAAAATGGTTTTCTTACCTCCATTTTGTAGCATTCCAACCTCCTTCCACTCTGTGTTCAGCCAGGTTAAGGGTGACACAGCTGCACTCGCTCCTTTGCGTGTGACAGAGTAGGCATTCTTACCTTACTAAAGAAAGCCAGAAAGCTGTTTTACTGTCCCTTTATGGCGCCCACGATCGATGAGGGGAGTCGAGGTGATTCAAGTGGTAAGGTGGAGAGCGTATCGGTGTTTATCAGACCTCTCTCATGCTGTCTGTGTCTGTCTCTCCCCGTTAGTAATCACCTCTCACTGTGTCTCTGTCTCTCCCTGTCAGCAATCACCTCTCTCTGCATCTCTGTCTCTCCCCGATAGCACTCACTTCTCTCTGTGTCTCTGTCTCTCCCCGATAGCAATCACTTATCTCATGCTGTCTCTGTCTCTCCCCGTTAGTAAACACCTCTCTGTGTCTCTGTCTCTCCCCGTTAGCAATCACCTCTCTCTGCGTCTGTCTCTCCCCGTTAGCAATCACCTCTCTCTGTGTCTCTGTCTCTCCCCATTAGCAATCACCTCTCTTATGCTGTCTGTGTCTCTGTCTCTCCCCGTTAGTTAACACCTCTCTCTGGGTCTCTGTCTCTCCCCGTTAGTAAACACTTCTCTCTGTGTCTTTGTCTCTCCCCGTTAGCAATCACCTCTCTCTGGGTCTCTGTCTCTCCCCGTTAGTAAACACTTCTCTGTGTCTTTGTCTCTCCCCATTAGCAATCACCTCTCTGTGTCTCTGTCTCTCCCCGTTAGTAAACACCTCTCTGTGTCTTTGTCTCTCCCTGTTAGCAATCACCTCTCTTATGCTGTCTGTGTCTGTCTCTCCCCGTTTGCAATCACCTCTCTCTGTGTCTCTGTCTCTTCCCGTTAGTAAACACCTCTCTCTGTGTCTCTGTCTCTTCCCGTTAGTAAACACTTCTCTCTCTGTCTTTGTCTCTCCCCGTTAGCAATCACCTCTCTCTGTGTCTCTGTCTCTCCCTGTTAGCAATCACCTCTCTCTGTGTCTTTGTCTCTCCCCATTAGCAATCACCTCTCTTTCTCTCACTCACTAGAGTGGGTTTGACCTGCGTGTGACCTTTTTCTTGGTAATGAAGTAATGCAGTTCATCTGCTAGTCAAAATAACAAGGTGTTTGGTAAACATGGCTCTTCTGTGACCCTGCTCGAATCAATTCACATGATTAGGCATCAAGGGTAATTCGCAAGTTTTCTAAATAAAATATGCTGCGTGTTCGGACTTGAATTTCTTTGTACTGTAGCATCCAATCTGAACACACTTCTCCAGGTGTGTTGAATGATTCACACCCCTTCAGCTTTTTCCGTACCATTCGTGCTTCTACAGCTGCATTGCTTGCTGTTTTGGGTTTTAGGCAGGGTTTCTGTATAAGCACTTTTGGCTTTATGAATACATTTGATTGATTGATGATGTTGAACTGTGAAAGGATGTAAGTTGGTTTTGCCTTGAATCATCCTACTATCTTCTTTTCTCTTTGAACCTTAAAGTTAACATGACCAGTAGCATTGTGAAAAGCTTGGCGACAGCTAGTCTTCCTTGGGTCCGACACATAACGAAGAAGACATTACAGACAAGAACACTTTACAATTTACGTAAATTTTAAACATTAACATAGACATTACAGACATACTGTATATAATATTAGAGGCACACACAAAACAATCCAACTAAATAATAATAATGTGTGGTGTGTTGGAGTGTGTGTGCGTGCGTGCATATATCAGAACTATAGTTGTGCCCAAAGGTAACAGAGGGAAGTGAAAACATATTAGATAAAGAGATGAAAGAGACAATGCTTGATTTTCCCAGGTTTTTAGTGCTATATTTTATTTTGCCTTTGGCTTAGATAACCGTAATCGGTGTAACACAGTTTAGGGTGTGTGAAACTGACAGTTTGAAATATTCCCTGCCATATGTTTTTAGTTTGACATTTCCTTTTGTGAAGATAAGTCTGACATACCTTTTTAAACTTCCTACTGGGATTAAAGGACGCTTATGCCTTGAAACATGACAGATGAAACAACAACAACGAAAGCAGCAGCTAAAGTCATGCATTTGATGGTTGAGCAACCCTGTAAAAAGTTTTCACTGAGAGCACATTGATGAATGAGGAAGTGCGTGTACGTGTGCGGAGGTGGGTGCGTGCGTGCGTGTGTGTGTGTGTGTGTGTACGACAGAGTCTCTTTGGCCTTTTTTTGAAGACTTGCAGGTGTTGCCTAGTCTTGCTAACACCAGCCGCTCTACGTCCTTGATGCACAGCTCACTGTGTAGTCACGTGGGTTGCGCGTCAGCCAGACTAGTTGTTTCCTAGTTAGGTTTTAAAACGTAACAATAAATGTCTTAAAACAGCACAACTTTAATTACCTTCAGGTTTTTATAATGAATACAATTATGTTAAACGTTTCTAATTAATTGAGGTGGCTTTGTGATGGCTTTTATGAGATAGAACTCAATTCGACTTCTTGCAATTTCAATTAGAATGTCTATATATGTAGTGCCTTCGGAAAGTATTCAGACCCCTTGATTTTTTCATGTTACAGCCTTATTCTAAAATATATTTACTTTTTTTAAAATCAACACACAATACCCCACAATGACAAAGCTAAAACAGGTTTTTCAAAAAAAATTAACTGTATTAAAAATAATAAACAGAAATGAGCTCAGGTTTCCATTGATCATCCTTGATGTTTCTACAACTTGATTGGAGTCCACCTGTGGTAAATTCAATTGATTGAACATGATTTGGAAAGGCACACACCTATCTATGTAAGGTCCCACAGTTGACAGTGCATGTCAGAGGAAAAACCAAGCCATGAGGTTGAAGGAATTGTCTGTAGAGCTCCGAGACAGGATTGTGTTGAAGCACAGATCTGGGGAAGGGTACCAGAAAACGTCTGCGGCATTGAAGGTCCCCAAGAGCACAATGGTCTCCATCATTCTTAAATAGAAGACGTTTGGAATCACCAAGACTGTTCCTAGAGCTGGCAGCCCGGCCAAACTGAACAATCGGGGGAGAAGGGCCTTGGTCGGAGGAGGTGACCAAGAACTTGACGGTCACTCTGACAGAGCTCCAAAGTTCCTTTGTGGAGATGGGCAAACCTTCCAGAAGGACAACCATCTCTTCAGCACTCCACCAATCAGGCCTTTATGGTAGAGTGGCCAGACGGAAGCCACTCCTCAGTAAAAGCCACCTGACAGCCCACTTGGAGTTTGCCAAAAAGCACCTAAAGACTCTCAGACCATGAGAAACAAGATTCTCTGGTCTGATGAAACCAAGATTGAACTCTTTGAATGCCAAGTGTCACATCTGGAGGGAACCTGGCACCATCCCTACAGTGAAGCATGGTGGTGGCAGCATCATGCTGTGGGGATGTTTTTCAGCAGTAGGGATTTGGAGACTAGTCAGGATCCAAAGATGGACAGAGCAAAGGACAGAGAGATCCTTGATGAAAACCTGCTCCAGAGCACTCAGGACCTCAGACTGGGGCGAAGGGTCACCTTCCAACAGGACAGCAACCCTGAGCACACGGCCAATACAACGCAGAAGTGGCTTCGGGACAAGTCTCTGAATGTCCTTGAGTGGCTCAGCCAGATCCCGGAGTTGAACCCGATCTAACATCTCTGGAGGGACCTGAAAATAGCTGTGCAGCAACGCACCCCATCCAACCTGACAGAGCTTGAGAGGATCTGGAGAGAAGAATGTGAGAAACATACCCAAGAAGACTTGAGGCTGTAATTGCTGCCAACGGTGCTACTGAGTAAAGGGTCTGAATACTTATGTAAATGTGGTATTTATTTATTTTCTATTAGCAAACATTTTTAAAAACCTGTTTTTGTCAATAAGGATTATTGAGTGTAGATTGATGAGGGGGGAAAAAATATTTTATAATTTTTAGAATAAGGCTATAACCTAATAACATGTGGAAGAAGTCAAGGGGTCTGAATACTTTCGGAAGGCATAATGAATTCCTCAAATAAATGAATTCACTTGCCGGAGTCAGCTTTCAAACCGCTGCATTTACCAGTTCATATCTACAGTCGTTATCTACTAAAGAAGACAGCCTGAACCCATTCCTTATACTTGTTGGCATCACAAACAGCCCAGCGGAGGTACTTCATTTAGCTTTATTGAAACATTTTTCTCCTTCCATTACTGTAATGTATGCAAATGACTGAATAGGGTGTTTGTTCAGCAGTTTAGTGATCTCTATCAGATTTAGGAGAGCCCACTAAGGCTGGGAATAGAGGCATTGGCCCCTGGGGGCTCCTAATTCACTGGAGAGGCTTGGGTGATCCCAGACCCCCCAGTACAGATCTATGACTGGTGGATATGACAAAATAGGACCCTGGGGAAGGGACAGCCTATAGGGACTATGGATAGCGTAGATACTGGGCTGTTAATGGGGATAGGTGGGTCGCCGCGACGATGAGAGGCCGGACCGAACGTTGATGGATAGGCGGCCCCTGTCTTAATAGATCTCCCGCCTTGGTACTCACTCCATAATTCAGCCCGCTGATAGTTAGCTTAACCTTTCGGCTTCCTAGGGACCCGAGAAGTTGAAATCAGCTGGTGTCATTTTTAAAGCCCCCTGACACATTAAGACCTGTAGCTGTGCTCTGGTCACGTGGGGCGATAACTCAATACATTAGCTATGCGCTGTATAGAAGTAAGTTTACAGCTAAAACTATCACTTCTTGGCTACAGTAACTCCTCACAAGTATAATAGTGTTTAAGCCAACTGATTTAAATAGCAGAACATGCAAACAGATAAATTGCATTGTCTTCCCATCATAGAATGTTATATACACATAAAGACAGGAAATTAATTAATATATTAACGTAAACTCACGTAAACTCGTACATCGCCTTGGTCCGTACAATTGCCCTTATTTTAGCGCCCCAAAAACGTAATACTTCCAGATCAACTGTAATGTCAATACCATTGTAAAGCACAATTTCTCCCCTTTCCAACAGAATCAATTACATGACCTAAACACTGCCCGTTTCTGCATAATTCAAGCAGGCAATGAGCCCTGTCGGGTCTTTTTAAAAATGGCGGGTGGGGAAGCGAAACTAATGCGTGATAGTGAGAAGGAGAGATGACGTGTGGGAAAATTGCTTTTTTTCACTCGATCTGTCCAACTTATCACCTTATCGCCTCTAAAATGTAAATAAATCACTATAAAGAGTTAATATAATGTGTGATTACATACCTATTTGAAGGTTTGTGTCGAATTTGAATCAGGTTTTTAGGGCGGTGCTAAAGGGATCTTAGAAGTAAACAGCGGCTTTGAGAATGGTGATCACATGCAATGATAACACAAAAAATGACTAGGTATCCCCCCTTACCCCCGTCACTGTCCATTTCTTCTTTTTAAAGGATGAGAGAAGTGCTACACCTGGTGGAGAGAGATTGTAAGACAGAAATTGTTGCTTTTTGCGTGCTGTACGTTACGACATGACACGCCACGATGTAACGGAGGGTCCGTTTTTTCAACTTTTCTCCAATACTATAGAGCTATTACCATGTGAATCAACACTTGAATAGAAACCTAGTTCACACCCCGATTTTGAAGTCAACACAGTCGCTACAGTCCCATTAGTTTTCTTTGTAGCCTCGTTTGAATGTTGCGGTTGCGCACATTTGTACGGAATGGGGTAAGTTTACGTTACCTCCCTCATATTATACCTACAGCCATGTATTGGAGGGATGCAACTATAAAAATAAAGTCTAGAACTCGATTGGAGGGATGCAACACCATTATTCCACAAGAAATTCCATAATTTGATGTTTTGTTGATGGTGGTGGAAAATGCTGTCTCAGGCTCCAGAATCTCCCGTAAGTGTTCAAATGGGTTGAGATCTGGTGACTGAGATGGCCAAGGCATATGATTTACATCATTTTTATGCTTATCAAACCATTCAGTGACCAATCGTGCCTTGATGATGGTGGTATTGTCATCCTATGGGGGCATAGCCATGGTAGTGAAAAGAATGGCCTGCCCAGCATTTTATACATGACCCTAAGCATGATGGGATGTTAATTGCTTAATTACATCAGGAACCAGACTTGTGTGGAAGCACCTGCTTTCTATATACACTGAACAAAAATATAAACGCAACATGCTACAATTTCAAAGATTTTACTGAGGTACAGTTCATGAATGGAAATCAGTCAATTGAAATAAATTCATTTGGCCCTAATCTATGGATTTCACATGACTGGGAATACATATATGCATCTGTTGGTCACATATACCCTACCGGTCAACATTTTTAGAACACCTACTCATTCAAGGACTTATCTTTATTTTTACTATTTTATATATTGTAGAATAATAGTGAAGACATCAAAACTATGAAATAACACATATGGAATAATGTAGTAACCAAAGAAGTGTTAAACAAATCAAAATATATTTTATATTTGAGATTCTTCAAATAGCCACCCTTTGCCTTGATGACAGCTTTGCACATTCTTGGCATTCTCTCAACCAGCTTCACCTGGAATGCTTTTCAAACAGTATTGATGGAGTTCCCACATATTCTGAGCACTTCTTGGCTGCTTTTCCTTCACTCTGCGGTCCAACTCATCCCAAACCATCTCAATTTGGTTTCAGGTTGGGGGATTGTGTAGGTCAGGTCATCTGATGCAGCACTCTATCATTCTCCTTCTTGGTCAAATAGCCTTTACACAGCCTGGAGGTGTGTTGGGTCACTGTCCTGTTGAAAAACAAATGATAGTCCCACTAAACCCAAACCAGATGGGATGGCGTATCGCTGCAGAATGCTGTGTTAGCCATGCTGGTTAAGTGTGCCTTGAATTCTAAATAAATCACAGACAATATCACCAGCAAAGCACCCCTACACCATCACACCTCCTCCTCCATGCTTTACGGTAGGAAATACACATGCGGAGATCATCCGTTCACCCTCACCGCGTCTCACAAAGACACGGCAGTTGGAACCAAAAATCTCCAATTTGGACTCCAGACCAAAGGACAACTTTCCACTGGTCTAATGTCCATTGCTTGTGCTTCATGGCCCAAGCAAGTATCTTCTTCTTATTGGTGTCCTTTAGTAGTGGTTTCTTTGCAGCAATTAAACCATGAAGGCCTGATGAGGCTGGTAACTCTAATGAACTTAACCTCTGCTGCAGAGGTAACTCTGGGTCTTCCTTTCCTTTGGCGGTCCTCATGAGAGCCAATTTCATCATAGCGCTTGATGATTTTTGCGACTGCACTTGAAGAAACTTTCAAAGTTCTTGAAATTTTCTGTACTGACTGACCTTAAGTAATGATGGACTGTTGTTTTTCTTTGCTTACTTGCGCTGTTCTTGCCATAATATGGACTTAGCCCTATTTGGTAAAAGACTATCTTCTGTATACCCCCCTACCTTGTCGCAACACAACTGATTGGCTCAAACACGTTAAGAAGGAAAGACATTCTAAAAATTAACTTAAGGCACACCTGTTAATTGAAATGCATTCCAGGTGACTACTTCATGAAGCTGGTTTAGAGGGTGCCAGGAGTGTGCAAAGTTGTCATCAAGACATTGGGTGGCTATTTAAAGAATCTCAAATATAAAATATATTTAGATTTAACACATTTTTGGTTAGTACATGATTCGATATGTGTTATTTCAGAGTTTTAATGTCTTCACTATTACTCTACAATGTATAACATAATAAAAATAAAGAAAAATCCTTGAATGAGTAGGTGTTCTAAAAATTTTGACTGGTAGTGTACCTTAAAATAAAAATATAGTGGCGTGGATCAGAAAATCAGTTAGTATCTGGTGTGACCACCATTTGCCTCATGCGGTGCGACACTTCGCATAGAGTTGGTCAGGCTGTTGATTGTGGCCTGTGGAATGTTGTGCCACTCCTCGTCAATGGCTGTACAAAGTTGCTGGATATTGGCAGAAACTGCAACATGATGTTGTACACGTCAATCCAGAGCATCCCAAACATGCTCAATGGGTGACATGTCTGGTGAGTATGCAGGCCAGGGAAGAACTGGGACATTTTCAGCTTCCAGGAATTGTGTACAGATCCTTGCGACATGGGGCTGTGCATTATCATGCTGAAACGTGGTGATGGTGGCGGATGAAGGGCAAGACAATAGGCCTCAGGATCTCATCACGGTATCTCTGTGCATTCAAATTTCCATAGATACAGTAAAATGGCAATTTCAATGCCACCATGGGGCTCTCTGTTCACAACGTTGACATCAGCAAACTGCTCGCCCACACAACGCCATACAGATTGTGTGACTGTGTAACGTTAACTCAGTAACCCCAGACAGACTCAGCCCACACACACGTACACACACACAAAAACAGATTCCCTCTCCCCTGGCCCCAGGGCTACACTGTCATACCACCCACATGACTTGTGCATTGACAGATGCATTTACGCAGGTAGCACCCTCTGTTGTTCGTCAGTGTGAAAGGACGTTATATGTGTGTTTGGGGGGGTGGTCAGTCAATATACAGTACTGCAATCAGGGCACAGACTCAGGACTTTACCGCTTCAAACCAAGAGAACCACTAACAGTATTGTAATGGAGTAATTCAGTTAAATACAATGCCAAATGAGTCTTTGGGTTTTCAGAGTAGACAACACCAGTGGTCATTCTGTTTTATTACCAGTTGACACTTAGTCTAATGTACCACTGCTAGCTGCATTTCCTTTTATAACTAAGAGTGCTATTGATTAACTGGGAGCTATACTCACTTTTATAACTAAGATGTTGTTGTTGCTTAAATTTGTACTAATTTGTAAACAAAGGATGACTGGTATTAAATTACCTCATGGGTAAGTCACCTGTAAAGATTTAGCTACGCTGTCGAGATTGAAACTTGACAAATATACCTTTGCCATTATGGATGATAATTAGATCTAATGTGTTTCATTACCAAAATGTAATACGCCCTTATAATCCGGCTAATTTGTTGACGTTTGTACTTCCTCATAGAAGGAAACCAGGTCAACAGATTGTGGTGGCATTTTCAGTTCAATGTTTACCTCACCATCGTGCTCTTTCTGTAAGCACTCTCCTTTATTAATGAAATTCACTGTAAATGTTGTGGCCAATTAATTCATACTTGAAGCACAGATAAGCGCTGGAGCTTTTTAATTAAGCAGAAACTCAAACCAAAGTAAATAATTAGAAGAGTGAGAAAAAATGACAGTTAACAAAAAAAAAACATATCTCGTTAACCCTCTGTGGCTATCTGGTTACTGGTAGACTAGTGTCTGTACTTAGTATTGTCTCAACATAGACACTATAGAGACAGCCATCTTGCAGAAACAAGTTTCATTCACTATGTTTCACAGGAGACGTTACGATTTTAATTAAGCAACTTTAAAGGTGCATTATGCAGAAATCGCTCCGCTATTTCCTGGTTGTTCAAATTCTAATAATTTGCCTAATTTCATAGTATGTAACAAAACAAGCAAGTATAGTGTCGAGAATCGTTTTACCATCTAAACTGCTGTGAAATATATTTTCCATAACCAAAAATATTGTATTTTCAGCTGTTTGAAGCTGGTGAACAAAACCCAATGTCAAATAAGCAAAAACAAAACTTAAGAACGGGAGGCATAGAAATAGTGCATATAGAACAGATCTACCGCTTCTTAGACCTGCTTTCAATGAGAATTACATAACTATAACTAACTTTTCTGTGTACATTTGGTCGGGTCGCCCAAAAAGTTACATAATAAGCTTTAATAAGAGTCGATCGAATGAACAAATTCTGCCAAAAATGGTAAGAATAATTGTATTCTAATAATGATTGTCATAAAGAGGGGCAGGGAAACACTAAAGGGATTAGCTTGCGCGTGTGATTATGTTGCCGTCGTCCACCAATGTTTACTTGGAAATGGCATCCAAGGCCATGTGTTTTGTGTGCAATGATTTTTCATAATGCTAATATAACAATTATCTTGGATTGCATTGGTGTGTGGCTTGGTGGAGGATACGTGTCTGAATGAGAGAAGGGAAGCTCGATGGATGCTTCTTCAAATCCCATTTTGACTAACAATGCCACCCAACAATAAACGCCCATGAATTGGGGAGATGACGGCTGTATTTGTATTGTAGTGATTAGAATGGTATTTAACACAACATTAATACCCATTGATAATGAATGTAACAGTGTCTTAATTATTTGCGGTGGGAGTGGTTTAGAGTTTAGAACTGAACTCAGCCACAAATTGAGTTGATAAAATTTACATTTGGACATAAAGTATATTCTACACGAATCACAAATGCACTTTGAACTTTAAACAAAAATCACCTGTAGCTATCATACTCATAGTTCTACCAAGACCTATTAAACAATGTTACTATTTTATTGTCAGGATCAATGCAATTAATCTCAGTGTTATAGGAAACTCACTCAGTTACTGATGTTTTTCAAATAACTGTTTTTCTATAGTCTTTCTAAGTTACTTTCTTAGTTTCCGTAGGTGGATGGGTGAAGTTCATTCACTCACACACACATCACATATCACACATTACACACACACACACACGTCCACAGTGTATTCCACTCCAACCGAACTGACACATTCACATAGAGGACACATGTTTCTCTTATTATCAACAGCCAACCCTATTTTGTCACTCCTTAGATGTTAGCTGCCTGCCTTCACGGCCCCAGACGCCAGGACGTCTCAATGTGCCGTGTCATTATGCGAGTGAATTCCCCAGAAATTCTCCAATCAGTGTCTTGTTAGGCTGCGACACCGGGGCTGATGTGGCAGGTCCATTAGTCAGTAGAGTTAGCTGACAGGCTGCCTGGCCTTCTGGCTCCCTAGGGATGGATGGAGAGCCAGAGAAAGGGGTGGGGGGTAAGGCTCCAGTAGACTGACCCAGGTTTAACCTCTCCTTCCTCCTGGGTGACTCCCCTGTCATATACCCTCTGATCAAGCCTCAGTTCCCTGCCTGCCAGTCGGGGGTCCCGGAGGGATAGACCTCCAAGCCCGGCGCTTCTCCATAGGGATCCCGTCCCGCATGGCCCTACCATGTCCTAGGATGCCCTCACACAAACAGCTGGATGTCGCCGAGCGGGGTTGGAAATGTATGTCTGTCCTACATGGTCAAGGGTTGAACTAGATAAGTTGTATTTTAGTACCTGACTAGATTTTGTATTTACCCATAACCTGATACCAAGTAGCCAGCCGGCTCCAGTCTGCACCTCATTACCCCCCACCCCCAAAAGGTCTTCACGCTGGGCAATAGACAGAGCACAGTCGGACCCATTTGTCATGGGCTCCTGGGTTTGATGCAAAGCCCCTCAGCACTTGTTGCTGCAGTACTAATCCTTCTGTAGAGACACTAACTCATCTCTTTCTCACTCTCTGTCCCTCTCGCTCTCAGCCTTCCCACTCTCCCACCGTCATGCCTCATAATTTCACTTTCATTTGATGTTTTAATGAAATTCCGTACCCCCTCTCTATTGAATTGGCACCATTGTAGGCAGATTATTCTATCAAATGCCAATGGGGAGGGGAAACCTCGATTGGCAGTGTTTGTCTTCTTGAAGTGAGACATTGTTTTTTACTTTTTGTTTCAGCACATGACACCCCGTGAGTTGAGAATTTGAGATGTATGCTAGGTTTAACGGCTGGGAATGTGTTTCAGGAAACTGACGATAAACAAATGGCACGTTGAATGGCAGTGTAACTTTAACTTCTTTGGGGTAGGGGGCAGTATTTTCACATCCGGATGAAAAGCATGCCCAGAGTAAACTGCCTGCTACTCAGGCCCAGATGCTAGGATATGCATATTATTAGTAGATTTGGGTAGGAAACACCCTGACGTTTCTAAAACTGTTTGGATGATGTCTGTGAGTATAACAGAACTCATATGGCAGGCAAACACCTGAGAAAAGATCCAACCAGGAAGTGGGAAATCTGAGGTTTGTAGTTTTTCAACTCTTTGCTTATCCAAGATACAGTGGAAATTGGGTCATGTTGCACTTCCTAAGGCCTCCACTAGATGTCAACAGTCTTTAGAACCTTGTTTGATGCTTCTACTGTAAAGTGTGGGCGAATGAGAGGGGATTGAGTAAGGTCTGCCATGAGCTGACCATGCGCTGACCATGCGCGTTCATGTGAGAGCGACCTGCTTTCCATCGCATTTCTGAAGACCGGAATTCTCCGGTTGGAACATTATTCAAGATTTATGTTAAAAACATCCTAAAGATTGTTTCTATACTTCGTTTGACATGTTTCTACGGACTGTAATATGACTTTTCGTCTGAACTTTTGCCTGGACCTGCCCGATTGTGTACTGAACGCGCGAACAACAAGGAGGAATTTGGACATAAATAATGGACATTATCGAACAAAACAAACATTTATTGTGGAACTGGGATTCCTGGGAGTGCATTCTGATGAAGATCATCAAAGGTAAGTGAACATTTATAATGCTATTTCTGACTTCTGTTGACTCCAACATGGCGGATTTCTCTTTGGGTTGATTTGTCGTCTGAGTGCCGTACTCAGATTATTGCATGGTTTGCTTTTTCCGTAAAGTTTTTTTTAAAATCTGACACAGCGGTTGCATTAAGGAGAAGTGGATCGAAAATTCCATGTATAACACTTGTATTTTCATCAACATTTATGATGACTATTTCTGTAAATTGATGTAGCTCTCTGCAAAATCACCGTACTGAACATAACGCGGCAATGTAAACTCAGATTTTTGGATATAAATATGAACTTTACCGAACAAAACATACATGTATTGTGTAACATTAAGTCCTATGAGTGTCATCTGATGAACATCATCAAAGGTTAGTGATTCATTATATCTGGAAAAATGGCTGTGTTTTTCTGTGACTTGGCTCTGACCTAACATAATCGTTTGGTTTGCTTTCGTCGTAAAGCCTTTTTGAAATCGGACACTGGCTGGATTTACAACAAGTGTATCTTTAAAATGGTGTAAAATACATGTATGTTTGAGGAATTTTAATTATGGGATTTCTGTTTTGAATTTGGCGCCCTGCAGTTTCACTGGCTGTTGACGAGGTGAGACGCTACCGTCCCACATACCCTAGAGAGGTTAACATGTCATTATGCATTGTTACAACTCATTTCCGGAAATTATGATAACCAGCTAATACCTCTGCTGATGCACCGGTTATGTGTAAAATGAGAAGTGGAAGTGTACTTAACGCTGGTGGGTGATATACTGAGGAGATGGCTGAACATGTATTCCACGGCAGACAGCGATATATTCACCAGCGGCGCCATTTATTGTGCTTTATTGCAAATAAGTACCACTGGGCAGGGCCCAAAGCACAGGGGAGGGCTCCTTGATTAAAAGGCCCTGCGTATCATTAGTCGAGTCCCTGTAGCTGCCTAGATGAAAGCCTGCTGTAAAATGTAAATCGAATGAATACCCAAACATTTCCCCACATATGTTTGTTATTATTTTCCTGCTGAAAGTGTCTAGGGAATACTAGCCCGTTCTGATTTCTGCCTTGGCTCTGTTATAGCCAGTTGTAGCCTAACGTTCTACTGCTATCCGTGACTCTCAGTCCTCTGATCCTGACAACGCTGTAGGATCATTGTCTCCACAATCCACATATGGCTTCGGGTTGTCGTCTCTCTTCCTGCCCATTCATATATGTGCATTGGCATACTATTAGCCAGATTTATTGAGTGTGTTTTCATGCTTTAAACCAATTAGGAGGTTCATTATGCAAATCAAGTCTACTAATTACCACCAAGTTACTAATTGATTGTGAGATATATTGTCGATTTCAGACTTGACTCCTTAGACAGGATTTGGTCTTCAACTGTCTTAGCGCGCCTTTGTATAAATGCAATTATGAAAGAGCAGAGACAACCGAGCCAAAGCCAAGCCAAGTGCATTCAGTAGGGCATGTTGTGAGACATTCAGATAGAAAGGTACTATGTAGCTACAACAGACGCCGCTCTCTGACATGTAGAGTCAAGGACTTCATTACTTTTCTAGCTGCATCGTTCCCAAAATGGAACCCTGCAGAACGACAGGTTACATACAGGTTACATACAGTACGTTCAGAGCCCCGGCTTATCAAAGTCGACGCGAGAAATGACAAACAAAATGTCAGATCAAAATTGAGCTTTCTAATTAAAATGAATATGTGACAGCCAGGAACACTAACAGTTACAAACGGCAATCTGATGGTAATCAACGGGGGTGTCTTCCATTAATTGGCAAAATGAGGCTCATCAATCACGCAGAGGGAGGAAAGCGGCAACAGGAGGCAGTGCCCGCCGCCTTATCCTGTCAGAGTGTGCGGGCGTGGGGGAAGGCAGCGCGATGGTGTATCTCCAGGACAGACTCATGGAGAGGGAGAACTTTTTCCTCCCCCTCTCCTCCACCCCCCCACCAGCTCTTTTTCTCTCTGACAGCCTTTGTTTTCTTGCCTACGCATTTCAAATGGTTTGGTTGTTTTTCCACTGTCATTCAACCCCCAAGACAGAGTTGTCAGTACTGACACAGTATATCAGTTGAAAAGTATCATTCTTTAACCCAGTGACATGTTGTGCACAGGTACCCTTAACCTCTCTGGGATATGTGGGACGCTAGCGTACCGCATGGCCAACATCCAGTGAAAATGCAGATCGTCAAATTCAAATAAATTACTATAAAAATTTAACTTTCATGAAATCACACATGTAATACACCAAATTAAAGCTACACTTGTTGTGAATCCAGCCAACGTGTCAGATTTCAAAAAGGCTTTACGACAAAAGCACACCAAACGATTATGTTAGGTCAGTACATAGCCACAGAAAAACACAGCCATTTTTTCAGCCAAAGAGAGGAGTCACAAAAAGCATAAATAGAGATAAAATTAATCACTAACCTTTGATGATCTTCATCAGATGACACTCATAGGACTTCATGTTACACAATACATGTATGTTTTGTTCGATAAAGTTCATATTTATATCCCAAAATCTCAGTTTACATCGGCGCGTTACGTTCAGTAATGTTTTGCTTCCAAAACATCCGGTGATTTTGCAGAGCCACATCAATTTACAAAATACTCATTATAAATGTTGATGAAAATACATGTGTTATGCATGGAACTTTAGATAAACTTCTCCTTATTGCAACCGCTGTGTCAGATTTAAAAAAAGCTTTACCGAAAAAGCACACCATGCAATAATCTGAGTACAGCGCTCAGAGCCCAAACAAGCCAAAGAGATATCCGTCATGTTGTGGAGTCAACAAAGTCAGAAATAGCATTGTAAATATTCACTTACCTTTGATGATCTTCATCATAATGCACTCCCAGGAATCCCAGTTCCACAATAAATGTTTGATTTGTTCGATAAAGTCCATCATTTATGTCCAAACACCTCCTTTTGTTCACGCGTTTAGTACACAATCCAAACTGACGACGCGCTGGCAGGTCCAGGCGAAAGTTCAGATGAAAAGTCATATTACAGTTCGTAGAAACATGTCAAACTAAGTATAGAATCAATCTTTAGGATGTTTTTATCACAAATCGTCAATAATGTTCCAACCGGAGAATTCCTTTGTCTTCAGAAATGCAATAGAACACATGCTACCTCTCATGTGAATGTGCGTGGCACTCTGCCAGACCACTGACTCAATCCCCTCTCATTCCCCCCTCCTTTATAGTAGAAGCATCAAACAAGGTTCTAAAGACTGTTGACATCTAGTGGAAGCCTTAGGAAGTGCAATATGACCCCATTTCCACTGTATCTTGGATAGGCAAAGAGTTGAAATGCTACAAACCTCAGATTTCCCACTTCCTGGTTGGATTTTTTCTCAGGTTTTTGCCTGCCATATGAGTTATGTTATACTCACAGACATCATTCAAACAGTTTTAGAAACTTCAGAGTGTTTTCTATCCAAATCTACTAATTATATGCATATTCTAGCTTTTAGGACAGAGTAGCAGGCAGTTTACTCTGGGCACCTTTTTATCCAAGCTACTCAATACTGCCCCCCTGTCCCAAAGAAGTTAAGTCCCACGTCCCAGTCCTTGTCATCAACGTGTTTGTACGGTAAAGCTGACTTATTGCTATATTTGCTATTGCTATATTTGCTATGTCATTCGTGATATCTGGACAGTTTTGTTTGGCCGTCATTAATTGTGGTAGGAAGAGCTTAACGTCATCAAAACGTCACCCAATCTCAAATCAATCTTAGTAAAGGTCAGTTGTCTTATTTGTTGTCTTGTCACAAACCACAAACACCTGGTACAGTGTTGTAAATGCTCACCCCAGGGTAGAGAGACATCTTAGAATTCAGTTCACCATTCTGGAGAGGTTTATTACAAACCGAAATCAATAACTTTAATAAACACTGAGCTATAGCGCTTGATTGTGTGGTTGATTAGGAAAGTGAAATTTGATTATGGATTGTTAGGAGTATCAGTCAATTGCACCATGCCCATTTCAAGCTTATCTTTTATCATGAATTATTTTTATTCAAAGGTATTTTATAATACTTACGAAGGTTAGCTAGCTGACTCATTTCCCTACCCCTTTGGTTCGGAGGGCCTTTGTATTGTGAAAACTTCAACTCTAAGTAAGGTGATTGAACTGAGCTGGCCAAACAAACAGGAAGAGGAGGGCAACTTGTAGTGTGTCTCTCTGAACCTTTCTCCCTGGGTCTATAAATACGCTAGGGCAATAATTGTCTGCTCCATCATTAGCCTGTGATCAATGCAACTGCTCCTGTTCCCTCGTGTCGCTCGATAGGTTTAGGACAATCACAGTTACTGCTTGCCTCGAATTTGTTATTGCTTTATATCGTATTCTACACAGGCATTGACGTGGCTGGTCTTATAGTTACTTAGTGCACAGTGCCAAGCACAATACATCTCTCCAGAGTGGTCAAGACTGACTTTCATAGATGGTGGTGGTCATGATCTCCTTCAACAATGTTATCACAGCTACAATCAGAGCAACACTGAATAGTTTTCTCCTCTGGTGTTGTTTGTGTTTCTATGTGTATTACTGCATTGTGAATGAAATCTCTGTTATAACAGAAGCCTGGTTACAGATTCACAGTATTGAAACAAAGTGTAATGGTGATCTATAATGTTGATCTACAGAGCAATAGTCTTCCTGGCTGAATTCCCTCAATTAAAGGCAGTGGTGAAGAGTTGTGACCTCCAGATGGGCTCGTGGTGCTGTGTTGACCCAGGCTCCTCCATAAACATAATTACATGAGATGAGCAGGGTTTTGCCCGGGCTGTGGAGATGGCCCCGCAGGCTGCAGCGGCGGATGCTGCAGCTTGCAGCAACAGCATAACGGGCTGTCCTTAACAAACACACACACCCGACAGCCAGCCTAAGCCCTGTCATTTGACAGGAACAGGGCATGTGTGAGGTGGTGCGGCTGCCTTGGCCGACAATGACCTTGAATTGACGTTCTGGATATGGAGACTTACAGTTGATCCCCCTGGCTTTCTGCTCCCCCCTCCCTTCCCAACCTAGTGTCTAGGAGCATTGGTGGGGACCTCAGGACACAGACAGGTGTTTTGGTCCTATTTTTATATCCAGGGTATTGAGAGAGAAAGAGAGGAGCATGTACATGTATTAGAAATTACATGAATTTGTTCCTCCTTTTTAGCTCTCCCCAGTCTTTGTCTCCGTCTTTCGCTCTCTCCCTCTTCCCCCCCTCTTGCATTCTCTTAACACACACACCTCATTTCTCACACACCTATGGTGTTAGGTTCCTCCCTCCTCCAACAGGCCTGTCAATGAGTGGCAGCCATCTTAGAAAACAGGGCTCAAAGCCGGTTCCCTTAAAAACACTGTACGCTTTGTCAAACTCCCGCTTTAATTAGCTTTCAACAAGGCGGTTGACAGGGAGGAGACGCCGGCCGGCTGCGGCCTGATGTCACACACCACGGAGTGGACACAGGTGCGAAACGCATCACATCAAGGGGTGTGACTGCGAGGCAGGGACATGACCAGAGAGACACGCCGGCTCTCGCTGTCACTCCAACACTCGATCCGCCAGCAACGTCTCTTACACACAGCAGCATTCAATAAAGCCACATTCTAGTAGCTTGTACCTCCATGCAGGTTGTTGTCAGTCCCTCAGGACTCTGCAGATGCTGTATGGTGGTGATACTTTGCAATATGTGTGCTGTGGGAATTCTATGTCATTATTTTTATGTTTGGTTGGAATATGCCGCGTCCGGGTCATGTCATAGCCTGCGCTCCGGACGGCACCCTATTCCCTATATAATGCACTACTATGACCAGAGCCCTGGTCAAAATAGTGCACTAAATAGGGAATAGGGTGCCATTTGAGACGCAGCCCTCTCCATACATAGCTTCCATACAAGTAGGTCAAATCCATCTATCTGCACTGTCACTCCTACGTACAAGGCGCCACTGCAAATAGTTCAAACATGAACTATTAAAGTTCTACCAGAGTAACTATACTGAACAAAAATATAAACACAACATGCAACAAATTCTTAGATTTTGCTGAGTTACAGTTCATATAAGGAAATCAGTCAATTTAAATAAATCATTAGGCCCTAATCGATGAATTTCATATGACTGGGCAGGGGCGCAGCCACGGGTTGGCCCACCTACTGGGGAGCAAGGCCCAGCCAATCAGAATTTGTTTTTCCCCACAAAAGGGCTCTATTACAGTCAAAAATTATCCTCAGACAATCCCGCAGGTGAAGAGGCCAGATGTGGTGGTCCTGGGCTGGCGTGGTTACACGTGGTCTGCGGTTGTGAGGCCGGGTGGACGTACTGCCAAATTTTCTAAAACGACGTTGGAGGCGGCTTATGGTAGAGATTACATTCTCTAGCAACAGCTCTGTTGGACATTCCTGCAGTCAGCATGCCAATTGCATGCTCCATCAAAACATGAGACATCTGTGGTATTGTGTTGTGTGACAAAACATTTCAGTGGTCTTTTATTGTCCCTAGCACAAGGTGCATCTGTGTAATGATCATGCTCTTTAATCAGCGTCTTTATATGCCACACCTGTCAAGTGGATGGATTATCTTGGCAAAGGATAAAATGTTCACTAACAGGGATGTAAACATATTTGTGCAATTTTTCTTGTTGTTGAGAAATACGCTTTTTGTGTCTATGGAACTTTTTTTCGATGTTATTTTATTTCAGCTCATGAAACCTGGAAACAAACACTGTACATGTTGTGGTTATATTTTCAGTATATATTGTTTCCCCAATGAAGTTTACATCATGCTGCTCCTAGCTGAGAGTAACTGTGTGTGTGTGTGTGTGTGTGTGTGTGTGTGTGTGTGTGTGTGTGTGTGTGTGTGTGTGTGTGTGTGTGTTCCCATTGCCAGGCATTAGAAAACAGATGCTAAACCTACATTCCAAAGTAGGCTCACTCTCGGAAAGGGCAGAGGAGTCAAAATTAGTAACGCTTTCGCAAATCATCAGCCATCTGTTAACTGTTTCTCACATTTCTCAGGCGTTCGGAGAGTGAAAGAACCGGGTCGTGTGCGGGTGTTTGTGCGCACAATAGCCTAGAGGCAGTGCAGAATGATAGCCGTGAACGAGGCATTTTCCAATTGAGTGATTAAAATGATTGAAGACAGTGGCGATCTCATTCATCTCAGGACAAGGTGATGAGAGACAGTGTGTGTGGAACAGATCTGGAGCAGGCTGTGAAATGGGACTGACATAGAGACATCTCGACAGACACAAGCTATGCCCACAGCACAGGGCTTGTCTTTTCACTTGGTCCGAAACATACAGCAACATGTTTAACCCCTAGACGTTACTTTTTCCAACATTGCTGACAGTGGAGGCAGCTGAGGGGAAGACGGCTCATAATAATGCCTGGAACGGAGGAAATGGAATGGCATCAAACCATGTGTTTGAAGTATTTGATACCATTCCACGCATTCCGCTCCAGCCATTACCACACGCCCATCATCCCCAATTAAGGTGCCACCAACGTCCTGCGGTTGTTGATCTGTAAACTAGCCGTCTGTGTCGTCGTCTGTTTTTCGCTTTCATCTTTATTTTTCCCTTTTTATTTGTTCTCCAGGTCATCTTCTCCTGATGTAGTCTGTTGGACTTTCTTTGGCGACACAGCGTGTGAAAAGTCTGGACTTTAATCATTTTAATTGTCTCCTCTGTTAAATGTGTTCTGTTTAATTACACCTCTGTGTGGAGAGGAGAGTGGTTGGCGGTGTGTGGAGTGAGGCATGGGCCGACAGGTTTCGTGGGTGTCTGTTATCTTGCTCCTGAGCTCCTCTTTTTTTACCTCTCTCTTTTTGTTGTTGTCTGTCTTGTTGCTGCTGATCGTTAGGAAGTGACTGCTCCACTTTCGCTACACTCTAAGAAAAAAGTGTGCCATAAGGGTTCTTCGGCTGTCCTCATAGGAAAACCCTCTGTGGAAAGGGTTCTACCTGGAACCAAAAGGGTTCTACTTGGAACTAAAAAGGGTTCTTTAAAGGGTTATCCTATATGGACAGACAAATAACCCTTTTAGGTTCTAGATAGCACCTTTCTTTCTAAGAGCATAGTAGCCAGGCGCGTTCCACTTTGTTGAAATTAGGCAGCGTCTAACAGGGACTTTGTTTGGGGGGTACGATACACTTTTGCTTTCGAGCCTATACCTTCTTCCTGCTGTGTCTTTTTAGTGTATCTCTTGTCTCTCAGACTCTGTCTGGCTCAGAGTTTCAACAGCACAACATCTAGCCTCAGCTGGAGTCTCGAGATTTCAGGTTTATTCACTCTGTAGTGACAGCTACCCATGCCATTCAATTACCTAAATGTAGTTTTTTATTTTACTCTAGAGAGAAATAATATCAAGCAAGAGAGACATCAAATCAAGAACGAACTGTGGGAAGCTGTAGGGAGCAAATATTCAACCTAGTTCAGTGCAGAAAATGTAATTAACTACAATGACCAGAATCCATTGCACCTATTCTTCCCGGCTCTGCTCACAGACCGCATGAGAGAGGAATGTACACAACACAGACTGAGGGATAGAGACTGTTAGGGAAGTATAGCTCTACTACCCTATTGATAGTTGTAGCAGTCTTGAAAGTATGCCTTATCTACTTTGAAGAACTACTAAAATAGTGATTTTGTCAGACAGCTCTGCAGCTGGGGCAGCTGTGGTAACCCAATGATCACAGGCTACAGAGATAATGTTACATGGTTGTCTGGCTACTACTGCCTGAGCAGAGATGAAATAATGGTAAAAAGTAGTACACTATAAAGGGAATAGGGTGCCATTGGGACACAACCATAGGCTTCTTAATAGATTCTTTACAAAGTTGATTGGTTTTCTCTGTGCAAAGTCTCAGATCTACCCCTACGGCTCTCCCCAAAATCACTGTCTGGGTTTGTAATTAAATCCCAACACTGGTGAATGTCTCAAGACCATGATCTATTAGAAATGATCCTATTTGGATTGAAGAGGTAATGATGTGCTTTGGACAGATTGGTTCATACCATCACACGTCAGTGTTTATGCATAGCACTGTGTAGTAGGGAACACACAATTACATATTCTAAAAAACTTGAGACTTTATATAGAATATGGTATTTTATAGGATCTTGGTGGTAGTGGATGACAGATCAGCCACTGGGTTCTAAACAACCAACATGCTCCACTGTCAGAGCCTATTTACCTTTTTGAGGGGGGGGGGGGGGGGTTAGATCATCTTCACACATTTTGCAGATAGATTGTAGCTTCCATAAATGTAATATAAAAAATGGGGGATTAGAAGAGATGCAGACAAGTCAAAATGTTGGAATAATAGTGAAGGAATCAAAACTATGAAATAACACATACGGAATCATGTAGTAACCAGCAAAGTGTTAAACTAAACTCAAAATATATTTTATATTTAAGAGTCTTCAAAGTAGCCACCCTTTGCCTTGATGACAGCTTTGCACACTCTTGGCATTCTCTCAACCAGCTTCACCTGGAATGCTTTTCAAACAGTCATGAAGGAGTTTCCACATATGCTGAGCACTTGTTGGCTGGTTTTCCTTCACTCTGCGGTCCAACTCATCCCAAACTATCTCAATAGGGTTGAGGTCGGGTGATTGTGGAGGCCAGGTCATCTGATGCAGCACTCCATCACTCTCCTTCTTGGTCAAATAGCCCTTACACAGCCTGGAGGTGTGTTGGGTCATTGTTGAAAAACAAATGATAGTCCCACTAAGCCCAAACCAGATGGGATGGCGTATTGCTGCAGAATGCTGTGGTAGCCATGCTGGTTAAGTGTGCCTTGAATTCTAAAAACAATCATAGACAGTGTCACCAGCAAAGCACCATCACACTTCCTGCTCCATGCTTCACAGTGGGAACCACACATGCAGAGATCATCCGTTCACCTACTCTGGTCTCACAAAGACACGGCGGTTGAAATCTCAAATTTGGATTTCCACTGGTCTAATGTCCATTGCTCGTGTTTCTTGACCCAAGCAAGTCTCTTCTTCTTATTGGTGTTGACATTTTCTGGATTGACTGACCTTCATGTCTTAAAGTAATGATGGACTATCGTTTTTCTTTGCTTACTTGAGATGTTCTTGCCATAATATGGACTTGGTCTTTTACCAAATAGGACTATCGTCTGTATACCACCCCTACCTTGTCACAACACAACTGATTGGCTCAAACACATTAAGAAGGAAAGAAATTCCACAAATTAACTTTTAACAAGGCACACTTGTTCATTGAAATGCATTCCAGGTGCATTCCAGTTGAAGCTGGTTGAGAGAATGCCAAGAGTGTGCAAAGCTGTCATCAAGGCAAAGGGTGGCTACTTTGAAGAATCTAAAATCTAAAATATATTTTATTTTGTTTAACACTTGTTTGGTTACTACATGATTCCATATGTGTTATTTCATAGTTTTGATGTCTTCCCTGTTATTCTACAATGTAGAATATATTAAAAATAAAGAAAAACCCTGGAATGAATAAGTGTGTCCAAACTTTTGACTGGTACTGTATTTTCAAAGAAACGTCGATCATCATTATTTGGTCCGTAAAGGTTAATGAGCAATATCTGTTTATGGTCCAATAACATGTTTAAAATCATCCATCTACCTGTTTGGACAATTTGCACATTCCAATCAAAATTTCTGTTAAGTAATTTTGACCATGGGAGAAGTATATTTCGCCAGTCCTTTTTCCACACAAGTCCATCTAAAATTGTTGAATGAGTTTCCTTTAAACAATAGATATTATATTCCTTCTCTTTAAGCCAGGTAAATATTGTTATTTTTTTTAAATTATCTGCTAAGCCATTACACTTATAACTGGCTATACTTATTTCAACAATTACCATAATGAGATACAAGTTTCAAATCTATTCATCATAATATATGTTTGTAAATTTACCATTAAAAAGTATCATAGTGATTGAGTGTCCATATAGCTTGATATTTGTATTGCTACTAAGTAACCCACTAATTGTTCTCCACTATTCCACCCGCTAAAGCCCCTCCCCATTCCAAATTGGGTTGTCATCCCAGTGACTGGCAGGCAACCCACGTCCACCCCGAACCCTGAGAGGCCAGGACCCATCCTTGAAAAGGGGCACACAATTTGCTATACAGCTATTAAAAAAACAATATATATTCAAAGATCTTGTGTATCTTAATTTCTATCATTAACAATTAATATGCGTATTAATGTTGACAGTTCATGCAAAGGGGCCTATTTACCTTACCTAAGGAAGCACAATTCTTTTGACCAATCAGATCAGATATTTTTCCAATAATTGTGCTGCCTGTGGAAACAGCCTATGATCCATAATTTTTCTGTTAGTTTTTTTGCGCCTCCATGTTCTTTAATGTCACTTTATCCGTTAAACTGTATGTGAATTACCCCTGTGGATGTACAGCTTATCCATTAGACTGAATGTGAATTACCCCTGTGGATGTACAGATTATCCATTAGACTGAATGTGAATTACCCCTGTGGATGTACAGATTATCCAGTAGACTGTATGTGAATTACCCCTGTGGATGTACATATTATCCACAAAACTGTATGTGAATTACCTCTGTGGATGTACAGATTATCCATTAGACCGTATGTGAATTACCCCTGCGGATGTACAGGTTAAGCATCTGTTCCTACCTTGTTTGTTATTATCCCACGTTGGGCGATGGAATGGCCTGCTGGGCCGGGTACACAGGGTCTGCAATCCAGTGTTTACCTGCTGGGTCTCCTGCAAAACTCACTATTAAAGGCTCTTTGAGTGGCCTAGCTACAGAGTGGTGGGTTAAGGCATCATTGGTGTGTATTGGGCTGTTATGTGCTGTGTGTGTTTGTGGTGTGTGTGTGGGTGGATTGGGGAAGCTATTGTGTGCTCAGAGTTGGTGAAATCAGTGTGTATAAGATTGTAACACAGGTCAGATAATGATTAATAGGAGAGCCAGGAGGATTTAGCTCCTAATAGATCTCTGGAGAGATAGTCTTAATCCCTGAACAATATCTGCTTATCCTATTAGAAGTGAACTATGCATCTTCAACACTATCTTCTTAAAAACTAAGCCGTATATACTTATCTGTAAGCTTGTTAGATGTTATTGGTCACGAGACAATGTCGAAACCCACAATATCAATTCAGTCTCAAGTTAATTACATTAATTAATATGGTTTTAAGATTAAGAAGGTTGCCACTTACTTTTCTATGCAGCAGCCTTGCACCTTTATGCCTTTTAACCTTTCATTGATACTTCATTATTACATAGTTGTAAGGAATGAAATGAAACTAGACTGTATCCTGCATGAAGTAACACATCTGTTTCTATCGGTAAAAAAGAGTGTTGTTTGAAGGTAGAGTGGATTTACTGCTCCGTTTGTACTGTGCCACAATAAAAGGCAGGGCATTAAAGACGATATGTAATCTATTTGCCGGGCACTTTTGTCTTTCAGGGAGATCACAAGAGGGAGCTTGTCGTGGCAAATGAAAGTCAGACCAATTTTTCAAGGTGCGCCGGCGAGATTAGTGTTAATACAGTCTGTCTTTCAGTCAGTGCTCTTTCACGGAGATCTGCAAAGTTGAGCAAGTCTCCTTTTTCTCGCTCTCTCTCTCTGCTTCTCATGCTGTTTTGCTTACTCTTTTTCAGATTTCAGTCAGGAATTCAGTGATTGAGTTGTTGAGTGACTGAGTGGGTATTGTCCATAGATTCCCCTTCCCCAATTCACTCTGCCTTCCCCAGAGTTTCCATCACACTTCACCCCCCAACATAAATTCCTGCGCTCGTTCATCCATTTTGAGTTGTTAGTACAGTTATTCTCTGCTCCATAGGCTGTTGATGAAGAAAGAAATCCCTGGCCAATATAAATGCTGCAGATGCTTGATTGGCCGTATTATTTAATTATTGCCTTCAAAATGGTCTTTAATTGTTGGATGCACCATGAATAACTTAATACATTAGCTTATCTATGCTAATTCCTTATTTTAGGTAATTGAAAATGTTATGATATCATAAAATATGATAGTTAATTGTCCAATTCCTTGAAAATTCATGGGCTTGTTCTTTGTGTGGTCTTCCGCAACATGTGTTAGTTGTCCCCTTTTGCCTTTGCAGCACACAGATTTGTATGGAGACTAGTCAATGACGTCGAGGTATTACTTTGGATGTGTCTGATTTTCTGGCGGTTATGTCAGGTTACTAATTAACAAACGATTGATATTGTCAGAAGCAGCAGGGTTCTGTGCTATTTCTGTGTAGCTCAGCCTCCAACATTTGCACTTCAGCAATGGCTGCCAAATGGGTTATTTTATGTCAGGCCAACAAACATGAGGTGGGAGGTCTCAGCTTGTTGCTTCTTTTTCAGTGATGCTCAGTGGGAAAACAACACGCTGTGATGATCACACTCACAAGTTACTCAGCCTATGAATATTTGATAGAATAATAATATCATTCCTACAGTGTGTACTATTGTACTATCATTGTACTTATGCTTTCCCACATAAACAGTTAATTTTAATTGCCCTCTGTGGAAGGCAGGATTGCTATGAATCGCGTTATTCCAGTTTTTCTTTTTCCCTGGCGTTCCCTGCGTTGATTTATTTATGTCCAGGAAATTTGCTCGATAGATCCTTCACGTCTTCACAGATCACTATCACAGAGGAAGACGAAAATGTCACCGTCAATTGAGTGGCTAATGAGAGATGGCAAACAAATGGAGGTTCGTCCTCCGAATCTGCTTTACTTCTCCCCCTCATCATAAAGGCCATTGATAGTGTAAATGTGTGTGTTGGCATTCTACCTAGGCTTGGAAGGTAGCACCCCAAAAGCTGTGAGTCTTGGCTTGTCTTCCTACCAAGCCGGAGACACCGCTGGGCAGTGGCACCGCGAGCCTTATCTCGTCTCCCCGACTCTGGAAACACACCCAGGGCTGAGGCGTGGGATTAGCCTAGCCTGGCGTAACACTACCTTTGGAATTACCTTGAAAGAAGAAAATATTTAAAAAGTGTCATGTAAACAGGCTTTTATCCTATTATAGCATCAAATGAGGGAGAGAAATAAGGGGGATATCAGACACAAGCATTAGGAGAACCGACTCAACATACCTGCAAATGCTCAACTAGCAGTGTGAGATTATTATATGCCGACCAACAGTATGTTCAGCCATGTTTATTTGCCTTGTGGTTAGAAGACGGTCTATCACTCAAACTGTACAGTAAAGCGCATGATTGCAATTGACTTAATTTAGGCCGTGTATTCCGGGCATTGTGATACATCTCTGGAAACATGCCCATATCAATTTGCACTTCTATGCCTCTCTAGACTTACATCTCGGTGTCGTACTGTATAGCTTTTCTGATATGTCTGCTGTTTTGCATTGACTGTCAAAGCCACACTTTTCATTGGCGCTTGTTTCATTACCAGGCACTAGGCTTTGTTCAATAGGTCACGGTGCAGCACATTTGAGGCATGATTGTTCTCCACTGCTTGTTATTAGTGTAGCATCAAAGCCAGGCTTGGTAAACACATTTGCATTTTAATGGCTGATATAGATTGTGTCACTTCTTGATATTCCCCCGATAGCACAGAAAAAAGAAACGAGAAGGAAAAAAAGGGGATAGCCCTACGTAGGCCTACTGAACTCATTCCTTTCACATGACCTGGCTAATGCTGTTGTTATTGTACCCCAAGTGACTACCAGAATGCATATAGTCATTCAATGAGTTTCTTCATTTGGGAAGCAGAAACACAGTGTGGGCTCTGCTAGGCTCAGGGTAGGTTCTGCTACTGTCAGGGTAGGGTCTGCTAGGCTCAGGGTAGGATACACTAGTATCAGGGTAGGCTCTACTAGTCTCAGGGTAGACTCTGCTAGGTTCACGGTAGGCTCTGCTAGTCTCAGGCTAGGCTCTGCTAGTCTCAGGGTAGGCTAGTCTCAGGGCAGGCTCTGCTAGGCTCAGGGTAGGCTCTACTAGGCTCAGGGTAGACTCTGCTAGTCTCAAGGAAGGTTCTACTAGTCTCAGGGTAGGGTCTGCTAGTCTCAGGGTAGACTCAGTGTAGGCTCTGCTATCTCAGGCTCTGCTAGGCACAGGGTTGGCTCTGTTATTCTCAGGGTAGGCTCTGCTAGGCTCAGGGTAGGCTCTGCTAGGCTCAGGGTAGACTCAGGGTAGGCGATGGAAAATAAGAAAGGCCCAGAAATGGTAATTAAGACAATAAGTTGGTTAATGTGGCCTTATCAGCAAACGGTGGCAGTTAATATTAATGAAGAGAGCTGTTGATGGCTCAAGATCCCTAATTTCCCAAATTAATGTTACTAAGAGCAAGAGGGGTAGCCATCACAGTGGAGACAGAGGCTCTTTGAAAGACTGTCTGGTTATTGTATTATAATTTTTTTTTGCATTTTCCTCCCCTGCCACCTGCAGAGGGTGATGGCACCAATTTAGCTAGCACACATATGTGGATACATAACCACATGCAAATTAAAGCAAGAGAGGCAGTCAAATCGCAACACTTCCCCCCAAGCATATGGAGTACTGCTAGCCAGTAAATGCAACCAATACATTCCCTGTCACTGACTTCTTGCTTTTTCAAAGCTTTATCATAGATTTCTTGCGAAACGGTGAATACCCACCTCGTTTTCACAATCTCTACATGCCATCGGATCTCAATGACTCAGAAGCATACCATTGAGTGCATGTTTTGTTTGCATAGGTGTTTGGCGTTTAAGTTCTCCTCGTTGAGCAATAACGTTATCATTTTCAATCATGTACGAGGGCTTGAAGCGGCTCTCAGAAATGGAATTCACAAAAATTGCTTGGTGAGAGCTCTTTTCTTTTGTTGTAAGACAAGCCGTGTCAACTCTGTTTACCCAGCAAGCTTTTCACCCACTGCCTCTTCTTTCTTTACTCTCTCCTTGAGATGTGTTGATTCTTGTATAGATTTCTCTCACTTTCCACCACCCGAAATCAAAACACGGGGCTTCGAAACTTGAAGTTGTTGAACTTTAACACCGTGGAGATGATTCCTGGTGAGAGGGAGATGTTTTCTCTGTCCAGAGAAGACTGATTGACTGTAATGACAGTTCAAGCTTCTTACAGGCATCTCCGCTCACTACGGGGCCTCAGATGTCTGACTAGACCTCCATGTAGAAACAAACACACACCTTGACTAAGTCTTTATATGACACCTAGTCAAGTAAATAACAAGGTGCCTCTAAGATGGAACTATAGCGAGTCAAGAATAATTGGCCAAATAAAGTGATGATTAAATTTACTGAACAAAAATATGAACACAAAGTGTTGGTTCCATCTTTCATGAGATTAAATAAAAGGCCGCTCTAAAATGTGCAGTGTTGTCACACAACACAATACCACAGATGTCTCAAATTTTGTTGCCAGTGAATGTAATGTTAATTTCTCTACCATAAGCCGCCTGCAATGTTGTTTTAGAGAATTTGGCAGTACATCCAACTGGCCTCACAACCACAGACCATGTAACCAGGCCAGGACCTCCACATCCGGCTTCTTCCCTTGGGATCGCCTAAGGAGGGGGGGGGGGGGGGGTTCTGTCTGTAATAGGGCCCTTTTGTGGGGAAAAACTCATTCTGATTGGCTGGGCCTGGCTCCCCGGTGGATGGACCTGGCTCCCAAGTGGGTGGGCCTATGCTCTCCCATAGCTGCACCCCCCCCTGCCCAGTCATTTGAAATCCATAGATTAGGGCATAATGAATTTATTTCAATTGACAGATTTTTCTTTGAACTGTAACTCAGTAAAAAAATCGAAATTGTTGTATGTTGCAGGGTTTTTTTCAGTATATTTATGGTGACTGTTGGTGGTGGCTGAAGAACTATGGTTATGGTCATGTTGTTTGAGCACAATGGTAGACTGCCTTGAGGAGGGCAGAGAGGTTCTAATTTATCTGTTTGCCTGATTGTTTTCTCTGCCGGGTGGATTGATATGGGGCTGTGACAGGGCCCGGCGGTTTGGATGAGAACTACTTTTAGTTGCGCCATTGATTTTATTAAAGGTTGCACAGTGGGAGGAAGGTAGGCATGTCAAATCTGGCCCCTCACCAAGCACCATGAGCACCAACTTAGCTACAGTGTCTTGAGAAAGTATTCACACCCCTTGACTTTTTCCATATTTTTTGTGTTACAGCCTGAATTTAAAATGGCTTCAATTGAGATTTTGCAGACTCTGTCATGCTGATTGAGTTCGAATAACAGACTGGAAGCTTCAAAAGGAGGGTGGTGCTTGGAATCATTGTTCTTCCTCTGTCAACCATGGTTACCTGCAAGGAAACACGTGCAATCATCATTGCTTTGCACAAAAAGGGCTTCACAGGCAAGGATATTGCTGCCAGTAAGATTGCACCTAAATCAACCATTTATCGGATGATCAAGAACTTCAAGGAGAGCGGTTCAATTGTTGTGAAGAAGGCTTCAGGGCGCCCAAGTAAGTCCAGCAAGCGCCAGGACCGTCTCCTAAATTTGATTCAGCTGTGGGATCGGGGCACCACCAGTACAGTGCTTGCTCAGGAATGGCAGCAGGCAGGTGTGAGTGCATCTGCACGCACAGTGAGGTGAAGACTTTTGGAGGATAGCCTGGTGTCAAGAAGGGTAGCAAAGAAGCCACTTCTCTCCAGGAAAAACATCAGAGCCAGACTGATATTATGCAAAAGGTACAGGGTTTGGACTGCTGAGGACTGGGGTAAAGTCATTTTCTCTGATGAATCCCCTTTCCGATTGTTTGGGGCATCCGGAAAAAAGCTTGTCCGGAGAAGACAAGGTGAGCGCTACTATCAGTCCTGTGTCATGCCAACAGTAAAGCATCCTGAGACCATTCATGTGTGGGGTTGCTTCTCAGCCAAGGGAGTGGACTCACTCACAATTTTGCTTAAGAACACAGGCATGATTAAAGAATGGTAACAACACATCCTCCAAGAGCAACTTCTCCCAACCATCCAGGAACAGTTTGGTGACGAACAATGCCTTTTCCACCATGATGGAACACCTTGCCATAAGGCAAAAGTGATAACTAAGTGGCTCGGGGAACAAAACATCGATATTTTGGGTCCATGGCTAGGACACTCCCCAGACCTTAATCCCATTGAGAACTTGTGGTCAATCCTCAAGAGGCGGGTGGACAAACAAAAACCAACAAATTCTGACAAACTCCAAGCAATGATTAAGCAAGAATGGGCTGCCATCAGTCAGGATGTGGCCCAGAAGTTAATTGACAGCATGCCAGGGCGGATTGCAGAGGTCTTGATCAAGAAGGGTCAACACTGCAAATATTGACTCTTTGCATCAACTTCATGTAATTGTCAATAAAAGCCTTTGACACTTATGAAGTGCTTGTAATTATACTTCAGTATTCCATAGTAACATCTGACAAAAATATCTAAAGACACTGAAGCAACAAACTTGTTAAAATTATTATTTGTGTCATTCTCAAAACGTTTGGCCATGACTGTACACCATAATATCAAGGTGGAATCAAGTTTTCAGACATTTTTTACAAATTAATAAAAAATGAAAAGCTGCAATGTCTTAAGTCACTAAGTATTCAACCCCTTTGTTGTTGAAAGCCTATATATGTTCATGAGTGAACATTTGCTTAACTAGTCATCTAATAAGTTGCATGGACTCACTCTAATAGTGTTTAACATGATTTTTGAATGACTACCTCTTATCTGTACCCAACACATACAATTACTGTATCTGTAAGGTTCCTCAGTCAAGCAATTAATTTTAAATGCAGAATCAACCACAAAGACCAGGGAGATTTTCCTTTTTTTAATTTAACCTTTATTTAACCAGGCAAGTCAGTTAAGAACAAATTTGTATTTATAATGACGGCCTACCGGGGAACAGTGGGTTAACTGCCTTGTTCAGGGGCAGAACGACAGATTTTTACCTTGTGGATTCGATCCAGCAACCTTTCGATTACTGGCCCAACGCTCTAACCACTGCCTCACAAAGAAGGACACCTACTGGTAAGAAATGCAATAATAATCAGACAATGAATAATATCCCTTTGAGCATGATGATGTTATTAATTACATTTTGGGTGGTTTATCAATACACCCAGTCACTACAAAGATACAGGCGTCCTTCCTATCTCAGTTGCTGGAGAGGAAGGAAACTGCTCATGGATTTCACCATGAGGCCAATGGTGACTTTAAAACGGTTACAGAGTTTAATTGCAGTGATTGTAGTTACTCCACAATACTAACCTAATTGGCAGAGTGAAAAGAGGGAACCCTGTACAGAATAAAAATATTCCAAAACTTGCATCCTGTTTGCAACAAGGTACTAAAGCAATACTGCAAAAACAAATGAATTAACTTTTTCAGCTGATTACAAAATGTTATCTTTGGGGCAAATCCAATACAACACATTACTGAGTATCTCTCTCTATATTTTTAAGCATAGTGGTGGCTGCATCATGTTATGTGTATGCTTCTAATCAGACTGAGGAGTTTTTCAGGATAAAAAAGAAACGGAGCTAAGAACAGGCAAAATCCTAGAGCAAAACCTGGTTCAGTCTACTTTCCACCATACACTGGGAGATGATTTCACCTTTCAGCAGGACAATAACTTAAAAAACAAGTCCAATTCTACACTGGAGTTACTTACTAAGAAGACAGTGAATGTTCCTGAATGGCTGAGTTACAGTTTGACTTAAATCTGCTTAAAAAGCTATTGCAAGACTTGAAAATGGTTGTCTAGCAATGATCAACAACCAATATAACAGAGCTTGAAGAATTTTGAAATGAATAATGGGCAAATAATGTACGATCCATGTGTGCAAAGCTTTTAGAGAACTAACCAGAAAGACTCAGCTGTAATCACTGCCAAAGTTCTAACATGTATTGACTCAGGGGTGTGAATACTTATGTAAAATAGATCTATATTTAATTTTATATAAATTTGCTAACATTTCTAAAAACATATTTTCAGTTTGTCATTATGGGGTATTGTGTATACAAGGATCAGAAAAAATATATTTAATACATTTTTGAATTTTAGGCTGTAACACAACAAAATGTGGAATTAGTCAAGGGGTATGAATACTTTCTGAAGGCACTGTAATTGTGCCTACTCCCCACGAATCCAGCCACCGCTGAGAAGGACACGTTATGCAAAAAGATGTCTGTAGACCTCCGTGTGCAGAGAAAAGAGGGGCCGCTTTCTTCCCGTTCCATTTAAAGAAATAAGTTGTCATTTGTGTGTAAACAAATGTTGCTTCTCGTGAAAGGCTTTTATATTTCTATTGAAAGCAGCTCTCAGATGCATGAGGCTCAGTCACAATTCCACATTTCCATTTGTTCTTGTTTTTCTGTCCCACTCCCTGAGCCGGGGAGGTGGTACATTGTTTGAAAATTAGATATCAGCTGTGGCGGCGACAGTCGAGGAATGAAATAAAAATTGTGATAGAGGGATTGACAGATTGATATACTTAGCTTGACATGTGGTTCGACATGAATATGCCGATAGAGCAATGTTTAAAGATAGGGAGGGGATGACGGAGGGGAGGGTGGAGTGAAGGATAAAGAGAAGAAAGAGGGGGAGGGAGAAAGAGAGGGAGGAGGAAGGAGCAAAGCAGGTAGGAGAGCTGCAGGGAAGCGGGGAGAGAACCCGGCAGCACAGGCACTTTGATATTCACGAGTTGGAGCACAAACACACATAGCTCGGGGCTATTCATCAGCTGCCTGTCAGTGCTCTCTTCCCCCTCTTCCCCTTCTCTCTCTCTAGGAGGTGCCTTCTCAGGGGTAGGAGGAGAGATATCTAACTTTCAGACAGTACTACATTTCTTAGACATACTGTTGAATAAAACAGTGAGGGCCTAGCTGAGTGAATTGATCATCTCTTTAAAAGGGCCCTAGATTTGCATTTCTGCAGAAGAAATAAAGAAAACAGTGTTCTATCTCATCATACAAAGCATTAAGAACACCTGCTCTTTCCATGACATAGACTGACCAGGTGAATTGAGGTGAAAGCTCGTGTCCCTTATGTCATTTGTTAAATCCACTTCATTTAGAGTTGATGAAGGGGAAGAGACAGGTTAAAGAAGGATTTTTAAGCCTTGAGACATGGATTGTGTGTGTGCCATTCAGAGGGTGAATTGACTAAATTAAAGATTTAAATGCATTTGAATGGGGTATGGTAGTAGGTGCCAGGCACACTGGTTTGTGTCAAGAACTGCAACGCTGCTGGGTTTTTCACGAATGTATCAAGAATGGTCCACCACCCAAAGGACATCCAGCCAACTTATCACAACTGATGGAAGCATTGGTGTCAATATTTTCGAGACCTTGTATGTCTTTCGACACCTTGTATGTCCCGACGAATTGAGGCTGTTCTGAGGGCAACTCAATATTTGGAAGGTGTTCTTACTGTTTGGTATACTCAGTTTAAATCAAGTATTGACGGTATTCGTAGTATATTCTTCACAAGGTAACCACTGAATACATTGTGTCTGGTAGTGAAAGTATTTTCAAACTGTAAATGTCACAAACATTCTCTATACTAAATATGCTATGCAGTGGTATTCTTTCAGATGTAAGAGTAGGGTTGGAATTCCGGTCTTGGAATTCCAAGGCGAGAAAAAACATTGAAAAATGTGAATCTAAATCGTTGTTGACATCGTCATTGGTGTCGTCTTCTCCACCAAGCTTCTCCAACCATCAGCCACCCCGTCGTTTTCAGATTTCTGTGTGGGTGCAATTTCATGTCATTGATTGTGTCTGAATCCGTGATTGCCTTGCCACGGGGCTGTTTACACACAGGGCCAGTATTTTGCATGCAGCTGTCTGCTGCCGGCGGTGTAGCAGTGAGTACAGCGAGCAGGGGGGAGATGTGTGTCAGAATGAGGCCCAGCGTGCGGAAAGACAGCTGGATTCACACGTCTATTATGTCACAAACATACCGAGTGTGGGTGCCAACTTTCTGTCAGTCATTAGACACTAATCACGGGCAAATCCACTCGCCTTCAACACGCGTCTTATTCCCCCTGTCAATTCGTTTTTTGCTGCATAGCAGTAGGCCTAGTACCAGTGCCTTTTTGTGACTGGGGACCCACATCATCTCCATAACGCGCCATAGCCACCCTGCGCTAACAGGGAAAAATCTTTGGGAGATAATTTAATCTCACTCCTGATTGCCAGATAATTATCAGTTAATTATTTAGAGCCTTAAATTAATTTGCTAAAAATAGGTCTCTCTCCTTGTGCCTCCTTCTCGTTGCCAACGGAGACGGCTTCATTAGTTTTCCAACGCTCCCACTCGAGCCCACCCACCAACCCCCCTCACGCCCCCTCCTCCCTAGCCTTGACATCCAATCCTTGCTAAATGTAAGAGTCCTGTAAATATGATTTGGGTTTGTATTATGTATGTACTTTATTCTAATCAGTGAGGCCTAGCACAGTGTTTGTGTTCATCTTGCAGATTCAAAACATCCTAATTAAGCCTAAGTGTTTAGCGTTGATTGTTTAGATCCTTTAATTTTGCATGGATTGTACTCATTACCGTGTACCCATTCTACTCATTACCGTGTACCCATTGTACTCATTACCATGTACTACTACTACTGCCACTCCTGCTGCTTCTACTACTACTACTACTACTACTACTGCCAGTACTACCACTACACTACTACTACTACTACTACTGCCACTACTACTACTACTACTACTACTACTACTACTACTACTACTACTACTACTACTACTACTACAACTGCCACTACTACTACTACTGCCACTACTACTACTACTGCCACTACTACTACTACTACTACTACTACTACTACTACTATTACTGCCACCAATAATACTACTACTACTACCACTAATACTACCTGCACTTTCTTGCCCATAACTTAACCTGCACTCCCTCCTTTTGTCAATTGTTTTTGGTTTCCTCATTGCACACTTCATTAAGCCCAAGTTGGTCTGAACAAAGAAGTCTGCTGTTGGATGTTTTCTAATGGGATTCATTGGCTTAAGCCTGAAGCCAATCGAACGCCCCTGTCCCCCCAACCGAAGCCAACTAGCCTGGCTTTAGGACCGGGCTAACTAATGATGAGTATTGAATGTAGCTGTACTCTGTCACGCCAGAGTGGCTAGGCCAACAGTAGCACTGACAGAATCTGATCAATTCTCGCCCAGTCCTCTCACACCCGGCCTCACTCCCCGTCTCCCTTCTCTCACTCTCTCTTTTTGTTTCTCTCTCACTCTTTCTTCCTGCTCTTTACCATCCTTCATTCTTTCATCTGTGCCCCCTTTTTTCTATCCACTAACACAACAAGCTTTCAGCAGGCTGGCGCCTGATTAGCCTGACTAGCCGGAATGTCCCGCAAACAAGTTGGCAGGCGGAATCAAATTAGCCGCTGCTCTCTTTATTCCTTTTTTCTTTTCTTTAAAGTGTCGGAATTGATTTGGAGAAATGAATCTGAACAAGTAAGTCCTTATTAGAATAATAACCGCCCATACCGCCGCTGCAAAGAAGGACAACAGTTCAGTTTGCAGCAAAAGTGCCGGCAATCGATCCAATTTATACGGAGCTAAGAGTATTTAAGTGCTTAGAACAGCTCGTTGTGCAGAATTCTGATACAGTCCAACAAAAGAGGGGCTTGAGATTCTATTGACATTTAAAACACTGCCAACGTCTGGAGGAGGACATGAAAGCCTATACCAGCAGGGCATCCATTTTGAAAAAACACAGACTCGTCTTGATTACTGGCATGTGAGGAGCCATATATTAACTGGCCTCCCGAGAGCCACTGTTTAGCAGCTTTGTGAGTTGTGGTCAGGTAGAAAGTGAATCTGAGGCTGTTCTAATATGAGTATCCTCAAACTAGCTTGACTGTGACTCTGTGGCTGTCCTAATATGAGTACCCTGAAACTAGATGGACTGTGACTCTGTGGCTGTCCTAATATGAGTACCCTCAAACTAGCTTAACTGTGACTCTGTGGCTGTCCTAATATGAGTACCCTCAAACTAGCTTATCCGTGACTCTGTGGCTGTCCTAATATGAGTACCCTCAAACTAACTTATCTGTGACTCTGAGGCTGTCCTAATACGAGTACCCTCAAAATAGCTTGTCTGAAGCCTGAAAAACTCAAATTGTGGCTTTGTTTACTTTTGTTTACCAGACCCCCCCCCTCCTCTTGGTTTGCTCCAGTTCTGGGGTTTATTTTAATAATTTCCCCCACATCTTTCCCACTTTACCAGAATTTTGGGCTGTATGCTGCAGTAGTTTTCAATTAAAATGTGCAAACCTGCAATTGTTCCCATTTCAACAGCACCCGAGATACAATCAGTGTATCCAATTGTGTAATTCATGTAATCACAGCACGATAAACGTAATTACCATCAGGTGAAAGCATGCTGAGCAAGGAGTGTGTCTGTGTGCGTGCGTGTGTGTGTGAGTGTGTTTGTGTGAAAGAGTTAAAGACAGAAAGGAGAGATATCCAGAAGGAGATTTCTCCACATGCCCCCCTGCAGAACCTAGACAATACCTTCTAACCAAGGAACCTTCCTATCCCAGCCAGATAGATTTGCATAGCATCATTGAGGAGACAGCAACGCTTAATGCCAGTCTTCGTCATCGCCAGTCTTGGTGTCTTTCCACGATATACTGTGTAGAGCTATCCGTGATGCACTGGGTGAGCTATCCGTGATGCACTGCGCGAGCTATCCGTGATACACTGCGCGGAGCTATCTGTAATACACTGCGCGCGCTATCCGTGATGCACTGCGTGAGCTATACGTGATACACTGCGTGAGCTATACGTGATACACTGCGCGGAGCCATCCGTGATACACTGCGTGGAGCTATCTGTGATACACTGTGCGGAGCCATCCGTGATACACTGCTCGGAGCTATCTGTGATACACTGCGCAGAGCCATCCGTGATACACTACGTGAGCTATACGTGATACACTGCGCGGAGCCATCCATGATACACTACGTGAGCTATACGTGATACACTGCGCGGAGCCATCCGTGATACACTACACAGAGCTATTTTGAGTTACGGTTGTAATGCAGAGAGGTATGAATTAATGTTTACCGATTAGATCAGCCGTCAGTGGAAGCGAGATGTTTGACCTTTTACGACTTGACAAGACGAAGCCGGGGCCTAGTAAACACAGCAGATATGCATTGTCATGTTTTCACTGAAGGGAAATGACACAAAGAACACAGTGTGGGACGAGCAGGGTGACATAAGGTCTGCTCTAGAAATAGCACATGAATGAGACGATGGAGGCCATGTTTTGTAATACATTTGATAAGCATGTTTTTGAAAGTGTGGGTTTGTTCCACCAGAAAAGGCATAACAATATGATGACACCTTCTATTATACAGTACATGTGACATACATACAGTACCAGTCAAAGGTTTGGACACACCTACTCATTCAAGGGTTTTTCTTTATTTTTTCTCTTTTTTTTTTTACATTGTAGAATAATAGTGAAGACATCAAAACTATGAAATAAAACATATGGAATCATGTAGTAACCACTTTTTTTTTTAACATATCAAAATATATTTTACACTTTAGATTCTGCAAAGTAGCCACCGTTTGCCTTGATGACAGCTTTGCACACGCTTGGCATTTTCTCAACCAGCTTCATCTGTTCACCTACTCTGTGTCTCACAAAGACTCGTTACCTGTATAAAAAGTCTCACAAAGACTCGTTACCTGTATTACCGTTGAACTCGTTACCTGTATAAAAGACACCTGTCCACACACTCAATCAAACAGACTCCAACCTCTCCACAATGGCCAAGACCAGAGAACTGTGTAAGGACATCAGGGATAAAATTGTAGACCTGCACAAGGCTGGGATGGGCTACAGGACAATAGGCAAGCAGCTTGGTGAGAAGGCAACAACTGTTGGCGCAATTATTAGAAAATGGAAGAAGTTCAAGATGACAGTCAATCACCCTTGGTCTGGGGCTCCATGCAAGATCTCACCTCGTGGGGCATCAATGATCATGAGGAAGGTGAGGGATCAGCCCAGAACTACACGGCAGGACCTGGTCAATGACCTGAAGAGAGCTGGGACCACAGTCTCAAAGAAAACCATTAGTAACACACTACACCGTCATGGATTAAAATCCTGCAGCGCACGCAAGGTCCCCCTGCTCAAGCCAGCGCATGTCCAGGCCTGTCTGAAGTTTGCCAATGACCATCTGGATGATCCAGAGGAGGAATGGAAGAAGGTCATGTGGTCTGATGAGACAAAAATAGAGCTTTTTGGTCTAAACTCCACTCGCCGTGTTTGGAGGAAGAAGAAGGATGAGTACAACCCCAAGAACACCATCCCAACCGTGAAGCATGGAGGTGGAAACATCATTCTTTGGGGATGCTTTTATGCAAAGGGGACAGGACGACTGCACCGTATTGAGGGGAGGATGGATGGGGCCATGATTCGCGAGATCTTGGCCAACAACCTCCTTCCCTCAGTAAGAGCATTGAAGATGGGTCGTGGCTGGGTCTTCCAGCATGACAACGACCCGAAACACACAGCCAGGGCAACTAAGGAGTGGCTCCGTAAGAAGCATCTCAAGGTCCTGGAGTGGCCTAGCCAGTCTCCAGACCTGAACCCAATAGAAAATCTTTGGAGTGAGCTGAAAGTCCGTATTGCCCAGCGACAGCCCCGAAACCTGAAGGATCTGGAGAAGGTCTGTATGGAGGAGTGGGCCAAAATCCCTGCTGCAGTGTGTGCAAACCTGGTCAAGAACTACAGGAAACGTATGATCTCTGTAATTGCAAACAAAGGTTTCTGTACCAAATATTAAGTTCTGCTTTTCTGATGTATCAAATACTTATGTCATGCAATAAAATGCAAATGAATTACTTAAAAATCATACAATGTGATTTTCTGGATTTTTGTTTTAGATTCCGTCTCGCACAGTTGAAGTGTACCCATGATAGAAATTACAGACCTTTACATGCTTTGTAAGTAGGAAAACCTGCAAAATCGGCAGTGTATCAAATACTTGTTCTCCCCACTGTATTTGGGCTGCAATCTGAGGTGCAGTTAACTCTAATGACCTAATCCTCTCCAGCAGAGGTAACTCTGGGTCTTCCTTTCCTGTGGCAATCCTCATGAGAGACAGTTTTGTCATAGTGCTTGATAGTTTTTGCGACTGCACTTGAAGAAACTTTCAAAGTTCTGATGGACTGTCTTTTCTCTTTGCTTATTTGAGCTGTTCTTGCCATAATATGGACTTGGTCTTTTACCAAATAGTGCTATTTTCTGTATACCACCCTACCTTGTCACAACACAGCTGATTGGCTCAAACGCATTAAAAAGGAAAGAAATTCCAAGGCACACCTGTTAATTGTAATGCATTCCAGGTGACTACCTCATGAAGCTGGTTGAGAGAATGCCAAGAGTGTGCAAAGCTGTCATCAAGGCAAAGGGTGGCTACTTTGAAGAATCTCAAATATAAAATATATTTTGTTTTGTTTAGCACTTTTTAGGTAACTACATGATTCCAAATGTGACTCACCACCTGGATTCGTTCTTATGTAGCAAAATGTGAAATGGTGTTTTTTACATTGGATAAAAGTAGAGACGCAGAGCTACAAAATGGTATATCATACAGAATATTTGAGGAACAATGAGAAAGTAATTCTGCTTTGAATTATGGCTAGTGGGAAGATTGCTTACTTTTTCTGTGACTTAACCAACAAGACTCGTAATTTAACTATTTTATTCGTATTTACAGATGACATACACGTTTGCTATTAAGGCCCATGAAAGTACACATGTTCGAGAAGGCATTTCTGCCCAAAAATAAAATAAAAATAAATGTTTTACTTTCAAACGGCTCTCCTGTGAAGTCGTGACTTGCGACATACGCCTAGTTTCCTGAATCGTGTCACCATATGTGTTATTTCATAGTTTGGATGTTTCACTATTATTTTGCAATGTAGAAAATAGTAAAAATAAAGAAAAACCCTTGAAAGAGTAGGTGTGTCCAAACTTTTTACCCGGTAGTGTGTTTGTCTACATTTACCACTCGATATAGGCATGGTAGATACATTTACCACTGGAAATAGGCATACATTTACCACTGGAAATAGGCATGGTAGATACATTTACCACTGGAAATAGGCATGGTAGACACATTTACCACTGGAAATAGGCATGGTAGATACATGTACCACTGGAAATAGGCATGGTAGATACATTTACCTCTGGAAACAGACATGGTAGATAATATATATTTACCACTGGAAGTAGGCATGGTAGATACAGTTACCACTGGAAATAGGCATCGTAGATACATTTACTACTGGAAATAGGCATCGTAGATACATTTACCTCTGGAAATAGGCATGGTAGATACAGTTACCACTGGAAATAGGCATGGTAGATACAGTTACCACTGGAAGTAGGCATGGTAGATACAGTTACCACTGGAAATAGGCATGGTAGATACATTTACCTCTGGAAATAGGCATGGTAGATACATTTACCACTGGAAATAGGCATGGTAGATACAGTTACCACTGGAAGTAGGCATGGTAGATACAGTTACCACTGGAAATAGGCATGGTAGATACAGTTACCACTGGAAGTAGGCATGGTAGATACATTTACCACTGGAAATAGACATGGTAGATACATTTACCTCTGGAAATAGGCATGGTAGATACATTTAACACTAGAAATAGGCATTGTAGATACATTTACCACTGGAAATAGGCATGGAAGATACATTTAACACGTGAAATAGGCATCATAGATACAATACATTTACCACTGGAGTAGGTGTGTCTAAACTTTTGACTGGTACTGTGTTTGTCTGCATTTACCACTGGAAATAGGCATCGTAGATACATTTACAGGCCTCTCTCATATTTTTAAGTGGGAGAACTTGCACAATTGGTGGCTGACTAAATACCCTTTTGCCCCACTGTATGTATGCATGCACCTGTCCAGTCGCCCAGTATCCCAGTCTCACTGTCTTACTGACTCCCTGTAACCCTGTCTGTGTATGCTGTACACACAGCTCGCTAGGAACCATCTTGGATGTCAGTGAATGGCACAATTTTTTCTGCTGACCAACTCAATCATTCAATACTTAACCCACACTGACCTAACACCCTATGGCTGATTGTTCACTATCCAGTTCCAATCCATTTCAGATGTTATTACACCACGTTGTGATCACTCCACTCATTGAGTTGTTGCAACAGCAGCTGGGTGCAAGCAAAGAGCTGTGAATACTCAAGTGAGGCTAACGCGCCCTTCCTCTCCGCACACATTAATATTTCAGCGGCGGTCATAGCAGAATAAATCGACAAGTAAAATTGACGCTGAATCTGCCTTTTCATTTTTTAAATGATAAGGAGGGAGGCGGTCTCGATGTTGATGATGGAGAGTGAGAGAAGGTCATGACTCGTCAGGGGGAAGAAGAGATTGATTTAACTAGTGACAACACTTCACAGACCTATCCTTTCAGTGTATGCACTTGAGACATTGACAGACACACTGATCTACATTCAGCTGCCAGCCTTACTCAGAGATAACCTGAGAGACCAATGTAATTCTCTGTGTGTGTGTGTGTGTGTGTGTGTGTGTGTGTGTGTGTGTGTGTGTGTGTGTGTGTGTGTGTGTGTGTGTGTGTGTGTGTGTGTGTGTGTGTGTGTGTGTGTGTGTGTGTGTGTGTATGGGTGTGTGTACTACTGTTTTAGATGACAGATCCAGGATTAAAGTGAATTAGTCTATTTGGAAGTTTTTCTTGGTAAACCATTCTCACTGACCTAAAACCCTATGTCGGATTATTCACTATCAAGTTCCAATTCATTTGAGAGAGAGATAGATGGATAGAGAGAGAGAGAAGGAGGAGAGAAAGCCACACACACACAAAGATAGATACTTATGGAGAAAGAATAATGGAGAGAGAGGGAGGGAGATAGAGGCGCAGAGAGGGAAAGAGTGGCAGAGATTGGCCCAGAGTGGCAGAGTTTGGCCCCGGGTTTGGCCGGGGTAGGTCGTCATTGTAAATAAGAATTTGTTCTTAAAACTGACTTGCCTAGTTAAATAAAGAGACAAAGAAAGAGATGAGAAGACAAGACATTGATATGAATGAGAATGAGGAAGAAATAGTTTGTCTATAGCATGTTGTTGATCCCATCCAAATTGTTGTGTTAATTACTTTGGACAACGTCCAGCAATTTTCAAAGAGTTTCGCGCCGTTGTGGCATTTCATTTGGTACAATTATAATTACTTTCACTGTGTGAAATGAACCCGACTTTTGTTCTTTTCATGGGCACAACAAACCATTTTTCCTACAATCAAATGGATGTTTTGATAGTTGGAGAAGTATTCTGGTTATTGACTAGAATTATATGTTCAGACAGTTGAGAATAGGCAGACCTTCCGAGTCTGCTCTCTCTGCAGGTTTTTCGTGTTTTTGTTTTTGCAACTGTGCTGGTGCTTCCTCTTTGGCAGGGTTAATGTAGGCAGGATTAATGTAGGCAGGGTTAATGTAAAGCACTTTTTGACAAATGTTTTTAGAAAAAGAGCCAGCATAGAGTATACAGTGCATTCGGAATGTATTCAGACTCCTTGACTTTTTCCACATTTTGTTACGTTACAGCCTTATATTCTAAAATGTATTAAAATGTGTTTTATTAAATCCTCATCAATCTACACACAATGTTTCCAAATGTGTTAAAAAAACAACTGAAATATCACATTTACATAAGTATTCAGGCCCTTTACTCAATACTATGTTGAAGCACCTTTAGCAGTGATTTTAGCCTCAAGTCTTATTTTTTTATATTTTTTATTGAATATTGAGTATTTAAAACATACAATCTACTTGCAGCTCTGGCTGGGCCACTCAAGGACATTCAGAGCCTTGTCCCGAAGCCACTCCTGCATTGTCTTGGCTGTGTGCTTAGGGTCATAGTCCTGTTGGAAGGTGAACCTTCACCCCAGGCTATGGTCCTGAGCGCTCTGAAGCAGGTTTTCATCAAGGATCTCTCTGTACTTTGCTCCGTTAATCTTTCCCTTGATCCTGACTAGTCTCCCAGTCCCTGCTGCTGAAAAACATCCCCACAGCATGATGCTGCCACCACCATGTTTCACCGTAAGGATGGTGCCAGGTTTCCTCCAGACGTGATGCTAGGCATTCATGCCAAAGAGTTCAATCTTGGTTTCATCAGACCAGAGAATCTTGTTTCCCATGGTCTTATATAGATAGGTGCGTGCCTTTCCAAATCATGTCCAGTCAATTGAGTTTACCACAGGTGGACTCCAATCAAGTTGTATAAACATTTCAAGGATGATTGATGGAAACAGGATGCACCTGAACTCAATTTCGAGTCTCATAGCAAAGTGTCTGAAAAATATGTTTTTTCTGTTTTTTATATTTAATACATTTGCATACATTTCTACAAACCTGTTTTCGCTTTGTCATTATGGGGTATTGTGTGTAGATTGATGTGGGGTAAAAATAATTGAATACGTTTTAGAGTAAGGCTGTAACGTAACAAAATGTGGATTAAGGTAAGGGGTGTGAATACTTTCTGAATGCCCTGTATATATTTAAAAAATGACTGTCACATATATTTCTTACCTACCACATTCTTGATACAGTTCTGTACTGCTAGAGTCCGGCAGGCGACTGTCAGAACATTGGGTTCACAAAGTTTTCAAAATGAGGAACAATTCTGGGAGTCAATCTGTGTCTGACCTCTTCTTTTCACTTTTAATCTACTGGTCTGCCGTCACAAACTTCTCAGACCTGAACTTTGCGCTTATGAAACAGATTTGTCCTCATTACTGTGTGTACTGTTTAATCAGTCACATTTATCAGTGTATTTACCATTGGCAAAGGATATATTCAACATCACTAAGCCACGATTAAGGCCTCATTTTTAGCACACGGCAAAGTGACATAAAAATCGGATCCAAGTCAGACTTACTGTAGCCTGAAAATAAAGTGCTCAATCTCTCTGTCTCGTCGTAAACCATAAAAAAAATGAAAACACACATTTCCCCGGGAAAAACAATGTAAAAATAGATTTTCACAACGGCCACCGACAAGGACAGCAATAAATTACCTTGTTTGTTTACCTGTGTGCATGCGAGAGTTATTCAAATGACGTGCGTCACTCTCGACGGCGAGGTGGTAAAAAGCCCTTTTAATAAATCTCCTGTAACCCAGTTCCATTAATGTTTATTTAATGCTTTTTCATGTGTCTGTTGGACTCTGGTACTCTGGGGGCCCTGCACTAAGCCTAAGCTTTTCCTACCCAGGCTCTCATTCTTCTTTATCCTCTCTGTCCCTCTTTCCACTGCCAGGGGCCCTGTGAACCAAATTACAAGTAGACTGGACACAGCCCATCCGGCTGAGCAGCAGAGTGATATAAAAGGAGCGCAACAGAGAGTGATGGAGAGAGGGAGGGGGAGAGTGTGAGTTGCACCATAAACCATGTTCTACACAATTGCCATGGCCCCACATTTCAGGACATGTCCCTTGGACAGCAACATTAGGTTGAGCCAGGTATGGCCGTGGTGGCGCCGCTGCCAGCTAGTACCAGCCTGTTGTGTTATATTGTGTTGTGTGCAGTTCAGAATGGGAGGCAGCACATTAGCTGGCGCAGACTGGCAGCCCCCTGTGACGGGCCGTGGTAGAGACCACAGAGGCTGTCACAGGGTATTAACGCCTGGGCCAACTCATGGGGTGGGATGTGACCTGGTAGTGCTGAGGTGGAGGGAGGAGGAGGGAGAGAGGCGAGACAGGGACTGACACAGAGAGGTTAGCTGGCTGAGAGTGGAGGGACGGTGAGCTCAGACTGGCTGAGAATGGAGGGATGGTGGGCTCAGACTGGCTGAGAGTGGAGGGATGGTGGGTTCGGACCGGCTGAGTGTTGCGGGATGGTGGGCTCAGACTGGCTGAGAGTGGTGGGATGGTGAGCTCAGACTGGCTGAGTGTGGAGGGATGGTGGGTTCGGACCGGCTGAGTGTTGCGGGATGGTGAGCTCAGACTGGCTGAGTGTGGAGGGATGGTGGGCTCAGACTGACAGAGTGGAGGGATGGTGGGCTAATATTAATATTAATATTCTGAGTACTGGACAGTCTAATAGCCAGTCCATACATCCATACATTTATCCATACTACATCCCTTTTAACAGCCCACTCCAACTCCCTAATAATGTGTCTTGCATGTGAGGTGCAGTGCAGTAGAAATGCAGCCCTTCCTTTCCTCCTTTGAGGACAGCTGGTGGAGAGAAAGAGAACGAGAGAGAGAGAGGAGGGAGGGAGATGAGAGGAGGGAGAGAAGTCTGACAAACAGGTGAGAGCCAGAGGAGACTGACAAACAGGCAGAGAGCCAGAGGAGTTGACAAACAGGCAGAGAGCCAGAGGAGACTGACAAACAGGCAGAGAGCCAGAGGAGACTGACAAACAGGCAGAGAGCCAGAGGAGACTGACAAACAGGCAGAGAGCCAGAGGAGACTGACAAACCGGCAGAGAGCCAGAGGAGATGACAAACAGGCAGAGAGCGAGAGGAGACTGACAAACAGGCAGAAAGCCAGAGGAGACTGACAAACAGGCAGAGAGCCAGAGGAGACTGACAAACAGGTGATAGCCAGAGGAGACTGACAAACAGGCAGAAAGCCAGAGGAGACTGACAAACAGGCAGAGAGCCAGAGGAGACTGACAAACAGGTGAGAGCCAGAGGAGACTGACAAACAGGCAAAGAGACAGAGGAGATGACAAACAGGCAGAAAGCCAGAGATGATGACTAACAGGTGAGAACCAGAGGAGATGACAAACAGGTGAGAGCCAGAGGTGGCTGACAAACATTCAGAGAGTCAGAGGAGTCTGACAAACAGGCAAAGAGCCAGAGGAGATGACAAACAGGCAAAGAGCCAGAGGAGATGACAAACAGGCAGAGAGCCAGAGGAGCTGATAAACAGGTGAGAGCCAGAGGAGACTAACAAACAGGCAGAGAGCCAAAGGAGACTGAAAAACAGGCAGAGAGCCAGAGGAGTCTGACAAACAGACAGAGAGCCAGAGGAGTCTGACAAACAGGTGAGAGCCAGAGGAGACTGACAAACAGGTGAGAGCCAGAGGAGACTGACAAACCGGCAGAGAGCCAGAGGAGATGACAAACAGGCAGAGAGCCAGAGGAGATGACAAACAGGCAGAGAGCCAGAGGAGACTGACAAACAGACAGAGAGCCAGAGGAGTCTGACAAACAGGTGATAGCCAGAGGAGACTGACAAACAGGCAAAGAGCCAGAGGAGACTGACAAACAGGCATAGAGCCAGAGGAGATGATAAACAGGTGAGAGCCAGAGGAGACTGACAAACAGGCAAAGAGACAGAGGAGACTGACAAACAGGCAAAAAGCCAGAGAGGATGACAAACAGGTGAGAACCAGAGGAGTTGACAAACAGGTGAGGGCCAGAGGAGATGACAAACAGGCAGAGAACCAAAGGAGACTGACAAACAGGTGTGAGCCAGAGGAGACTGACAAACCGGCAGAGAGCAAGAGGAGACTGACAAACAGGCAGAGAGCCAGAGGAGACTGACAAACAGGCAGAGAGCCAGAGGAGTCTGACAAACAGGTGATAACCAGAGGAGACTGACAAACAGGCAAAGAGCCAGAAGAGACGAACAAACAGGCAGAGAGCCAGAGGAGACTGACAAACAGGTGAGAGCCAGAGGAGACTGACAAACCGGCAGAGAGACAGAGGAGATGACAAACAGGCAGAGGGTCAGAGGAGACTGACAAACAGGCAGAAAGCCAGAGGAGACTGACAAACAGGCAGAGAGCCAGAGGAGACTGACAAACAGGTGAGAGCCAGAGGAGACTGACAAACAGGCAAAGAGACAGAGGAGATGACAAACAGGCAGAAAGCCAGAGATGATGACTAACAGGTGAGAACCAGAGGAGATGACAAACAGGTGAGAGCCAGAGGAGACTGACAAACATGCAAACAGCCAGAGGAGACTGACAAACATTCAGAGAGTCAGAGGAGTCTGACAAACAGGCAAAGAGCCAGAGGAGACTGACAAACATGCAAACAGCCAGAGGAGACTGACAAACAGGCAGAGAGCCAGAGGAGTCTGACAAACAGGTGATAACCAGAGGAGACTGACAAACAGGCAAAGAGCCAGAAGAGACGAACAAACAGGCAGAGAGCCAGAGGAGACTGACAAACAGGTGAGAGCCAGAGGAGACTGACAAACCGGCAGAGAGCCAGAGGAGACTGACAAACCGGCAGAGAGCCAGAGGAGATGACAAACAGGCAGAGAGCCAGAGGAGTTGACAAACAGGCAGAGAGCCAGAGGAGTCTGACAAACAGGCAGAGAGCCAGAGGAGTCTGACAAACAGGTGATAACCAGAGGAGACTGACAAACAGGCAGAAAGCCAGAGGAGACTGACAAACCGGCAGAGAGCCAGAGGAGATGACAAACATTCAGAGAGTCAGAGGAGTTGACAAACAGGCAAAGAGCCAGAGGAGACTGACAAACATGCAAACAGCCAGAGGAGACTGACAAACAGGCAGAGAGCCAGAGGAGTCTGACAAACAGGTGATAACCAGAGGAGACTGACAAACAGGCAGAAAGCCAGAGGAGACTGACAAACAGGCAGAGAGCCAGAGGAGACTGACAAACAGGTGAGAGCCAGAGGAGACTGACAAACAGGCAAAGAGACAGAGGAGATGACAAACAGGCAGAAAGCCAGAGATGATGACTAACAGGTGAGAACCAGAGGAGATGACAAACAGGTGAGAGCCAGAGGAGACTGACAAACATGCAAACAGCCAGAGGAGTCTGACAAACATTCAGAGAGTCAGAGGAGTCTGACAAACATGCAAACAGCCAGAGGAGACTGACAAACATTCAGAGAGTCAGAGGAGATGACAAACAGGCAGAGAGCCAGAGGAGCTGACAAACAGGTGAGAGCCAGAGGAGACTGACAAACATTCAGAGAGTCAGAGGAGATGACAAACAGGCAGAGAGCCAGAGGAGCTGACAAACAGGTGAGAGCCAGAGGAGACTAACAAACAGGCAGAGAGCCAAAGGAGACTGAAAAACAGGCAGAGAGCCAGAGGAGTCTGACAAACAGGCAGAGAGCCAGAGGAGACTGACAAACAGGCATAGAGCCAGAGGAGATGATAAACAGGTGAGAGCCAGAGGAGACTGACAAACAGGCAAAGAGACAGAGGAGATGACAAACAGGCAGAGAGCCAGAGGAGATGACAAACAGGCAGAGAGCCAGAGGAGCTGACAAACAGGTGAGAGCCAGAGGAGACTAACAAACAGGCAGAGAGCCAAAGGAGACTGAAAAACAGGCAGAGAGCCAGAGGAGTCTGACAAACAGACAGAGAGCCAGAGGAGTCTGACAAACAGGTGAGAGCCAGAGGAGACTGACAAACCAGGTGATATCCAGAGGAGATGACAAACAGGTGAGAGCCAGAGGAGACTGACAAACAGGTGAGAGCCAGAGGAGATGACAAACAGGCAGAGAGCCAGAGGAGACTGACAAACAGACAGAGAGCCAGAGGAGTCTGACAAACAGGTGATAGCCAGAGGAGACTGACAAACAGGCAAAGAGCCAGAGGAGACTGACAAACAGGCATAGAGCCAGAGGAGATGATAAACAGGTGAGAGCCAGAGGAGACTGACAAACAGGCAAAGAGACAGAGGAGACTGACAAACAGGCAAAAAGCCAGAGATGATGACAAACAGGTGAGAACCAGAGGAGTTGACAAACAGGTGAGGGCCAGAGGAGATGACAAACAGGCAGAGAACCAAAGGAGACTGACAAACAGGTGAGAGCCAGAGGAGACTGACAAACCGGCAGAGAGCAAGAGGAGACTGACAAACAGGCAGAGAGCCAGAGGAGACTGACAAACAGGCAGAGAGCCAGAGGAGTCTGACAAACAGGTGATAACCAGAGGAGACTGACAAACAGGCAAAGAGCCAGAAGAGACGAACAAACAGGCAGAGAGCCAGAGGAGACTGACAAACAGGTGAGAGCCAGAGGAGACTGACAAACCGGCAGAGAGCCAGAGGAGATGACAAACAGGCAGAGAGTCAGAGGAGACTGACAAACAGGCAGAAAGCCAGAGGAGACTGACAAACAGGCAGAGAGCCAGAGGAGACTGACAAACAGGTGAGAGCCAGAGGAGACTGACAAACAGGCAAAGAGACAGAGGAGATGACAAACAGGCAGAAAGCCAGAGATGATGACTAACAGGTGAGAACCAGAGGAGATGACAAACAGGTGAGAGCCAGAGGAGACTGACAAACATGCAAACAGCCAGAGGAGACTGACAAACATTCAGAGAGTCAGAGGAGTCTGACAAACAGGCAAAGAGCCAGAGGAGATGACAAACAGGCAAAGAGCCAGAGGAGATGACAAACAGGCAGAGAGCCAGAGGAGCTGACAAACAGGTGAGAGCCAGAGGAGACTAACAAACAGGCAGAGAGCCAAAGGAGACTGAAAAACAGGCAGAGAGCCAGAGGAGTCTGACAAACAGGCAGAGAGCCAGAGGAGACTGACAAACAGGCAGAGAGCCAGAGGAGACTGACAAACAGGCAGTGAACCAGAGGAGACTGACAAACAGGCAGTGAACCAGAGGAGACTGACAAACAGGCATAGAGCCAGAGGAGTCTGACAAACAGGTGAAAGCCAGAGGAGACTGACAAACAGGCAAAGAACCAGAGGAGACTGACAAACAGGCAGAGAGCCAGAGGAGACTGACAAACAGGCAAGGAACCAGAGGAGACTGACAAACAGGCAGAGAGCCAGAGGAGATGACAAACAGGCAGAGAACCAGAGGAGACTGACAAACAGGCAGAGAGAGAGAGACTGTATCAGAACACGAGGAGACTGCCAGAGAGAGACTGTATCAGAAATTGAGAGATGCAGTTTGAGAATGCTGCATACTGGTACTGCTGTAGGACAGTCTGTTGTCAGATACTGTCAATATGACATGGCTTTAATGTGGAAATAACAAGAGCTGAAGCCCATTGAGCCTCACATCAGTCCCCAGCGGGAGACCGACAGACAAAGGGACAGAGAGACAGCTGGGCAGACAGACAGACAGCATCCCTTCACTGCTCTGATGCAGCTCCCCTGGTTTACCGAGGCCCTTGTTATTCATGCTAAACAGCAAACGGCACAGAATGCATGCTCCACCGCAGCACAGCCAAGTAAGCAGCACAAGCACAGCTACCTGAGCTTAGACTTACCTCCTTGCATCATCTATTCACCACTTCTCATCCCCATAGTCCATTGACGACTCCTCTCCATCACACACTGTTCTCTATTCTCATTCTTTTATCAAAATATATAGTAATAATTTTATAATAATAGTATTGTCCTGTATTTTGTAACCAAGCTTGCGTAACCTGGATTGTATAAGCAATATTAGGTTCAATATTAAGCTTGAATCATATGACAAAGTGAGTGGGAGTGTTGGTGTGAAACACTCAAACCTGCCATCATTTGTGGATTTGATGGAATATTTGGGCTCATTATCGAGTGACACTAAAAGTACTGCTGACAGCTGGTTAATGGGAGTGAAATATTCACAAACATTGGTTAAGCAGGACCATAGTGTGGTTGAACAGGACCTTATTGTTGTTAAGATGGACTGTAGTGTGGTTTAGAAGGACTTTAATATGGGCGAGAGGTAGAACCACTGTATAACTTTGTGGAAAGTTGGTGTCTTTGAGAGATTGGATGTGTGGAAACAAGGTTTGATGTAAACACCCTTCCATCCAAGTCCTTAGGTCTTTAAAGGGAGCTGATGGGAGAGGAAGAAAGAGAGTGAGAAAAATATGGATAAAAAGAAAGAGAGGAACACAGAGAGAGAGACAGAAATGGTGAGTGACAGACAGAGAGAGAGAAAGGGAGAGTAAGCGAGATAGACAGTGTGACAGAAAGAGAGAAGGGGGATGAAGAGAGATATAAAGACATCTATCAGCTAGATAAATCTAGCATCACCAGGCCTGTGTGGGCTGTAGTGCTGGTCACTGCCAGTGCTGCTGTTGAGGTCTGGTAAACACTGACCCGCTGAGAGCTAATCCAGCTTGTCTGGCCTCCTGCCGGCCCTGCTTTCATCCTCGCTCAGCTGGACCCAACGTCGGCCAGGACACAGATGTAGCAAGGCCCCAGATCGGTCATCACACCCCCAAAAGAACCCCTGATAGACCACATACCCACCAGCCCATCCATAGATCCACAGCCCAGCCCACAGGCCTATAGACAGCCTTGGACAGCTTTAGACAGCCATGGACAGATGCAGAAATGCATAGATCGGAAGATACAGGTAGATAGATGAACGTGATGTACGTGATTGATAGAACAGTGGGGGTGTTTGATGCTGTGTTGTCCAATTAGCCTCAGTGTGATTGTGTGTTGTTGAGAGTGACCTGAACATTGAGGCTGAGGCGAGTTGGGTTGAAAACCACCGTGGTGTGTGTCCTGTCACACTGCTTTGTGTATCTGCTTGAATGTGTGTGGCTTTCCATGCTTGCTGTGAGTTGTTTTACACAGTGTGTTCAATAGAGGTGTGCTTTTCACCTCATCACACACACTGTCACACTGTGTGTGGGTCCGTCTGTGTTTGTGGCAGAACAACCAGAGTCTATGACCAGTGTCTGGGCTCCATGTGGTCCTCTGGGATAATACTGCATGGACAGCAGCTGTCAATAGCCATTCACCCAGTAGAAAGTGCTTTATCTGCTCAGTAAATTACATAGTGCGGCGTGGGCCGCGGTTCAAGACAAACCGACCCCGCTCTTGTTGGGAGAAACAATAGAACAATGACTGCAATCAGCTATTCCAACAGCCATCTGTGTCGCAGCCGACTACAAAATACATTTCCATTACTCCCGGGCTGTGCGCTATTAGCCCACTGTGCCAATGACTCCAAAGTGAGTTGGAGAGGTTATTGAAACACACACATTAGTTTCTCCGACCTCTCCCTGTCTGAAAAGCGATGGCTTTTTTCCAGCATTTTTGGTTTGCGTTCTCAGTGTGGGTGGGTGTGTTTACAAACAAGTGAATGAAAGGAGGTGATGGTTTGATAACTAGCTCAATGATGACTGTCTATTGTTGTGTAACATCACACAGCATGGTGACAAAGTGTTACAGTATGTGTTGTCGCACCAGTACCAGACCTGGGTTCAAATACTTGAAAAATATTTTCAAATACTTTTGAAATTTCGAGTCTCGTTTGCCTGGAGTGCCAGATGGGTGCGGTTTACAGTTGTGGGACTTTTTTATTGGTTTATTGAGCAAGGCAAGCTCAAACAGACACAGATAAACAATTTTAATCTATTTTTAGGGTATTTGAAACCCAGGTCTGACCAGTACCATTGATCAAACAAAATGTTATTTCCTTGACTATACCTTCCCTCACGGCTTCTCAAAACATTCACGGGAGCAATATGAGAAGCTGTCCACCATGCACAAGAACATGCAGAAGCTATACGAGAGCCTGGGCACCTACTACGCCTTCGACCCCCACGTCCTCTGCGTCGAGGACTTCTTCGGTGACCTGGCCTCCTTCCGTACCCTCTTCGTGGTGAGTACAGCAAATATAGAGTACACAAGGCTTTCCCAAACTTTTTTGGCCTGCGACCCCATTTTGATATCAAAACATTTTTGCAACCCCAACGTATACAAAAAGTGATGTTCACTTTTTTAAATTGGGGTAATGACAGTCTATTACAAATCAGTCTGACAGTACTTTTGTACCATCAGGAGAAGGTATTGGGAAGTTCATCAGGCTATAATTTTGTATGATCGTCTTTCCGAAAGTCTGATTTAGTGCCTGGTCTTGTCCACTCTGTTCTAATGAATCCTGCGTGGTTTGTGGACATTGTAGAAGGAAACAGAAGACACATACATGTTCCTGAGAGTCTTATATTTCAGTGATGGGGTCATAATATTTTGTAGCTTAATCCATTTGAAAGATAGCTTCTTCAAATGTGTCTCTATCTTACCTGATTGGTCATGAAACACACACACACACACTTGGAACCAGGGCTCTAAAGTGTGACCAAATATTTTGCTATGTGACCTGTTTTTTTATCTTGGGAGCACCGTGCGACAAAAGAAATCACCCAGATAATAATTGTTGTAATGATTAGTCTTCACTGTACAATTGTTCCAAAGAGCCCTAGACAAAATAGTCTCAGCCTAGAAAACGTCTTATTCATGTCATTATTGGAGGGTCAGCACAGTGCACAAACAAGGCGGAGAGGAGTTGGCAGCCCACGATGGGACCACTGGGCACCGGGGCTATGGTGCACGCATTTTGCACCTCTCAAAATGCAGTCCTACTGCTAATACATTTAACAAAGCACGCTAGTTTGGCTAGATAGATAGCTACTGATGCAGTTATATGCAGAATAGCTAGATGCAGTTATGTCGATTACAGAAACTCTATAAAGCTGGTGGACATGGAAATGCGCCATTCTCCTGATTGAAGGTCCGGGCGCCGCTTGTAATAGACTTGCACGCCCTTCGTCTCTGACTTTTCAGCTACACAGCCAACTTTCAACTACTACGACGGTCATTTCAGTAAATCAATAACTAGCAATCAGTAGTTCAAAAGGAGGTAGCTAACCTTTGGCTGGCTGTCATGTTCTAGTAAATTAGTTTATGATACATTTTTCAACAGTGATTATTACCCAACAAAGTAGGTAGGTTATAGCCACCAATTTAGCTCCCAACAGTGCATGCATCCATTGCATGATCAATGTTGTAAATGTGAAGCGCAAGCCATTGATCATTTAGGCCTATGTGGATGCTCAAGAAATATTTGGGTTTTTATTTCTTGTATCGGATACCTATATGAATAGGCAGGTCCATCTTAATTCTGATATTAGGCAATGGGCGATCGATTTCATCAAAAATATTCATCCTTTCCCCGGTTATTTCTATGGCCTCTGCTATAGTAATATGCTGGCTCCCCTACTAACATCAAAGTCCATTGTTTCCAATGGCGTGTATTCATGGGGGCCTCTGCTATAGTAATATGCTGGTTCCTCTACTGACGTCAAAGTCCATTGTTTCCAATGGCGTGTATTCATGGGGGCCTCTGCTATAGTAATATGCTGGTTCCTCTACTAACGTCAAAGTCCATTGTTTCCAATGGCGTGTATTCATGGGGGCCTCTGCTATAGTAATATGCTGGTTCCTCTACTAACGTCAAAGTCCATTGTTTCCAATGGCGTGTATTCATGGGGGCCTCTGCTATAGTAATATGCTGGTTCCTCTACTAACGTCAAAGTCCATTGTTTCCAATGGCGTGTATTCATGGGGGCCTCTGCTATAGTAATATGCTGGTTCCTCTACTAACGTCAAAGTCCATTGTTTCCAATGGCGTGTATTCATGGGGGCCTCTGCTATAGTAATATGCTGGTTCCTCTACTAACGTCAAAGTCCATTGTTTCCAATGGCGTGTATTCATGGGGGCCTCTGCTATAGTAATATGCTGGTTCCTCTACTAACGTCAAAGTCCATTGTTTCCAATGGCGTGTATTCATGGGGGCCTCTGCTATAGTAATATGCTGGTTTCTCTACTAACGTCAAAGTCCATTGTTTCCAATGGCGTGTATTCATGGGGGCCTCTGCTATAGTAATATGCTGGTTCCTCTACTAACGTCAAAGTCCATTGTTTCCAATGGCGTGTATTCATGGAGGCCAAGGGAAGCTAGGCTTCCCCAAAAAATGTACCATGAAAAAATAAAGAAATCATTTATCTTTTGTCTTTGTGTTTCATCATTTTCCTTAAATTCGCGACAGGCTGAATGTATCTCACAGGAGAAAGCATCTGACCAAGCGAAACAGCGCCCTGCACAGTGTCTCTGTATGTGTAGGCATTCTATCTGATGTTGTCTGGTCCAAAAGATTATGACATTGTTGCTACCCGTAGCATTGAATGCAAGGAAAGCCGGCGAGTATTTGGCCTCCCTTGATTGAAAAAATGATAAATTAATAGCCAATCAGCGTTGAGCTAAACTGAGTGAGCTCAAATATAAATGGTCCTGGCGCACCCAAAAAAAGTGTATGACAGTTTGGATTTGTTGTCACTCCCATCAAATCGCATCGAGAGCATACGCCATTGACAGAAACAACTTGAATTGTTGCACCTCGTTGTTGTTGTTCTCCAGTGGCTAGCTAGCTTTGCGACTTGCGGTAACTCTCTGTGGTTCTAAATCAATTGTTGTTTAGTGATTCAAAAATGTAGGTCATGTAACCAATGTCCCCTATAATTTTTTTACGGCACTGAGCAAATTTCAGGTCTGCTGAGCGAAAACTAGAACATTTTGAAAGTTCTGTGCAACTTCCAGCAGCAGCAAAGTAGGCAACTGTGTCTATTTGATCAGAATGTAGGCCTAACAGAGTGTCTAACATTGAAAAAAATATGGAGAAAATGCATTCCATAACATTTAACATGGAAATAGCTATTCTATCGTTCTGCCTACGGTAGCAACCAATGTGTGGTGTTCAATGTACTGTAGGCCTACATTCCATGATATAGAAAAAAAAACATGCAGGGCTTGACAATAACCTGTTTATCCACTTGTCCTTCAGACAAGAAGGTGACTGAAAATGTTGTTGTGTTGTTTGATGCAAGCAACCTCTTTACAAAATACAATGTATTATTTTTCTGACTACTTAGCTTATTCAAGCCTGTCTCAAAATACAACACTGCCCCTTTAAGACAAAAAAAAGCTCTTTACCTGACTCGCTTTTCAAAGAAAATGTACATGTTTTGTACTCTTGTGGGAAAAAATCACTCCCCTATTCCTAACAACAAATTATCTATAACTGGGCTAAAAAATCACTAACTAGCAAAGGATATGAACAAAATTTTACATTTACATTTAAGTCATTTAGCAGACGCTCTTATCCAGAGCGACTTACAAATTGGTGTATTCACCTTATGATATCCAGTGGAACAACCACTTTACAATAGTGCATCTAACTCTTTTAAGGGGGGGGGGGTTAGAAGGATTACTTTATCCTATCCTAGGTATTCCTTAAAGAGGTGGGGTTTCAGGTGTCTCCGGAAGGTGGTGATTGACTCCGCTGACCTGGCGTCGTGAGGGAGTTTGTTCCACCATTGGGGTGCCAGAGCAGCGAACAGTTTTGACTGGGCTGAGCGGGAACTGTACTTCCTCAGAGGTAGGGAGGCGAGCAGGCCAGAGGTGGATGAACGCAGTGCCCTTGTTTGGGTGTAGGGCCTGATCAGAGCCTGAAGGTACGGAGGTGCCGTTCCCCTCACAGCTCCGTAGGCAAGCACCATGGTCTTGTAGCGGATGCGAATGTGTACAGGTAGCTACATGCAGCTCTCGCTTTGATCTCAAAACAAGGCCATCTACTCACGACTGTAACACAGTCCAGTTCAAAGTAAATCCATATATGGCAATGGTCTTTTTGCATATACAGTGCATTCGGAAAGTATTCAGACCGCTCAACATTTTCAACATTTTGTTACGTTACAGCCTTATTCTAAAATAGATTTTTTGCAAATGTATAAAAAATACAAACTGAAATATCACTTTTACATAAGTATTCAGACCCGGTTGAAGCACCTTTGGCAGTGTTTTGAGTCTTCTTGGGTATGACACTACAAACTTGGCACATCTGTATTTGGGGAGTTTCTCCCATTCTTCTCCGCAGATCCTTTCAAGCTCTGTCAGGTTGGATGGGGACCGTCGCTTCACAGCTACTTTCAGGTCTCTCCAGAGATGTTTGATTGAGTTCAAGTCTGGGCTCTGGCTGGGCCACTCAAGGACATTCAGAGACTTGTCCCGAAGCCACTCCTGCATTGTCTTGGCTGTGTGCTTAGGGTCGGTGTCCTGTTGGAAGGTGAACCTTCGCCTCAGTCTGAGGTCCTGAGCCCTCTGGAGCAGGATTTCATCAAGGATCTCTCTGTACTTTGCTTCATTCATCTTTCCCTCAATCCTGACTAGTCTCCCAGTACCTGTCGCTGAAAAACATCTCCGCAGCATGATGCTGCCACCACCATGCTTCACCGTAGGGATGGTGCCAGGTTCCCTCCAGACGTGACGTTTGGCATTCAGGCCAAGGAGTTCAATCTTGGTTTCATCAGACCAGATAATCTTGTTTATTATGGTCTGAGAGTCCGTAGGTGCCTTTTGGCAAACTCCAAGCGGGCAGTTATGTGCCTTTTACTGAGGAGTGGCTTTCGTCTGGCCACTCTACCATAAAGGCCTGATTGGTGGAGTGCTGCAGAGATGGTTTTCCTTCTGGAAGGTTTGCCCATCTCCACAGAGGAACTCTGGAGCTCTGTCAGAGTGACCATCGGGTTCTTAGTCACCTCCCTGACCAAGGCCCTTCTCACCCGATTGCTCAGTTTGACTGGGCGGCCAGCTCTAGGAAGAGTCTTGGTGGTTCCAAACATCTTCCATTTAAGAATGATGTAGGCCACTGTGTTTTTGGGGACCTTCAATGTTGCAGATATTTTTTGGGACCCTTCCCCAGATCTGGGCCTCAGCACAATCCTTTCTCTGAGCTATACGGACAATTCCTTCGACCTCATGGCTTGTTTTTTGCTCTGACATGCACTGTCCACTGTGGGACCTTATATAGACAGGTGTGTACCATTCCAAATCATGTCCAATCAATTGATTTTACCACAGGTGGACAACAATCAAGTTGTAGAAACATCTCAAGGATGATCAATTGAAACAGGATGCACCTGAGCTCAATTTCGAGTCTCATAGTAAAGGGTTAGAATGCTTATGTAAATAAGGTATTTCTGTTTAGTTTTTTTAACCTGTTTTCGCTTTAACATTGAGGTATTGTGTGCAGATTGATGGGGAATTTGTTCTATTTAATTATTTTTTAGAATAAGGCTATAACGTAACAAAATGTGGAAAAAGTCAAGCGGGCCTGAATACTTTCCCGAATGCACTGTAGGCCTACTGCAGGTCTGATTGCTAATGCCGAACCAGTCTGTGTAGAGTACGGGCTTATGAAAGGGTTGAATACAAAGTGTTGACAGTGAAACATTAAACATGTATTCGTTGACAGTCTCTCTCTAGTCAAGGTTTTAAACGTTTTGAAATCTCACAGTATCAACTTTGATGTAGCTTTCTTTTATGCCTGTTACGTTATTGCAAACACGTTAATCTGAGCCATTCGATTGGCCAGCGGTAGACCTATAGTGCACTTGATTTGTCCTCCGGGCCCGCCGGGAAGGCAGAGTTTGACCATTCAGATACATGAAATGGTTCAAAAGGCAACAGTTTGAATCGGGTGCACCTACCTCCAACAGCCCGAGATGAATAAAAAAAAAGTAGGAACATAATGCTTTATCGTTGGGTTTTTACAAAAGTGTTTGGCGATCAACTAGGAATGCCTTGGAGATCGACCAGTCGATTGCAATCGACCGGTTGGTGACCACTATTCTAGTGAAGTTCAATATCGTGTTTCTCTCTGTGGCCTGATATTTCTCCTGTATGGCAGTCCCAGGAGAGTTGCGCGGCAGTTGCATGTAACTATTTGTTACATGCCGTATGCTTTGTAGACTTCACCGAACAGAAGTTGCTTTTCCGGTTTTGTGATGAAACAAAGGTGTGGTTGAATTCATTCTTCCGATTGTCTCGGCCTTAGGGTATATATCACAGTCGCAAGGCATATGAATGAACAGGATTTATAGAGAAAACAGCACAATTATCACAACACATGTATGCCTTGTTTTTTGGGCTTCCCCAGTGATTTTAACCACGCACCGCTACTGGTTGTTTCAGAACACTAAACGGACAGAACATTCAAAAGTACTAATGTAATGTTTCAATGCATTGCATCTCAGTAGGTCAGTAGTGCTTGTACACAATGTACAAACCTGATATTCCACCAATGACTTTGTAATTTCAATGACAGGTTTTTGTATCAACATTTCAGGTTCTCATAATAAACATGTCATTACAGGATTGCATATTAGTTTCCATGGCACAACATGTGCTTCAAAAGTAGCTAGAATTCATATAGGCCCAATATGGGCTGTATCTCAATCAATTTAGAAATAATACTATTTTCTGATGTTCCTACATTTTGTTGTGCTCCTAACTTTAAGTTGGGAGCACCAGTGTTACCAATGAAAATGTTTAATTTACAGCTCTGCTGTTGAGTCACCTTTATGTGATGCTGAGGTACGTTAGTGCCCATTGACTTCAGTAAGACATAGTCCTACTGTACTTTAACTCAACATTGACTTTAGTAAGACATAGTCCTACTGTATTTTAACTCAACATTGACTTCAGTAAGACATAGTCCTACTTTACTTTAACTCAACATTGACTTTAGTAAGACATAGTCCTACTGTATTTTAACTCAACATTGACTTTAGTCAGACATAGGTCTACTGTATTTTAACTCAACATTGACTTTAGTAAGACATACTCCTACTGTACTTTAACTCAACATTGACTTTAGTAAGACATATTCTTACTGTACTTTAACTCAACATTGACTTTAGTAAGACATAGTCTTACTGTATTTTAACTCAACATTGACTTTAGTCAGAGATAGTCCTACTGTATTTTAACTCAACATTGACTTTAGTAAGACATAGTCTTACTGTACTTTAACTCAACATTGACTTTAGTAAGACATAGTCCTACTGTATTTTAACTCAACATTGACTTTAGTCAGACATAGTCCTACTGTATTTTAACTCAACATTGACTTTAGTAAGACATAGTCTTACTGTACTTTAACTCAACATTGACTTCAGTAAGACATAGTCCTACTGTACTTTAACTCAACATTGACTTTAGTAAGACATAGTCTTACTGTACTTTAACTCAACATTGACTTTAGTAAGACATAGTCTTACTGTATTTTAACTCAACATTGACTTTAGTAAGACATAGTCTTACTGTATTTTAACTCAACATTGACTTCAGTAAGACATAGTCCTACTGTATTTTAACTCAACATTGACTTCAGTAAGACATAGTCCTACTGTATTTTAACTCAACATTGACTTCAGTAAGACATAGTCCTACTGTACTTTAACTCAACATTGACTTTAGTAAGACATAGTCCTACTGTACTTTAACTCAACATTGACTTTAGTCAGACATAGTCCTACTGTATTTTAACTCAACATTGACTTTAGTAAGACATAGTCCTACTGTATTTTAACTCAACATTGACTTTAGTAAGTTGTAGTCCTACTGTACTTTAACTCAACATTGACTTTAGTCAGACATAGTCCTACTGTATTTTAACTCAACATTGACTTCAGTAAGACATAGTCTTACTGTACTTTAACTCAACATTGACTTTAGTAAGACATAAAGCCTACTGTATTTTAACTCAACATTGACTTTAGTAAGTTGTAGTCCTACTGTACTTTAACTCAACATTGACTTTAGTCAGACATAGTCCTACTGTATTTTAACTCAACATTGACTTCAGTAAGACATAGTCCTACTGTATTTTAACTCAACATTGACTTTAGTAAGACATAAAGCCTACTGTATTTTAACTCAACATTGACTTTAGTAAGTTGTAGTCCTACTGTACTTTAACTCAACATTGACTTTAGTCAGACATAGTCCTACTGTATTTTAACTCAACATTGACTTCAGTAAGACATAGTCCTACTGTATTTTAACTCAACATTGACTTTAGTAAGTTGTAGTCCTACTGTACTTTAACTCAACATTGACTTTAGTAAGATAGAGTCTTACTGTACTTTAACTCAACATAGACTTTAGTAAGACATAGTCCTACTGTACTTTAACTCAACATTGACTTCAGTAAGACATAGTCCTACTGTACTTTAACTCAACATTGACTTTAGTAAGACATAGTCCTACTGTACTTTAACTCAACATTGACTTTAGTAAGACATAGTCCTACTGTACTTTAACTCAACATTGACTTCAGTAAGACATAGTCCTACTGTACTTTAACTCAACATTGACTTTAGTCAGACATAGTCCTACTGTACTTTAACTCAACATTGACTTTAGTCAGACATAGTCCTACTGTATTTTAACTCAACATTGACTTTAGTAGCATAACATGAAGCACATGTTAAGTCTCTCTGTTCCTTGAGAGAGAGCACAGGTAAATGCTGCACTAAAGAAATATGTAAAAAAAAATACCAACAGCAGTGGAGGAAAGCTTCACTCAATCCTTTCATACTTCTATCTCATGCCATTAAATTGTTGGCTCATGCATTTTACTATCTCAGAACTAAGAAAGTTGGTCCCGTTTTAAGACTAGGTGGTGAATTAACTTATTTAATCCAGAGTTGACAAATACATTTGCCTGACAGACCTGGGAGCCTGATGACACAGGGGCGGGCTTATAGGACAGATTAAAGCATACATAAACTGTATGTGCTTCCCAAATGAAACCCTATGCCTTTCATAGTGCACTACTTTTGACCATGGCACCATTTGGTACGCAGCCTGTGCCTGAATGTATAATGTATCATGGAAGCGTGTAAGTTCCATACTGATAAAAGAGACTTTGGAAGCTTCTTATCCCCTTTAAATGGACACGGAAAGAAAAGACAGTACCTCCGCCTTCGGTGCTTCAAAGAGTCAAGCAGGTCTTAAGCAGGTAGAGGGGTGGGGTAAGTCTGTTGAGGTCTGGGCTTATTGAAACTCTGAAGAGCTTGGAGCCGTGGAGGCTGGCTCTTCCTATTCTAAACATTATTTCTGCATAAGTGTAATAGATGTATTACCTCCCACTGTTTTCAAGGAGCTAGTTAGTAGTATCCGGGTTTCTCTGAATACAATGACTAAGAATTATATCGTGGCAATAGGGTTTTACCACCTTGATAATATAAATATACTATATATACAAAAGTATGTGGACACCCCTTCAAATGAGTAGATTCGGCTATTTCAGCCACATCCGTTGCTGACAGGTGTATAACATCGAGCACACAGCCATGCAATCTCCATAGCCCAACATTGGTAGTAGAATGGCCTTATTGAAAAGCTCAGTGACTTTCAACGTGGCACCGTCATAGGATGCAACTTTTCCAACAAGTCAGTTTGTCAAATGTCTGTCCTGCTAGAGTTGCTCTGATCAACTGTAAGTGCTGTTATTGTGAAGTGGAAACGTCTAGGTGCAACAACGGCTCAGCCGCGAAGTGGTAGGACACAGAATGGGACCGCCGAGTGCTGAAGCGTGTAGAGCGTAAAATATTGTCTGTCCTCAGATGCAACACTGTCGAGTTCCAAACTGCCTCTGGAAGCAACATCAGCACAAGAATTGTTCATCGGGAGTTTTATGAAATGGGTTTCCATGGCCGAGAAGTCGCACACTAGCCTCAGATCACCATGCACAATGCCAGGCGTTGGCTGGAGTGGTGTAAAGCTCACCGCCATTGGACTCTGGAGCAGTGGAAACATGTTCTCTGGAGTGATGAACCACGCCTTACCATCTGGCAGTCTGACGGACGAATCTGGGTTTGGAGGATATCAGGTTAAGGCTACCTGCCCGAATGCATAGTGCCAAGTTTGGTGGAGGAGGAATAATGGTCTGGGGCTGTTTTTCATGGTTTGGGCTAGGCCCCTTAGTTACAGTTTGAAGGCCCTTTCCTGTTTCAACATGACAATGCCCCCGTGCACAAAGCCAGGTACGTACAGAAAATGGTTTGTCGAGATCGGTGAGGAAGAACTTGACTGGCCTGTACAGAGCCCTGAACTCAACCCCATCCAAAACCTTTGGGATGAATTGGAACTCTGATTGCGAGCCAGTCTTAATCACCTAACGACCTCACTAATGCTCTTGTGGCTGAATGGAAGCAAGTCCCCTCAGCAATGTTCCAGTATCTAATGGAAAGACTTCCCAGAAGAGTGGAGGCTGTTATAGCAGCAAAGGGGGACCAATTCCATATTAATGCCCATGATTTTGGAATGAGATGTTCGACGAGCAGGTGTCCACATACTTTTGGCAACGTAGTGTATATATGTTTCTTTGGAAATGAACAATACTTTCTGTTCTCAGAAATGGTTGTTCCAGGAAAGGTATTCAAAGTCATGTACAGTAGGACCACATTGAGACAAACTACTTATAACGACCCAGTTATAAACTAAATCATGTGTATGACTACATTTCCTGGGACAATCTTTTTTTGAGAACACTCAAAAATCATGTATTGTTAATTTCCGAAGAACACAGAAACTGCTTGCTTTGGATATATTTAGATTATCAAGGGAGTAAAACTAAACCATGATCAGTTGACATCAGTATATAAACACAAAACCTCAAGGAAAGTATCCAGGAAAGTAGTACAGAGTAAATGATACAACAGTAACATCTTTCCAGTTTATTCAAAAACACAGATATGACATTTATTGGAATGAATGTGAGGTGAGTCTAAAATAAAATGTCAGAAAACACATTCATCATAAAAATTAAAAGCCCAGAATGCTCAAGAGGGATATTTGTGGACCAAGACAAACTCAAACGGTGATGAACAAAGCAGAGACCCTACCTCCCGGGAAGAAGTCTCTTAAACATTTATTTAACTATTTTCTCCCTCCATCTCTCCCTCTCCTCCCGGTGCCCCCAAAAATGTAATGTGTCAGGATGATGACACGATGTCCAGAAGATACGCTCAAAGTCTTCCAAACCTATTAGTGTGAATGGCAAGGTCTTCTTGTCTGAGTATCTTCTCTCTCTGTTCTCTCTCCTCTCTCTCTCCCCACCCCTCCCTCCCTCCTTCCCATATGTATAACTAACTTTCATTCTCGTGATCAAAGAGTACCAGCGTTCGACACGGCGCTCCCCCAAGGAGTTGCTGTTGCGCAGCCTCTAAAAAGGAGACGTCCGCTAATAAATTAATTATTCTCTCAAGCAAATAGCTCTTTATGAATAAGTTATTACTGATTTAGACTTCAATGCCAAGGAGTAGGAGAGGTCTGGGGAAGTGGGGGGTTGAGTTGAGGGTTGGGATAGAGAGTGAGGGTGTTGTTAGTGTATAAAATAAACAATCGTCTTTCTTGCCGGGAGACCCATTTAACAGATGCTTCAATGCTTCTAACTTTCAGGAATGTTTGGTGATCGATGCATTCATTCTGGTTGTTGTTTGTTTTTCTACCTGTAAAACTGAAAGAATGTAGACGTTTCCTCTGCAACTATAGATGCTAGCTAACAGCCCTTACCCTTTGCACCATGTTAAGCTTGGCTAGCCAGTAGCAGCCTAGCGGGATATTGTGAATCTGTCTTGGGAAGGGTATTTATCCTTTGGCTACGCTAACGGTATGTTCCTTGCATCACCCATCCCTTACCTTACAGCCACTGAGGGTATATATCATTCTGAACCAGCTAGAGTGATACAGCAAAGGGATATTGTGACTGGTCGGCAGTTGGGGTCATTAAGGAAATTCATATTCACAACAGATACCTCATTTAACTTTCCAATTGATTTTAAGCTGACACCCATTCAACATGCACAGCAAATGTTCATGGTATGGGCTTCGAGTCATTGAGGCTAAACATTCATTCGGCGGTATCACAGAGCGTTGTTTGGCCTTTGTAAAACATTCATTACACACAGGGGCATCCCAGATAATAAAGACCTTGATTGGAATGCTACTTTCCTCTAAATTGCTTTGACTAAAAATCCTCTGCTTAATTCAACGCCGACCGACATGAGGCATTTGAGTAAACGCAATGACTGACAGGCCTCATAGAGCTAACTACAACAGATAAGAGAATCCATTAGCCATGGGTTTTTTCTACTCTTGACGAGGCCAATAAAAATCATTTTATTTTGGCGCAGGAAGTCCATATATGTGGAAATACCCTGACAATTTTTTTTATTTCAATGCAGCTGCCATATTTGGAGATGGAGTCGGGGGTGAAATACAGTCAACCAGCTCTGTGTGTGTAATCCTGACTCGGAGCAGAGAGGAGGATCTCTGTATAAACAAGTTAGCAAAGCCTGGGCAGGTGGATGTTGAGCTAACAGTCTTAGTCGTTAATTGACTGAATAAGACCAATAAAGCCAGACTAATGGGTGTGGGGTTGCAAGAAGGAGCATCATCACATAATCTTAGCGATCAAATTATAATGGCCAGAGTGTGTGTGTGCGTGTCGTTGTGTTTGCGTGACGTTGTGTGTGTTTGTATGTTTGCGTGACCGAGTGTGTGTTTCTGTGTGTGTGTGTCCGTCTTTTCAGGGCCATTGGCTCGATCTCAAAAGCATGCTCATGCCCTGACACTGACAGTATGAAGAGTCATCGTGATGATAATGGTACTGGTAATATGATGCCTCTCCTCCCACTACACTTTGTCTGTTACTGCTGCTTCCTCCTCGACAGCTGCTACAGTAATCCTCTAACACACACACACACTAGGTTTATCCAATATATATTTGCATAGACACTGGCTCTCAGTGATTAAGTCACTGATATTCACACTGCAGGCATTATTCAACCTAAACTGGTCACAGGATTTCAATTTATTCAGGATAACCCTTCAATAAAGAAAAAATATAGTATTGTGTCTTAAAGACTACCAAGTTAGTGTATTTGTACCTCATAAGTTCCTGACACAATTTCATTAGAAGCTGGCACGTACAGCAACAGATGGCTGATAAACACTTAGGCAGCCCAAGGTTCTGTTGTGCTACAGTGATCATGTTTGTCAAATCTACAACATCTATTTGTTTGTGTTTGTGTGTGTGTGTGTGTGTGTGTGTGTGTGTGTGTGTGTGTGTGTGTGTGTGTGTGTGTGTGTGTGTGTGTGTGTGTGTGTGTGTGTGTGTGTGTGTGTGTGTGTGTGTGTGTGTGTGTGTGTGTGTGTGTGTGAAATCAGTGGTGCAACAGAAAGGAGCAATTAAAACAGCTCTGTTCCAATATCCACACTAGCATATACCACTTGGTATGAAGCAATGTATTGAACATGCATTCTATTTACGGACAAGCAAACAGTCTCTGGACTGGGCAAACGCATGTATAGGAGCAGAAGCTGATAGGGGGCAGCAGTAAACAAGTCATGAATTATTGAATTGAAGAAGAACCTGAAAGGGGAATGTCTTCTGGCCCATGCTCAGTGCAGGGGATGTTCAGAAAATGTCTCTGAAATTCTCCATCCAGGTGAGGAGGTCAGAGCGCTCGTAATTCTACATCTCCACAACACAGGGCAGAGAACAGAGAGAAGGCCTCAGTATCACTGCAGCCCTTGTCCCTATTGGGTCCTGGTAAAAGAAAATGTACACACACACCACACACACACACGCGATCCCTCTTGTGCCGGTAGCAGCAGTGCCTATTACCATTTAGGACCATGGAGAGTGACAAAGTGTCGCTGCACAAAGTCAGCCATTTTGGGGATGGATGAGACCATTCTGGTAACTACGGCTGTAGTAATACAGTAGTCACCCCCTAAAAAGGGACTTAGTGGCTATCTACATGAAGCAACTTCTTTATATGCATTTTCTATCAATCAAGTTTATTTTATATAGCCCTTCGTACATCAGCTAATATCTCGAAGTGCTGTACAGACACCCAGCCTAAAACCCCAAACAGCAAGCAATGCAGGTGTAGAAGCACGGTGGCTAGGAAAAACTCCCATGAAAGGCCAAAACCTGGGAAGAAACCTAGAGAGGAACCAGGCTATGAGGGGTGGCCAGTCCTCTTCTGGCTATTCCGGGTGGAGATTATAACAGAACTATGCCAAGATGTTCAAAATGTTCACAAGTGACAAGCATGGTCAAATAATAATCATGAATAATTTTCAGTTGGCTTTTCATAGCCGATCATTAAGAGTTGAAAACAGCAGGTCTGGGACAGGTGGCGGTTCCATAACCGCAGGCAGAACAGTTGAAACTGGAATAGCAGCAAGGCCAGGTGGACTGGGGACAGCAAGGAGTCATCATGCCCGGTAGTCCTGACGTATGGTCCTAGGGCTCAGGTCCTCCGAGAGAGAGAAAGAAAGAGAGAAGGAGAGAATTAGAGAGAGCCAAGATTTTCAATATGTTCATAAATGACAAGCATGGTCAAGTAATAATCAGGAATAAATGTCAGTTGGCTTTTCATAGCCGATCATTAAGAGTTGAAAACAGCAGATCTGGGACAGGTAGGGGTTCCATAACCGCAGGCAGAACAGTTGAAACTGGAATAGCAGCAAGGCCAGGTGGACTGGGGACAGCAAGGAGTCATCATGCCCGGTTTGCCGTGACGTATGGTCCTAGGGCTCAGGTTCTCCGAGAGAGAGAAAGAAAGAGAGAACGAGAGAATTAGAGAGAGCATACTTAAATTCACACAGGACACTGGATAAGACAGGAGAAGTACTCCAGGTATAACCAACTGACCCTAGCCCCCCGACACATAGACTACTGCAGCTTAAATACTCGAGGCTGAGACAGGAGGGGTCAGGAGACACTGTGGCCCCATCCGATGATACCCCCGGACAGGGCCAAACAGGAAGGATATAACCCCACCCACTTTGCCAAAGCACAGCCCCCGCACCACAAGAGGGATACTTTCAACCACCAACTTACAATCCTGAGACAAGGCCGAGTATAGCCCACAAAGATCTCCACCACAGCACAAACCAAGGGGGGGCGCCAACCCAGACAGGAAGATCACGTCAGTAACTCAACCCACTCAAGTGACGCACCCCTCCTAGGGACGGCATGAAAGAGCACCAGTAAGCCAGTGACTCAGCCCCTGTAATAGGGTTAGAGGCAGAGAATCCCAGTGGAGAGAGGGGAACCGGCCAGGCAGAGACAGCAAGGGCGGTTCGTTGCTCCAGAGCCTTTCCGTTCACCTTCACACTCCTGGGCCAGACTACACTCAATCATATGACCTACTGAAGAGATAAGTCTTCAGTAAAGACTTAAAGGTTGAGACCGAGTCTGCGTCTCACACATGGGTAGGCAGACCGTTCCATAAAAATGGAGATCTATAGGAGAAAGCCCTGCCTCCCGCTGTTTGCTTAGAAATTCTAGGGACAATTAGGAGGCCTGCGTCTTGTGACCGTAGCGTACGTATAGGTATGTACGGCAGGACCAACTCGGAAAGACAGGTAGGAGCAAGCCCATGTAATGCTTTATAGGTTAACAGTAAAACCTTGAAATCAGCCCTTGCCTTAACAGGAAGCCAGTGTAGGGAAGCTAGCACTGGAGTAATATGATCAAATTTCTTGGTTCTAGTCAGGATTCTAGCAGCCGTATTTAGCACTAACTGAAGTTTATTTAGTGCTTTATCCGGGTAGCCGGAAAGTAGAGCATTGCAGTAGTCTAACCTAGAAGTAACAAATGCATGGATAAATTTTTCTGCATCATTTTTGATTGATTGATTGATTGATTGATTGATATGCATTTTCTACAGCAAGATGATATCACTTAATGCCTCGTTATCATTATGAGCTAGCTTGCTAATTATCTTTTGGATAGTGAGAATTAAGAATACACAGCAGGTTTATGTGATAGACACTGTAGTTTTTAGTTTTACACTCCCCACTCAGACCACTCCCAGGCAGTCTGAGCAAATTCTTTGCTTAAGCAATTGCTCTCTGTTAAGAAGCTTTCTTTGTTTCTTTTTGACAATTTTAATTGAAAACAATCACAGTAAGGTACTTAATTGATACCTAGAAATTATTTGATATGGAGATAAAAACGGCTGCGATGTTCCAATATTACACAGGGAGTTTTAAGTTAGGGTTTTTTCCTCTCTAACTCTCTCTAAACACAATTACCCTGTCTCTCGCTATCTCTCTCTCTCTCTCCCTCTCTCTCCCTCTCTACCTTGCCCTCTCTATCTCTCTCTATCTCCTCCCCTCTCTCTCCATTCAATTAAATTTTCATTTCAATTTAAGGTCTTTATTGGCATGGGAAACATATGTTAACATTGCCAAAGTAAGTGGAGTAGATAATATACAAAAGTGAAATAAACAATAAAAATGAACAGTAAACATTACACTCATCTACAAATGGTTAAAGTACAAAAGGGAAAATAAATAAGCATAAATATGGGTTGTATTTACAATGGTGTTTGTTTTTCACTGGTTGACATTTTCTTGTGACAACAGGTCACAAATCTTGCTGCTGTGATGGCACACAGTGGTATTTCACCCATTAGATATGGGGGTATATCAAAATTGGGTTTGTTTTCTAATTCTTTGTGGGTCTGTGTAATCTGAGGGAAATATGTGTCTAATATGGTCATACATTGGGCAGGTGGTTAGGAAGTGCAGCTCAGTTTCCACCTTATTTTGTGGGCAGTGCGCACATAGCTTGTCTTCTCTTGAGAGCCAGGTCTGCCTACGGCGGCCTTTCTTAATAGCAAGGCTATGCTCACTGAGTTTGTACATAGTCAAAGCTTTCCTTAAGTTTGGGTCAGTCACAGTGGTCAGGTATTCTGCCACTGTGTACTCTCTGTTCAGGGCCAAATATCATTCTAGTTTGCTCTGTTTTTTTGTTGTTAATTATTTCCAACATGTCAAGTAATTCTCTTTTTGTTTTCTCATGATTTGGTTGGGTCTAATTGTGTTGCTGTCCTGGGGCTCTGTTGGGTGTGTTTGTGTTTGTGAACAGAGCCCCAGGACCAGCTTGCTTAGGGGACTCTTCTTCAGGTTCATCTCTCTGTAGGTGATGGCTTTGTTATGGAAGGTTTGGGAATCGCTTTCTTTTAGGTGATTGTAGAATTTAACGTCTCTTTTCTGGATTTTGATAATTAGCCGGTATCGGCCTAATTCTGCTCTGCATGCATTATTTGGTGTTCTACGTTATACACGGAGGATATTTTTGCAGAATTCTGCATGCAGAGTCTTAATTTGGTGTCTGTCACATTTTGTGAGTTCTTGGTTGGTGAGCGGACCCCAGACCTCACAACCATAAAGGCAATGGGTTCTATAACTGATTCAAGTATTTTTAGCCAGATCCTAATTGGTATGTCAAATTTTATGTTCCCTTTCATGGCATAGAATGCCCTTCTTGCCTTGTCTCTCAGATCGTTCACAAAGTTACCTGTGGCGCTGATCTTTAGGCCAAGTTATGTGTAGTTTTTTGTGTGCTCTAGGGCAACGGTGTCTAGATGGAATGTGTATTTGTGGTCGTGGCAACTGGACCTTTTTTGGAATACCATTATTTTGGTCTTACTGAGATTTGCGGTCAGGGCCCAGGTCTGGCAGAATCTGTGCAGAAGATCTAGGTGCTGCTGTAGACCCTCCTTGGTTGGTGACAGAAGCACCAGATCATCAGCAAACAGACATTTGACTGTTCTAGGAGAGTGAGGCCGAGTGCTGCAGACTTTTCTAGTGCCCTCGCCAATTCGTTGATATATATAGGTTGAAGAGGGATTGGCTTAAGCTGCATCCCTGTCTTACCCCACGGCCCTGTGGGAAGAAATGTGTGTTTTTTGCTAACTTTAACCGCGTACTTGTTTTTTGTGTACACGTGTACGTCGTATGTTTTTCCCCCAACACCACTTTCCATCAATTTGTATAGCAGACCCTCATGCCAAATTGAGTCGAAGGCATTTTTTAAATCAACAAAGCATGAGAAGACTTTGACTTTGTTTTGGTTTGTTTGTTGGTCAATTAGGATGTGCAGGGTGAATACGTGGTCTGTCGTATGATAATTTGGTAAAAAGCCAATTTGACATTTTCTCAGTACATTGTTTTCACTGAGGAAATGTACGGGTCTGCTGTTAATGATAATGCAGAGGATTTTCCCAAGGTTGCTGTTGACGCATATCCCACGGTAGTTATCGGGGTCAAATTTGTCTCCACTTTTGTGGATTGGGGTGATCAGTCCTTGGTTCCAAATATTGGGGAAAATATTTAAAAAATAGTTTTAGTATAGCCAATTTGAATTTATTGTCTGCATATTTGATAATTTCATTGAGGATACCATCAACACCACATGCCTTTTTGGGTTGGAGGGTTTTTATTTTGTCCTTTAGTTCATTCAAGGTAATTAGAGAATCCAGTGGGTTCTGGTAGTCTTTAATAGTTGATTCTAAGATTTGTAATTGATTATGTATATGTTTTTGCTGTTTGTTCTTTGTTGTAGAGTCAAACAGATTGGAGAAGTGGTTTACCCATACATCTCCATTTTAAATAGATAATTCTTTGTGTTGTTGTTTTAGTGTTTTCCAATTTTTCCAGAAGAGGTTAGCGTCAATGAATTCTTTAATTACACTGAGCTGATTTCTGACGTGCTGTTCCTTCTTTTGCGTAGTGTATTTCTGTATAGTTTTAGTGATTCACCATAGTGAAGCCGTAGACTCATGTTTCCTGGGTCTCTATGTTTTTGGTTGGACAGGTTTCTCAATTTCTTTCTTAGATTTTTGCATTCTTCATCAAACCATTTGTTGTTGTTCATTTTCTTTGGTTTTCTATTTGAGATTCTATTTTTAGATTTGATAGGGAAGCTGAGAGGTCAAATATACTGTTAAGATTTTCTACTGCCAAGTTTACACCTTCACTATTACAGTGGAACGTTTTGTCCAGGAAGGTGTCTCACTCTCTGTCACTCTCCCTCTCTCTCTCTCCATTATTCCTTCTTTATGTATCTCTTTATCTTTGCCTTTGTGAGTTTTTCTCCTCCTTCTCTTTCTCCACCCCCCGCCCTCTCTCTCTCTCTCTCTCTCTCTCTCCGTCTCTCTCTTTCTCTGTCTCTCTCACTTTCTCTCTCCGTCTCCATATCAATTCAATTCAATTCAAGGGGCTTTATTGGCATGGGAAACATGTGTTAACATTGAGTGAGGTAGATAATATACAAAAGTTAAATGAACAATAAAAATTAACAGTAAACATTACACATACAGAAGTTTCAAAACAATAAAGACATCACAAATGTCATATTGTATATATACAGTGTTGTAACAATGTACAAATGGTTAAAGTACACAAGGGAAAATAAATAAGCATAGCTCTGCTCTGTCTCATGCTCTAGCTCTGCTCTAGCTCTGCTCATAGCAAGCTCTGTCTCTGTCTCTATGTCTATGTCTCTCTCTCTCTCTCTCTCTCTCTCTCTCTCTCTCTCTCTCTCATTCTTTCTCATTATTTCATATCTCTGTCTCTCACACTTTCTATCTCTATCTATCTATCTATCTATCTATCTATCTATCTATCTCTCTCTCTCTCTCTCTCTCTCTCTCTCTCTCTCTCTCTCTCTCTCTCTCTCTCTCTCTCTCTCTCTCTCTCTCTCTCTCTCTCTCTCTCTCTCTCTGCCTCTCTCTCTCTGCCTCTCTCTCTCTGCCTCTCTCTCTCTCTCTCTCTCTCTCTCTCTCTCTCTCTCTCTCTCTCTCTCTCTCTCTCTCTCTCTCTCTCTCTCTCTCTCTCTCTCTCTCTCTCTCTCTCTCTCTCTCTCTCTCTCTCTATCTCTCTTTCTCTCCGTCTCTCTCTCTCTCTCTCTCTCTCCATTATTCCTTCTCCATATGTATCTCTTTATCTTTGCCTGTGTGTGACTTTTTCTCTTCCTTCTCTTTCTCCACCCCCCCGCCCGCTCTCTCTGTCTCTCTGTCTCTCTGTCTCTCTGTCTCTCTGTCTCTCTGTCTCTGTCTCCCTGTCTCTCTCTCTCTCTATGTCTCTCTCTCTCTCTCTCTCTCTCTCTCTCTCTCTCTCTCTCTCTCTCTCTCTCTCTCTCTCTCTCTCTCTCTCTCTCTCTCTCTCTCTCTCTCTCTCTCTCTCTCTCTCTCTCTCTCTCTCTCTCTCTCTCTCTCTCAATTCAATTCAATTCAATTCAAGGGGCTTTATTGGCATGGGAAACATGTGTTAACATTGCCAAAGCAAGTGAGGTAGATATTATACAAAAGTGAAATAAACAATACAAATTAACAGTAAACATTACACATACAGAAGTTTCAAAACAATAAAGACATTACAAATCTCTCTCTCTCTCTCTCTCTCTCTCTCTCTTTCTCATTCTTTCTCTTCCTCTCCATTATTTCTTCTCTATATGTCTCTCTTTATCTTTGCCTGTGTGTGACTTGTTCTCCTCCTTCTCTCTCTCCACCCCCCGCCCCCTCACTCTCTGTCTCTTCATCATTGTCATCTCACAAGGAGACAGTGACAGTGGGGGCTCTTGTCCTTGGACTTGGGAGCCAAGGCCCCACTTTTGACAGGCATGATGAGCTACTTGTTCCTTCCACACAATCACCGTAATACCTGAGTCTTAGCCGGGGAGGGGATGTTTGTCTGTCAACGCTCATTATATCAGACCACAGAGGAGGACAAGGGACGCAAGAAGGCACTCACACACACTTGCAAGCAGACATGCACAAACACACACTTGCAAATCCACAAATGTCTGAACAGTCACATACATGCATGCACATTTACACATGCACCCAGTCACACACACTCACACACATTCCAGGAAGAGGTATGTCATGCCTGCGCCACATGCCTGGGGTGAGAGAACCTTTGTGGGCTCCAAAGCTCGTGTGGTAGTGTCTTCTTCCTCCCTTTCTCTCCCCTGGTGTCAGAACAGCCCTGTGCAACAGGAGATACCCCCCACTGTGTTCTGTTTCCTCCTCACTCTCCTTCCCTTCCCTGACACCTTGGTGACATTTTCGCCAGTGAAGAAGGCAGAGTGATATCTCTCTCCTTTCTCTTCTCTCTCTCTCCTGCATTGGGAGACTGGTTCACTGCAGTGCCACACTCTGTTCCCCACCATCTTTGTTGTGAAGACTCACAATACACTCCACACTGTGTACATGCAATATGCACTCTTAGGTCATCGACATTAGTCAGGCATACAAACAAGACAATGGAGAAGCAATACGAGTCTCAAGACAAGACACTGTATGTAGTTACCTTCTATAGTAGAACATGTGTCCTCATGCCTGTGTGTCCATTCCCTCTACAGGAAGCAGTGAAGGACAACCACAAGAAGAGGGAGATGGAGGAGAAGATCAAGAGAGCCCGACTGGCCAAGGAGAAAGCGGAGCATGAGAAGCAGGAGCGCCAGCAGAAGAAGAAGCAGCTGATTGACATGAACAAAGGTACGCCACTTCTTCTGTCACTTCTAGAGAGAGAGAGAGAGAGAGAGAGAGAGAGAGAGAGAGAGAGACAGACAGACAGTGAGAGATTGAGAGTGTGTTAGAGAGAGTGTGTGGGGGGAGGGGGCTATGTGTTTATGTGTCTGGGTGTGTGTGTGTGTTTGAGAGAGAGTATATGTGTGTGTGTGCGCAAGTGTGTGTGTGTGTTGAGGGGTGTGTAGCATGTGTGAGGGTTGAAGCATTGAACTGTACCTCACATTGAGTCTAACTGCAGGGGGTGGGAGATGCATCTTTATCACTGAGAAGAAATCACATGCTTCGCATGTGTTTTATCCTGTCTCTATTTAATAGCGAACAACAGTGTGGTATAGCATCCATATTCATATGTTTTGTTCAATATTCATATATGTATTATTGATATCATTGTGATGATGATTGCTAATAATAGTAGTCATAGTTGTAGGCTAATAGTTACAGTACTAATACTACAGTATTAGTCAATGTAGTACAGCACATTATTTTCAAATAGCTACGTAAAAAAAAAAGTATATTTGAACCAAGGTATAAGTAGTACTATTAGTAGTTATAGTCGTCACCCTAGTAGTAGCAGTAGAAATAGTCACAGTTACATGAAAGCCTGGCAGTTCCTGTGCGAATCCCTATTATGTCATTGTGTTCATCACTGTGGTGGCTGTGGGGTGACGAGCAGAGAGCTGGCCGCCTGCCGCCAGTGTCGTGGTGATGTAGGGATCTCAGGTCCACTGGCTTTGTAGAGCAGACAGTTGATAGGACTGGCACACAGAATCACACATACATTCATGAGGAGGCCATTTTTTTCACCACACTAGTCATGCTATTAAAACATTTAACAACCCTGGATGGCTAACGTGGATTTTTATTCAGACTTTTTCAAACATAGAAATGGAAGATAAATGAGAGGATAATCATTTTGAAATGTTTACAACCGTAAAACTTCAAGTGAGACATTTATTGTAGTTACAGGAAGTTTAAGAGAGATTTGTTGGAAGTTATTTCCCCTAACTTCCTGGTTTCGATTTGGACTTGGATTACTTTCTCTCTCCGACTCTGTCCCAGCCGGGTTGTTTATAGCTTATCGTTTTGACCGACTGCCTTTTTATCTTTCTCATAAACAGTGTAATGGTGGTGAAAACGCTATTGATTATTTCAGACGGCACAGTTATTCAGACATGGCAAATAGCAATAGAGATCTCTGTGCCCTATTACTGAATGACATTGAGACAGGCAAAATGTTGTGCCTAGAGGCCTAGGGGGGCTGGGAACCAGTCAGCGTGGTCTTTTTTGTTATTTTCTGACAAACACACTGGGAGTTTTTACAATCCACCAGCTTCAAATGTCACAGCTAGCCGAGGACCTTTCTGTAGCTCTGCTGTGTTCAGCAATGTGACAAGCCGCTCCAAGTCACTCTCCATCACACACTGCTGCTCTAACTCTCTGCCAGATAATTGATGCATGCAACTTTTTCAAGCAGAGAACTCTTTGAAAGCTTCATTTTTAATAATCCAGAATGGCTGTCTTCTGAAGATGCCTGGGAAGCCTATCCCTCTCTCTTTTCGCTCTCTCTCTCTCTACTCTCTCTCTCTCTCGCTCTCGCTCTACTCTCTCTCTCGCTCTCTCTCTCATTCCTGTTCTCTCTGCCTCTGTCTGTTTCTCTCTGTTTCTCTCTTTCTCCCTTCCTCCCAGCTCTGTCCCTCCCCCTCTCTCTTACCCTCTCTTTATGTCTAAGCAGATGGAGGAAAGTAGGTGTGATATTAAATATTTCTGCTGGAGCAGATTTGGATCTCTGTTTCAGTCGGAAGACACCATAATACGTTGGGGGATGAATAAAACATGACAAGGACACGGACTGGTAGCCTGGAGCCTAAGAGATAGCATGGATACTCTGCCATCCCCGTCACCCGACTCCTGGTCTCTCCCGACTTTGTATCTGATCATCCAGAAGTAGGAATTCTGAGCCTTTCAAGTTTCAAGGACGATGATACCTACAAGCTTTATATCATTGGCAGTTGGTGGTTCTGAAATCAATAAGCCAATACGATTTAGTCAAAGTCGACTCGTCCCCCTTAGAAATGTTCTTTCGTCATATTTTATACCCTGACTAGGTAATTTTTGTGAAGTACAAGAAGGGGAATGACAGTTGGATGATTTTTTTACCCTGTCTAAATGGGACTATGAACAGCAAACTCAGCTTGATGGGGGTTAAAGGTTAGGGTTTCTCTGTCTTTTGTCTCTTGTGAGTAGACTCTGCTTCGACTCAGTTTCTCTCTTTAGCTCTCTGTTCAGAACACAGATTAGACAGATTATTTTTCCATTGTATTCTTCATAATTGTTTCTACCCTGCTGGCTAGTATCAGCCTTCCTCTCCTACAGATGACAGCCTTGGGTGTGAGAGGCTCCTCGGCTAGCCTTGCTATCCACACTCATCACCAGCAGGCCTCATTGACGGCACTGTTGAAAAATTCTATGTGTACTTCAACAGTTTGCTGGAGTTAGTGAGTTGGATGCCTTACATCCATATTTTATGGCCCGGCATCAAACATGTTTTAATAAAAAGTTGGGGAAGATAAGGCAGTGTATGGTTTCTGAGGCAGATAATATTTTATTCTTCTAAACCATTTATCAATCATATCCAACCATTTTCAGCATTAATGTTGCATGGGTGGGCCGGTTATGGAGCTAGAATAGATCTCTACGTTTGATATAACACATTTTCTTGGACATGTATTTAATTCCAAATAATACTTTGTGATAATACATTTACACTTTCAACACCTTTATTGCAGGCAAATATCTTCTCACAGCCAGCTGGCACGAACATATGGCCATTCTTTTCCTGGAATGACATACATGTAAATTAAGCTTTTCAATATATATTTTCTATGGATTTATGCATTCATTCATTCCAAAATTTGATGGATCATACCATGGTGTTTAATGTAATTTCTAGGGGCTATTTTGGTAAAGAGATAGATTTAAGTCATTTTGCAAATTAAGAACTAATCTTCTTCACATGCAAATGATTAACAATGAAATGCATATTTAATGACAATTTAATACATTTAGCTTTAAGAGGATGGTGGTGGTGGTAGGGTGGGGGGAGAGGCTGATCGACAAATGCTTTTAGGAAATGGGACACGAGTGAAACTTGAGAATATGCCCTTTTGTGAGTTCAGTCAGCGAGTACTTCCTGGAACGCCCGTGATTGATGCGCGAGACAAGGGTCGGGCTAAATCTGTTTTCGTTGTGAAGTATTAGAAATACTAATATGGGAAATTGCTTATGAAATCATTACGTGCTTCTCTCCATTTGTTTTAATTTGCCCTAAGTGGATTCCCATATTCTCTTGGACTAACCAGATGTTCACCATTCAACCCAAATTGCTTTACCCCGGCTGCAAGTGAACGGGTGAGCCAACGCTGCTGTAAAATAGAGCCTAGATCTGCCGTAATCCTTCTGTCTCTAATAGGAAAAGATGTTTCATCCCAGCAGGGTATTTATTAGGCCGGCAGATATGAAACAATGTCACAGAGAGTGTTCAGACACAGCCTGTAGAGCGAGGGGGAGGGAGAAAGAGAGAGAGGGGGGCAGGAAGAGAGAAGGGTGGAGGGAGAGAGGAAGGGAGGGAGAGGGAGGAAAGGAGGGAGGGGGAGAAAGAAATAGAGAGGAGCGAGAGAGAGAGGGGGGGGGGGTTGGCCACAGAAATGACTGGACATTCTAATGGGGAAAACACACAGGTCTGTTGAAGTTAAAACACACTTTATTTAGAAGTTGAATATCATTGATATTTTAACCATCAGAGGGAGTAGGGGAGTGGAGAAGTGGGCATTGGTGACACACGTGCCTGGCTGGCATCAGACAGGGTCAGTATTGGAACAATTCAACAAGTTAAAAAGTCATTTGAACATGTTTCGTAATAACAAAGCAGATATCTGCTAGTAAATACAAAGCCTAGTCAGATGAATTTACATTTCACATGAATCACAACACACTTTATTTAAAAAGGATTAAAAGAATGACCACCGTAATTTGATATGTTCATTCTCCTGTTTGGTTAGCTTACATTATATAGTATTATGACATACAGCACCTTCAGAAAATATTCATACCCCTTGACTTATTTCACATTTGTTGTCTTACAGCCTGAATTGAAATGGATTACGTTACATTTTTTCTCACCCGTCTACACACAATACCTCATAATGACAGTGTTTAAAAAAAAATGTTTGTACATTTATTGAAAATTAAATACAGAAATATCTAATTTACATACAGTACCAGTTCAAAGTTTGGACACTCCATCTCATTCAAGGGTTTTTCTTTATTTTTTACAATTTTCTGCATTGTAGAATAATAGTGAAGACATCACAATTAAGGCAGCCCCCCGCACCTCTCTGATTCAGAGGGGTTGGGTTAAATGCGGAAGACACATTTTAGTTGAATACATTCAGTTGGACAACTGACTAGGTATCCCTCTTTGCCTTTCCTTTCCTCCTCCATGCTTCATGGTGGGAACTACACACGCAGATATAATCCGTTCACCTAATATGCGTCTCACAAAGGTACGGTGGTTGGAACCAAAAATCAAAAATTTGGACTCATCAGACCAAAGGACAGATTTCCACCGGTCTAATGTCCATTGCTCGTGTTTCTTAGCCCATCAAGTCTCTTCTTTTTATTGGTGTCCTTTTCTAGTGGTTTCTTTGCAGCAATTCAACCACGATTCACACAGTCTCCTCTGAACAGTTGATGTTGAGATGTGTCTGTTACTTGAACTCTGTGAAGCATTTATTTGGGCTGCAATCTGAGGTGCAGTTAATTGCTGATTTCTGAGGCTGGTAACTCTAATGAACTTATTCTCTGGAACAGAGGTAACTCTGGGTCTTCCTTTCCTGTGGCGGTCCTCATGAGATCCAGTTTCATCATAGCACTTGATGGTTTTTGCGACTGCACTTGAAGGAACTTTCAAAGTTCTTGAAATGTTCAGCATTGACTGACCTTCATGTCTTAAAGTAATGATGGACTGTCGTTTCTCTTTGCTTATTTGAGCTGTTCTTGCCATAATATAGACTTAGCCCTATTTGGTAAAATACCATCTTCTGTATACCACCCCTACCTTCCATATGTGTTATTTCATAGTGTTGATATCTTCAGTATTATTCTGCAATGTAGAAAATAGTAAAAATAAAGAAAAACCCTGGAATGACTAGGTGTGTCCAAACTTTTGACTGGTACTGTCAGTATTCACACCCCTGAGTCAATGCATGTTAGAATCACCTTGGGCAGTTATTACTAAAACTGTGAATCTTTCTGGGTAAGCCTCTGAGAGCTTTGCACGCCTGAATTGTGCAATATTAATTCTTCAAGCTCTGTCAAGTTGGTTGTTGATCATTGCTAGACAGCCATTTTCAAGTATTGCCAGAGATTTTCAAGACACTTTAAGTTCAAACTGTAACTAGGCCAGGAATATTCAATGTCGTCTTGGTAAGCAACTCTAGTGTATATTTGTCCTTGTGTTTTAGGTTATTGGCCTGCCTAAAGGTGAATTTGTTTCCCAGTGTCTGTTGGAAAGCTTGAACTACGCTTGAAAATATGAAGAGTGGTACTCAGTGATATGTTGTGTTGGATTTGCCCCTAACATAGCATTTTCTTTTCAGGACATAAAGTACATTTCTTTGCCATTTTTTTTTGCAGTTTTACTTTAGTGCCTTATTGCAAACAGGATGCATGTTTTCGAATATTTTTCTGCACAGGTTTCCTTCTTTTCATTCTGTCATTTAGGTGAGTATTGTGGCGTAACTACAATGTTGTTGATCCATCCTTAGTTTTCTCCTATCACAGCGATTAAACTCTGGAACTGTTTTAAAGTCACCATTGGCCTCATGGGGAAATCCCTGAGCGGTTTCCTTTCTCTCGCAACTGAGTTAGGAAGGACGGATGTATCTTTGCAGTGACTCGGTGTATTGATACACCATCCAAAATGTCATTAATAACTTCACCATGCTCAAAAGGATTTTCATTGTCTGTTTAAAAAATATATATATATTTATTATCTACCAATAGGTGCCCTTCTTTGAGAGGTATTTGTGGTTGAATACTTATTGACTCAAGACATTTCAGGTTTTCATTTGTTAGTAATTTGTAAAAAAATTCTAAAAACATAATTCCACTTTGACATTATAGGGTATTGTGTGTAGGCTAGTGAAACAAAATCTCAATTTAATCCATTTTAAATTCAGGCTTTAACATAACAAAATGTGGAAAAAGTCAAGGGGTGTGAATTCTTTCTGAAGGCACTGTACATGTAATATGCACTGAGAAAGGGAATAGAAAACTCTATTGTTGGTTAAATAGATAAACATTTTAAAGACATATGAAGTGAATTATGGAACCTAAGACATACAGTGGCTTGCGAAAGTATTCACCCCCTTGGCAATTTTCCTATTTTGTTTCCTTACAACGTGGAATTAAAATAGATATTTTAGGGGTTTGTATCATTTGATTTACACAACATGCCTACCACTTTGAAGATGCAAAATATTTTTTATTGTGAAACAAACAAGAAATAAGACAGAAAAACACAAAACTTGAGCGTGCATAACTATTCACCCCCCCCCCCCCCCGAAGTCAATAGTTCGTAGAGCCACCTTTTGCAGCAATTACAGCTGCAAGTCTCTTGGGGTATGTCTCTATAAGCTTGGCATATCTAGCCACTGCGGTTTTGACCATTCTTCAAGGCAAAACTGCTCCAGCTCCTTTAAGTTGGATGGGTTCCGCTGGTGTACAGAAATCTTTAAGGCATACCACAGATCCTCAATTAGATTGAAGTCTGGGCTTTGACTAGGCCATTCCAAGACATTTAAATGTTTCCCCTTAAACCACTCGAGTGTTGCTTTAGCAGTATGCTTAGGGTCATTGTCCTGCTGGAAGGTGAACCTCCATCCCAGTCTCAAATCTCTGGAAGACTGACACAGGTTTCCCTCAAGAATTTCCCTGTATTTAGCGCCATCCATCATTCCTTCAATTCTGACCAATTTCCCAGTCCTTGCCGATGAAAAACATCCCCACAGCATGATGCTGCCGCCACAATGCTTCACTGTGGGGATGGTGTATTCTCAGGGTGATGAGAGGTGTTGGGTTTGCGCCAGACATAGCGTTTTCCTTGATGGCCAAAAAGCTAAATTTTAGTCTCATCTGACCAGAGTACCTTCCATATGTTTGGGGTGTCTCCCACATGCCTTTTGGCGAACACCAAACGTGTTTGCTTATTTTTTTCTTAAGCAATGTCTTTTTTCTGGCCACTCTTTCGTAAAGCCCAGCTCTGTGGAGTCTACGGCTTAAAGTGGTCCTATGGACAGATTCTCCAATCTCCGCTGTGGAGCTTTGCAGCTCCTTCAGGGTTATCTTTGGTCTCTTTGTTGCCTCTCTGATCAATGCCCTCCTTGCCTGGTCTGTGAGTTTTGGTGGGCGGCCCTCTCTTGGCAGGTTTGTTGTGGTGCCATATTCTTTCCATTTTTTTATAATGTATTTAATGGTGCTCCGTGGGATGTTCAAAGTTTCAGATAATTTTTTATGACCCAACCCTGATCTGTACTTTTCCACAACTTTGTCCCTGGCCTGTTTGGAGAGCTCCTTGGTCTTAATGGTGTCGCTTGCTTGGTGGTGCCTCTTGCTTAGTGGTGTTGCAGACTCTGCAGTCTTTCAGAACAGGTGTATATATACTGAGTGTATCATGTGACACTTAGATTGCACACAGGTGGACTTTATTTAACTTATGTGACTTCTGAAGGTAATTAGTTGCACCATATCTTATTTAAGGGCTTCATAGCAAAGGGGGTGAATACACATGCACATACCACTTTTCTTCTTTTTTTTTTTTTTTTTTTTTTTTTTTTGAAACAAGTAATATTTTTCATTTCACTTCACCAATTTTGACTATTATGTCCATTACATGAAATCCAAATAAAAATCAATTTAAATTACAGGTTGTAATGCAACAAAATAGAAAAAACGCCAAGGGGGATGAATACTTTTGCAAGGCACTGTATTCTGGACTGAAAATATTTTTGGTTACAACTTGCTACAATAACAATGGCTGTATGTTGTGTCATGTATTACAATGACCCACTTATGCCTAGCTACCTAGCTGCCTAGCTACTTAACTACCTAGCTACCTAACTGTCTAGCTGCTTGGCTACCTAGCACACAGTATTTGCTCAGCAGTTTTTGTTGTTGTGTGATCATACTTAATTTAAAAATGTATATTTATATAGCTCTACAGGGAATTAGGAGGACGAAAACAAACCACAGTTTTCAACCAAAACCAATCGTTCGCAAACTATTCCAGCCATTTATAAAATACACAGATAGTTGGAGGCTCACAGATTATTTTTTACTAATTCACTTTTACCTGCAAGTGATCATTCTTCACAGTGCAAATTAAAATCCACTCATCCAGTCCAATCCATTTTTGAAACAGCTTGCAGGCACTGGCAGAATTCAGTTTCATTCAGTTCTCTTCTCTGGGGAAATGTCATCAACAATTGAGAGGGAGGCTTTGGCTTTTGGCTGAGGTGGTTTAGGCTATTCACTGATATCAATGTTTACTGTGTACCAGCTCAAGTGATGTTGAATTGAACCTTTCTCTTGTTCAATTCAGAGTTCAAAATAAGATGAACAACTGCTTGCCTTGACATAACAGCACACCATTTCCTTGAAATGATTCTGGGTTTATTAGTAAAAGCAAGGTAGCAATCTTCCTAATCTCTCTAAGTGGCGTGGACACCGTGTTTACATATAGTCAGGAACTAAGTAAGTCGGGATGTTTTGAGACTTTTCACCGGTTGTATAATGAGACGATTGTGTCATTTGCTTTTCATTTGTTATTTTATTATTAAAAGGCACTGTTCAAGATTGACTGAGTGCAACCATTTCAAAAGCATCACTTTTGCTGATGATAGCCCATCTAGTAAGCATGCTCAGTTCACTGGGCCTATTAGATTAAGGAAGAGGATGCCTCCGTGGCTCTGTAGAGAGAGAACAACTGTGAATGTTGACAACGATGGACACTAACGTCTATTCATGCATTCTCCCTGTCTGCTTTTCAGCTTGAAGAGACTACATGTCTCCAAGAAAAATATGTGGGTGTCTTGCTTTTCACATAAAGTATACGTTACAGCAAAAAGGTACAATAGACCACCGGTATTACAATAGACCACCGGTATTACAATAGACCGGTTATGGAAAAATCAGCAAAGAACCACCAGTGGCTTTGATATACATTTGTATACATTTATATTCTACTTATGCTGATTATCCACATGTTACTATACAGTAGCATACCTCATCCACGTCGTTCTCAATCTCTCTACCTAGCTAACAGGTTCAGGCTTGTGTCGTCTTGAATGCTGATTGTGCATATGTGCCAATCTCCATTAGCAACGCGTGCCATGCTCGGGGGAGCCGGAGATGTTTTTGCCGTTGCCAGGGCCGACAGTAACACGAGAGTGACAGAGCGGTGTGAGTGGGAAGTGGATTGATGGTGGTGTGTGACAGTGACAGCTAGCACGCGTTAGGGCTAGAGAGAGCATACCTGTATGTTAATTCGATGTGTTCATCCTCCTGTTTGGTTTGTATGTTAGCTTATATAGTATTATGACATACATATAATATGCACTGAGAATGAGAATAGATAACTTTATTGTTGGTTAAAGAGATAAACAGTACATAATTTTGAAGACATTTGAGGTGAATTATGGAACCTAAAGACATAGTCTCAGCTGAAAAGCTTTCTGGTTGCAACTTGCTACCTTAACAATGGCTGTACGTTGTGTCCTGTATGACATTGACCCACTACATCAACGGGACTACAGTGGAGAAGGTGGAAAGCTTAAAGTTCCTCGGCGTACACATCACTGACATTCTGAAATGGTCCACCCACACAGAAAATGTGGTGAAGAAGGCACAACAGTGCCTCTTCAACCTCAGGTGGCTGAAGAAATGTGGCTTGGCCCCTAAAACACTCACAAACTTTTACAGATGCACAATTGAGAGCATCCTGTTGGGCTGTACCACAGCCTGTACGGCAACTGCACCACCCGCAACCGCAGGGCTCTCTAGAGGGTGGTGCGGTCTGCCCAACGCATCACCGGGGGCAAACTACCTGCCCTCCAGGACACCTCCAGCATCCGATGTCACAGGAAAGCCAAAAAGATCATCAAGAACAACAACCACCCGAGCCAGGTCCAGTTCACCCTGCTATCATCCAGAAGGCAAGGTCAGTACAGGTGGATCAAAGCTGGGACCGAGAGACTGTAAAACAGCTTTTATCTTAAGGCCATCAGAATGTTAAATAGCCATCACTAGCTGGCTTCTACCCTGTTACGCAACCCTGCACCTTAGAGGCTACTGCCCCATATACATAGACTTGGAATCACTGGCCACTTTAATAATGGAACACTAGTCACTCTAGTAATGTTTAATATTGTTTACATACTGCTTTACTCATCTCATATGTATATACTGTATTCTGTATGTTTTGTCAATGCCACTCCGATATTGCTCAATCTAATATTTATATATTTCTTAATTCCATTATTTTACTTTTAGATTTGTGCTAATTGTTGTGAATTGTTAGATACTACTGCATTGTTGGAGCTAGGAACACAAGCATTTCGCTACACACGCAATAACATCTGCTAAATATGTGTATGTGACCAATAAAATTGTATTTTATTTTATTTTATTTATGCCTAGCTGCCTAGCTACTTAGCTGCCTAGGTACCTAGCTTCCTAGCTACCTAGCTATTTAGCTGCCTAGCGCACAGTATTTGCTCAGCTGTTTCCTTGTTGTGTGATCATACTTGTATTTTTTATTAAATATTTGTGTTGCTATATGGGGAATTAGGGCGACGAAAACAAATAACAATTTTTCAAACAAAACCATTAGTTACCGAACTATTCCAGCCATTTATAAAATACTCTGATAGTTGGAGGCTCACAGATGCTTTTTTCCTAATTCACTTTTACCTGCAAGTGATCATTCTTCACAGTGCAAATTAAAATCCACTCATCCAGTCCAATCCATTTTTACAACAGCTTGCAGGCACTGGCAGAATTCAGTTTCATACAATTCTCTGCTCTGGGGGAATTTCATCAACAATTGAGAGGGAGGCTTTGGCTTTTGGCTGAGGTGGTTTAGGCTATTCACTGATATCAATGTTTACTGTGTACCAGCTCAAGTGATGTTGAATCGAACCTCTTTCTTGGTCAATTCAGAGTTCAAAATAAGATGAGCAACTGCTCGCCTTGACATAACAGCACACCATTTCCTTAAAAAAAGGACGATCCCAGGAAGATCATTGAGAGATAATAGACTGATCTTAGACATCCTGTATAGCTTTATATTATATTTTTAGGGGAAGGACAAAGTATAGCAGCTGGGATATTAGACCTGGTGGAAAACTATGTTATCGGCTGAGACTGAGGCTATGTTGCAATGTCAACACTAGCATAGTGCTTATAGTTCCAAGACATTGCTTCATACTAATTTGTACGTTGGTGTGAATATTGGAAGAGATTTTTAGAGTATCCAGACTGATGAACAGGGACAAACGGCAATATGATTAGGATCATTGTTTTCCATAGGGGGAGCGCTATTATACATCTACATTAGAATTATTATTGTATACATTTTTTGCAGTGGCGCACCGCTGCTACTAAGTGCATATAGGGGAAACACTGATGATATATGGCATCCAGCTCCGAGATTCCCGCTCCTGCATATTTAATCCATGAACTGTCTTTTAATTTAGAGATTATCATGACACTGATGTGTGTGCGTCTCCTTCTGTGAGTGTCTCTCTCTGTATGTGTGTGTGAATACATCTGTTTGTGTGTGTGTGTGTGTTTGCGCTAACAGTTAGTCAGTGTGTGTATGTGTGTGTCTCTGACTGTATGTGTGTGTGTATGTTGTTCCTCATTGGGGTTGTGTGAAGAAAGGACCCTACCACATCTGCATACGATGGCCGCTGCTTCCCTGTCACTTCTGCCTGTGTTATTAACGCCGGCTGTCAGCAAGGCAGCATCCTCTTTAAATAACACTACATTACATTCCAAAGCCGCAGGGATTCGGGGGACAGGCGCGGGTAGGGAGCAAGCCATTTCTCATGCACGTGACGGATGGCGTTGACTGCATCCCATATGGCTCTGGTCAAAGTAGTGCACTATATAGGGAGTAGGAGTCCATTTGGGAAGTAGCCATTGTGAATTTGTGATTTTGTAATTACCTTGAAAGGCATCAACAAGGGCATTGAGCTTCATCGGGTTTATCTGCTGTAGCCTATCAACTTAATAAATAACGCCATATTAGATTGCGTTCGTATCATCTTGGAGGATCTGACTGTGCCCTAAGGCGGTGATTGGCTGTGTGTGTGAATGTGACTGTCTGTGACTGTCTCTGCTTCCCAAATAACACGCTATTACCTATATAGGGGAAAGGGTTCCATTGGGGCGCACACTGTCTGTGTCTGGGCCCCTAGAAACTCGACGGGGTGGAAAGAGAGTTGGCTGGCTTGTCGTACATAAACAATTGTCATGCAAGGATTTACTCCATCTGATTTAGTGTGAAATGTATTTCTGTCAGCCAAGGCGACACAATAAGCCACTACCTTATCAATGTTCTACCAGACTTACACGCCACACATTGTTTTCAATGCATTTCTATCAAAATCCTGTTTGACACAATGTGCCATCCAGATTGTGAAGAACCCAGAAACCCTTTGATTATGCGACGATAATTATTTCATTGCCAGTTAATATTACCCCAGGGAACTATCTCCTCTTCTCCCCCTCTGAGTTTTTTGTCTGAGTCTGCTGTATCAATTTTTTTAAATTTTAAATAAGAAACGTTTGGTCTGTGTGTGGAGAGAGAGGCCTAATTAGTAGTAGTACTTATAGCGTCTAATCATTTTCAATCTGTCTGACTTAATTTGGTCTGGTTTTCTCTCAGGTCAGAAAAACGGTTCTGAATGAGAGGATACAGTACAGAGAATGCCCCCCCCCCCCCTGTCGGTATGTCTATTATCCCTCATTGGTGACATATCCACTCCAATCCTCCTTCGTCGCGTAACATATGACGCCGGAAGAAAGAAGAAAAACAGAAACGCAACACAGTTAAATCTCATTAAATCATTACATTTCCTCATGCAGTCATGGCTGGTCCGTCTCCCTGATCAATTCAAGACACTTCACGATCTGGACCTCAGAGTCACTTTACAGTCAATCAGACATAATTATGCTTACTACAAAGCCCATCCAAATTGCATTGTCAAATCCATTTACCCGCCACCAAAGTAGCTGACTACAAGAACGGGATTGGAGTCAGAGAAGATGGTATCTCACCGGAACGAAATGGAAGGCAAGGGATGATAAGTGTGCCACTCAGAGAGAGAATGATGACAGGGAGATGTGTTCTGGATGGATGGCAGACAGCTATGGAAGTTGTACAGAGTTAACTCAACTCTCCCCCTGCCTCGCAAACTTGCCTATACTATTGGACCTCTTCGTGCTGCTCACGTTGCCGTCGTCTACCATGAGCTAGTGGATGCAGGGGCTATAATAAGGCAATAAGGCCAGAGGGGGTGTGGTATATGGCCAATATACCACGGCTAAGGGCTGTTCTTTTGCACGGCGCAATGATGAGTGCATGGATACAGCCCTGAGCCGTAGTATATCGGCCATATATCACAAACCTCTGAGGTGCCTTATTGCTATTATAAACTGGTTACCATAATTATAAACTGGTAACTAGAGCAGTAAAAATAAATGTTTTGTCATACCTGTGGTCTACGGTCTGATATACCATAGCAGTCAGCCAATCAGCATTCAGGGCTCAAACCACCCAGTTTATAATGATATATATATATATATATATATATGATCATACAGCAGACACTTTTATCCAAATCGGCTTACTCAACAAACTGTCGACATTGACAGAGTCACATTTTCAGTTAGTTGCCTATGTGGCAATTGAACGCACAACCCTGGTTTAGCCAGGACAGTACTCTAACCCACTGATCCATTGGAACTAGTCAACTACATGCTTGGCTGTGTTCATTAGGCACCACACAGTAGAAAACAGACTGAAACAGGTAGGCACTAGCCGGCCTTGCCCAATATAAGAAATTGTTCTTTTTTTTCTCCATTGCAAATCGATCTATAACATTTTCCGTAGTGTGCCCTAATAAATATGAGCCCTTGTAAAGAAGGTTGGAGGCTGTAGTAGTAGAAGTAGTAGTAGTGCCTATCTATCCCCTTCGTTACATGTAGCTTTACTGGTTCTCTCCTACCCCAGCCTCACATGTGGCCTCGCTGCTGCTACAGCCCACCGATCCAGATGGAAGGGGGTTTATTTCAGTTTTTGTTTGTTCACTTATTCATGCATCCAGCTATTCGGGGCATCACTGGGGCTTTCGTCTCCATGCCACAAATGCAAATCACCGCGGTGGCTAATCCACTTTCATCTCCTTCCCTGCCGACATCCCTCTCTCATTCTTTCTCATCCCTCTCTCTCTCTGGTTCTGTGATAAGGGGCCATCTTGTGTTAAAGCCAGTGGAGACCTCACTAGGACCCTCCTCCTCTTCCTCCTTTTGCCTCCACCCCTCCCTGGTCTTTGTCCTGACCCACTCCACCCTCCCTGGGCGCCCGACCCCCTGGCGCCATCCTGAGGCTTGTCAGCCTTGCACTCCTATTCGCATCGGACCAGGGAGGGATGTGGGAGCATCCCTAATTCGATTACGAAGGACATGAGTAGGTTTGCACATCAAGCTGTTCCAGTAAGACAGTTGAGAAGGATCTGCTGGAGGATCCATCTCCCTCATTAGACAGAAGAGACCTCCCACCACACCTCCACTCAAGAGGGTCCTGTATTTTCTGCTCAAATATAGCACAAAAAGACACGGAACAGAAAGCTTCACTCTGTCAAAAAAACAAACATCTTACACCAGGACACTTCACTTGACTAATCCATGAAAATAAATAGAAAAAGCAGCATTCAGATGTCTGCAATTATGTTATTTTACGGACAAACAAACCTTTCAGCTTACGATTCAGAGCGACTTTGCTCAGTTTGGCCCTATAGTGTGAATCAGTCATCTGTGTATGTGTGCGTGGGAAGTTTTTCTCTGTGTCAAGCTTGGCTAGGAGAGAGGAGAGAGGGGAGCAGCTAACAGGTGTGGTGTGTGTCTGTCCTCTGGGTACCTATGTTCTCCCTGCCCTCTGTGGTAGTAATGTCATCGCTGGCTGGCTGAGTGTCTGGCTGACTGGCTACTATCTTGCTGACTGTCTGGTTGACTGTCTGGCTGGCTGGTGCCTTAGGAGCCACAGGAACTGGGGGAAGGAGAGACAGCTCAGTCAAACCTATTCCTCCTTCATGAGAGAGTGAGAAAGAGAAAGCGAGAGTAGAGACAAGAGAAGAGAGAGGGACACAGAGAGAGAAAGAAAGAGAGAGAGAGGTGCCGCCTATACACCTGGCCAAAGAGCACGCTCCCCTCCCTCCACCAAGAGGCTTTGTTCACGGTTAATGCACCAGGTTAATTACGCAGTTGACTGTGCAGCCCAACGGTTGGGCTAAAATGTGTTCAAAAACTATTCTGGGGAACAAAAGAAAGGTCGTTTTCATTTTCCATTATTCTACTTCTTGTTTTCCATCGAGAGAGAGAGAAAGAAAGAGAGAGAAAGAGAATTTCAAGGGAGAGACGGAATAGGGGAGAGAGAAAGAGAGAGATGGACAGAGAGAGAGAGAGAGAGAGAGAGAGAGAGAGAGAGAGAGAGAGAGAATGAGAGAGATGGACAGAGTGAGAGAGAAAGAGAGAGATGGACAGAGAGACAGAGTGAGAGAGAAAGAGAGAGATGGACAGAGAAAGAGGGAGGGGGAGAATGGCAAGGTAGCGAGGGAGAGCAGTCTCCAGTAGGACCAGCAGCGCTCTCCCTTCAGAGTGGTCTCATCAAGCACAGGGCTGCAAGCTCTTTTTGCAGCTCATTACAGTGCAAATGAGAGTAAGAGATCAGTCACTGAGAAGGCTGGAGCAGGGGAGACTGGAGAGGGCAGCAAAACACACACACACACACACACAGAATACAGAGACGCACGCACAGACACACAAACACATACACACACACAGACATATAATACACACACAGGCGAGTCATAAACAGAGAGACAGACAGACACACAGGCAAATCATAAACACACACAGGTGAATCATAAACACACACACACAGAGATAGACACACACAGGTGATACAAAAACACACATACACACAAGACAAGTATTCCCCATACCCACCGATGGATTTACACACTATCAGGTTAGCTAGGAGATTCACTTGTGTTCAAAGGAGAAAGGACTTGTTGGCTAACATGATGCCGTTGCTGCTAATGATGACATAAACACTATCTTATTATCCATGTAATTATTTCATATTATTTTATGACATATAGTATGTAAATATATATATATATATAATTATTATTATTGTTACATACTGAATTAGCGTTAGTGATGTTTGCCACTGCAATGGCTACCAATATAAATTGTGTTATCTATTGAAGAATTTGAATCCTATGGCCGTTGGTCAAAAGTAGTGCACTAAATAAGGAATAGGGTGCCTTTTGGGACCCTATTTTTATTATGTACCACTACTCAGACCAGACAGAAACTCTCTGCTTAAATTCTGCTCGTTTTCCTCAGTTTTGGTCCCTTTCCTCCAGAGCTGTCGGCGGCTGTATGCGAGCCATCAGAAATGTAGTTCTCCATCGATCCCTCTGTATTTTTTCCCCCCAACATGGAGGGAGATGACAGATAGCAAATTGAATTTATGAACAGCTTGTGTTGACACTGCTGCATAATGATAAGAATGCCATCCCTTTGGTGTTTAAGGAGGAGTGCATGGTGCCGTATACAGATTGAAACCAGACTGCCTCCGTTTTCCTTGGGAAGATGGGAGGTAGACGGAGGGTGCTATTTGAGATTCAGACGAAGTTAACAGACATGTATCTGTTTGTACATGACAGATCTGCTTTTTATTTTCATCTTGCATCCACATGCAAATACTTGTTTTTTGATGAACTTGAAGATGCGTATTGGTATTTGTATTTGATGGAAGTAAACTGACAGTGGATTAAGTGGCAAAGAGCTATTCTGTGGAGGTTTGTGTGATGTGTTAGGTATTAGAGGAGTCTGGCTGGCTGTCTAGTTTCTCCTCTAGCTAAATTGGCCGAGAGCAGGCACGGCCATAGGTCACACTGCATGGCTGACACCATTCTGTGCTGGAGCACACACACACACACACACACACACACACACACACACACACACACACACACACACACACACACACACACACACACACACACACCACGCACCACGCACATATGTACACATGCACACCATGCAGGCACACACACCCCACATTGGCACAAAGACACACTATCCTAACCCAGACACACACACACACACAGTTGTTTGAATTTCATTTTCCACTGTGGAGGCAATAGAACACCCTCTCTCTCTACACAGGCAGCGTTTTAACAACCACCTTACATCACTGCTATGGGAGACACTCCCCTGGACATAGAATACACAATGCATCAGCATTAGACCTGGGGCCTGTCACGTCTCCTGGCCCTCCTCTGTCTCCAGCTGAATGGCTTTGGGCGGGGGGAAATCACCAAAGCACAGAGGCTATGTCCCAAATGGCACCCTATTGCCTATATCTCTTTAGGCCCTTGTCAAAAGTAGTGCATTATATAGGGAATAGGGTGCCATTTGGGACACAGCCTGAGTCGCTTCAGCGGCTAATACAGGCAGGGATGAAAGCCTCCACTGATGGCCATTGAAATATCTTCTTTCTGTGGCTAACGCAGGGGAGCTAAGTGCTCTTTACCAAGATTTAGTGTGGAGCCGGTCAATACCGGGCTGCTCTATCATTGTTCCGTCGATGACACCGGGACCTGCCTTTGGAAAACCTTCCAACCGCCAAACGGCTTAGTACGTACATGGCACCGCTATGTTACCACAGGAGCGGAAAGAGGAGAGTAGATGGTAGACAAGAGGGAAGAGGAGAGGAGATGAGAGGTGAGAGGAGAGGAGATGGTAGACGAGAGGGAAGAGGAGAGTAGATGGTAGACAAGAGGGAAGAGGAGAGGAGATGAGAGGTGAGAGGAGAGGAGATGGTAGACGAGAGGGAAGAGGAGAGAAGATGGTTGAGGGGAGAGGGAAGGGGAGAGGAGATGATAGACGAGAGGGAAGAGGAGAGGGAAGGGGAGAGGAGAGGAGATGGTAGACGAGAGGGAAGAGGAGAGAAGATGGTTGAGGGGAGAGGAGAGGGAAGGGGAGAAGGGATGGTAGAATAGAAGGAAGGGGAGAGAGAAGAGAAGAGGAGATGGTAGAAGAGAGGGAAGGGGAGAGAGGAGAGGAGATGGTAGAAGAGAGGGAAGAGGGGAGAGGAGATGATAGACGAGAGGGAAGGGGAGAGGAGAGGAGATGGTAGACGAGAGGGAAGAGGAGAGAAGATGGTTGAGGGGAGAGGAGAGGGAAGGGGAGAAGGGATGGTAGAATAGAAGGAAGGGGAGAGAGAAGAGAAGAGGAGATGGTAGAAGAGAGGGAAGGGGAGAGAGGAGAGGAGATGGTAGAAGAGAGGGAAGAGGGGAGAGGAGATGGAAGGGGAGAGGAGATGGTAGAAGAGAGGGAAGGGGAGAGGAGAAGAGATGGTAGAGGCGAGGGAAGGGGCAAGGCGATGGTAGAAGAGAGGGAAGTGGAGAGGAGAGGGAAGGGGAAAGGGGAAAGGGAAGAGGATGGTATAAGAGAGGGAAGGGGAGAGGGAAGAGGAGAGGAGATGGTAGAAGAGGGGGAAGAGGAGAGGGAAAGGGAGAGGAGTGGGGGAAGGGGAGCGGCATTGGTAGAGGAGAGGGAAGGGGAGAGGAGAGAGGATGCTAGAGGAGAGAGCACCAGAGTTCTGGGATAGGCCACTGTCTGTGTCTGTAAACAGCGCAGTACAGGACAGCACATGTCTCAAACAGAACGATTCAGATGAAGATGAAGCAGCATTTGGCCCTATATCTGGGTCATCTATCTTTAGCCTCATACTAATGAGTCAGTAGGCCCTCTCTTCATCATTGTGGTCCAGAACAGACATTATTTTAAACTGGGATCATTAGGGTGACTTATTGTAGCGCGCCGGACTACGCCATCCATCTTTGCATACGTGGCTGAACTGGCTTGTGGGTAATGTTTACGGCAAGAAGGGCCGGGGCTTCTTATTTCGCTTCTGGGCATCATGGCAGAGAAGAAATGTTTGCGCTGGCCGGAATCTAGAGATGACAGTTGCTTTTGGCAGCACTTTCAGCGAGCTGTGATCAATCTTTTGTTTTTCCCGTCCTAACGTTCAAAGAGAAATGACAGTCGGGAAAATTGAATTTATCAACAGAACAAGTTGACACGGCGACATAATTAATTTGAGGAAATGCCACATATTCTCATATATTACCAGAGAAAAGCCAGTATTTTCTTTTTTGTCGTTCTCTGAGCAACACAACCTCCCAGTGAGAAATAAACACAACCAAAAGAAGAAAAGAGAGCCAAGAATAGAAACTCATCTTATGTAAATTCGCCACAAACAAACTCTTAATTTGCGCTAATTTCTTCTCTTGACTTGCTGGTCTCATTCCCTCTTCCTGAGGCCTTCCCAGGGGCTACTTTGAAAACCAAAGTGTCTGTTCTCTCTTTCTGTGTGCTGTGTTTAAAGGCAGCCTAGATTAAATTAAGCTTAATTAGACCGGCTCGGAATAGAACTAAACAAAACAAAGCCCAAGTAGCTAGCGCTTATCTTCAAATTGGCTAGTCTATACCTTTGTTAGTCTTGCTTATTGGTTTAAAGCGGGACATGCATTTCACCTGCTTTTCCCTGTAGAAACGAGATGGCCGATCTGTATCTAACAGCTATGACTCCGAGAACAGCACTGGCTCCCTCTTTAATGTTTTTCCATATCTAGCCCAACCAAGTCTTGTGAGTTGGACACGAATGCAACACGTTAAGTCCGGGCAGGTAAACATTTATCTACTGCACCTTGGCTCCTGGAAAACTTTTGGACAGCTCTTGCTTCAGTTTCCCTCTTCTCAGAGACCTAGACATCACAGGGGGCACTTGACAACTTTGATCAATTTGTCCTAGTTTTTGCTTAACTGTAGCCCAATTCATCATCCATAATGACCAAGGCTTGGGAGCTGGGCTGAGTAGACTGGGTTCAAGAGAGAGGATCGCAGACACAAAGAAGCAAAATGACTAAAATGGGAAACATGCTCCCCAGTGACCTGCTAGCGTTCCATTAACAATGTCCTATTGGACCGGCTAGACCTCGGCGCTGATGAAGGAAGCTCAGAGACGAGGCCCTGGCTTCTGAGAATCTCGTAACATCTCCAACTGTTCTCTGAACGCTTCCCCTCCATACATTACATAAAATGTTTAAACAAAAATGTAAATTAAAAACTTGTGCATTTTAGATTATTTGAGAATCTCTTACGTCTAAATCCCCACAGCAAACTTTTCTCTTCATCTGACACATCGCCCACTTAGAAGACTACTGTTTTTTGCCCTGTTCTTGTTCCAGCTCCACCTGTCTCATTTTGAGCTGTAAAAACCCACGGCAAATATATTCTGTCTTTTCTCAATTAGTAAGTCTCGTCGATTGTGCGCTGGGGATATACAGAAAAGCTAACCTTTATGCAGGAGGATCTGTCTTGAGAGGAAGAGATACACCATTCGAAGGAAATTGCTTTCCAAAATGGGTTAAGATGGGACAAAACTCTCTCCAGCAATGTAACACCTTGTCATGCACCTCAGGAGACAGCCCTGGGGTCCTCTAATGATCTTATCAAGGAAGGGGAAGAGTGGAACATGGCTGGGCTTTTACACTCCACACTATAGGCACCTTCTTAAAAACCTGAGGCAGCTGACATGGCACTACATGTACCTGTCCTCCCTACATCCCATTGAGAGCTATTGTACTTGTCCTCCCTACCTCCCATTGAGAGCTAGCGTACCTGTCCTCCCTACCTCCCATTGAGAGCTAGCGTACCTGTCATCCCTACCTCCCATTGAGAGCTAGCGTACCTGTCCTCCCTACCTCCCATTGAGAGCTAGCGTACCTGTCCTCCCTACCTCCCATTGAGAGCTAGCGTACCTGTCATCCCTACCTCCCATTGAGAGCTAGCGTACCTGTCCTCCCTACCTCCCATTGAGAGCTAGCGTACCTGTCCTCCCTACCTCCCATTGAGAGCTAGTGTACCTGTCCTCCCTACCTCCCATTGAGAGCTAGCGTACCTGTCCTCCCTACCTCCCATTGAGAGCTAGCGTACCTGTCCTCCCTACCTCCCATTGAGAGCTAGCGTACCTGTCATCCCTACCTCCACTCCCTCATCCCTGGTTATCAGGTGTCACCTGGGCCCTGGAGCTCTTGCCAAATGTTACAGTAAACGCTGCATCCCAGGCTGCTGTCTCTCTCTGTCTCTCTGTCTGCCTCTCTCTCTCCCTCTCGCTCCCTCCTCCCCCTCTATCTCTCTCTCTCTACCTCCCTCTCTCCCTCTGTCTCTGTAATGTATTTACTAGGGTGCACTATTACATGTTTTAATTAGGGGGATAACAAGGGCCCTGGCTCTCTGCCGGATTTGTTAACTTCACACATCATAATTCGCTTCCCTCTCCCCATCAAGGTACCTGTGTGTGTGTGTGTGTGTGTGTGTGTGTGTGTGTGTGTGTGTGTGTGTGTGTGTGTGTGTGTGTGTGTGTGTGTGTGTGTGTTTGTGTGCTTGCATGAGTACTTACGTGTGTGACTTATTGTCCTCTAGCCGTGGGAGAAGATGAAGGGGGAGGAGACACAAGTTAAGTGTCACCATAGGGGAAGGAAGAGGGGAGGATTGAGGAGGGGGTAGCAGACAATGAAGTGGGCCTGTGTGTATAGCTCTGGTGTCTCTGGGGCTGTTGAGAGGACTAGTGGAGCGGGTCGAGGCGCAGGGTCCTAAAACTCCCTCTGAGACATTTGACTGCCCTGGGCCTCTGACATTGAATTATTTCTACAACATATGTAAGCGCACGTGAACGCATCCATACAAACAAAGTACATGCACGGACACACGCAAACACACTCACTTTATCAGTAAAATGTGCAGTATTATAGCTCATCTCATACTATTTTACACATTTTGCTATGAGGCTGAAATACATTTTTGCTGTTTTAGATCTGTCGGGAGTCGGGACACAAGACGGGACATTCTTAATCATCATGGGGTATTGTGTGTAGATTGATGAGGGAAAAGGCTGTAACGTAACAAAATGTGGAAAAAGTCAAGGGGTCTGAATAGTTTCCAAATGCACTGTATGTATGTATGTGTATATAAACTCAGCAAAAAAAGAAACGTCCCTTTTTCAGGACCCTGTCTTTCAGAGATAATTCGTAAAAATCCAAATAACGTCACAGATCTTCATTGTAAAGGGTTTAAACACTGTTTCCCATGCTTGTTCAATGAACCATAAACAATTAATGAACATGCACCTGTGGAATGGTTGTTAAGACTAACAGCTTACAGACGGTAGGCAATTAAGGTCACAGTTATGAAAACTTAGGACACTAAAGAGGCCTTTATACTGACTCTGAAAAACACCAAACGAAAGATGCACAGGGTCCCTGCTAATCTGCGTGAACGTGCCTTAGGCATGCTGCAAGGAGGCATGAGGACTGCAGATGTGGCCAGGGCAATAAATTGCAACGTCTGTACTAAGAGACGCTTAAGAAAGCGCTACAGGGAGACAGGACAGACAGCTGATCGTCCTCGCAGTTGCAGACCACGTGTAACAACACCTGCACAGGATTGGTACATTTTTATTTATTTATTTTTTATTTTATCTTTATTTAACCAGGTAGGCTAGTTGAGAACAAGTTCTCATTTACAACTGCAACCTGGCCAAGATAAAGCATAGCAGTGTGAACAGACAACAACACAGAGTTACACATGGAGTAAACAATAAACAAGTCAAATACACAGTAGGGGGAAAAAATGAGTCTATATACATTGTGCGCAAAATGCATGAGGAGGTAGGCAATAAATAGGCCATAGGAGCGAATAATTACAATTTAGCAGATTAACACTGGAGTGATAAATCATCAGATGATCATGTGCAAGTAGAGATACTGGTGTGCAAAAGAGCAGAAAAGTAAATAAATAAAAACAGTAAGGGGATGATGTAGGTAAATTGGGTGGGCTGTTTACAGATGGACTATGTACAGCTGCAGCGATCGGTTAGCTGCTCAGATAGCAGATGTTTAAAGTTGGTGAGGGAAATAAAAGTCTCCAACTTCAGCGATTTTTGCAATTCGTTCCAGTCACAGGCAGCAGAGAACTGGAAGGAAAGGTGGCCAGATGAGGTGTTGGCTTTTGGGATGATCAGTGAGATATACCTGCTGGAGCGCATGCTACGGGTGGGTGTTGTTATCGTGACCAGTGAACTGAGATAAGGCGGAGCTTTACCTAGCATGGACTTATAGATGACCTGGAGCCAGTGGGTCTGGCGCCGAATATGTAGCGAGGGCCAGCCGACTAGAGCATACAGGTCGCAGTGGTGGGTGCGCTATACTCTGGAGTAGAGTATTGGTAGCTATTTTGTGTGTGTGTGTGTGTGTGTGTGTGTTTGTGTGCTTGCATGAGTAGCTATTTTGTAGATGACATCGCCGAAGTCGAGGATCGGTAGGATAGTCAGTTTTACTAGGGTAAGTTTGGCAGCGTGAGTGAAGGAGGCTTTGTTGCGAAATAGAAAGCCGATTCTTGATTTAATTTTGGATTGGAGATGTTTAATATGAGTCTGGAAGGAGAGTTTACAGTCAAGCCAGACACCTAGGTATTTATAGATGTCCACATATTCTAGGTCGGAACCGTCCAGGGTGGTGATGCTAGTCGGGCGGGCGGGTGCAGGCAGCGAACGGTTGAAAAGCATGCATTTGGTTTTACTAGCGTTTAAGAGCAGTTGGAGGCCACGGAATGAGTGTTGTATGGCATTGAAGCTCGTTTGGAGGTTAGATAGCACAGTGTCCAAGGAAGGGCCAGAAGTATACAGAATGGTGTCGTCTGCGTAGAGGTGGATCATGGAATCGCCCGCAGCAACAGCAACATCATTGATATATACCGAGAAAAGAGTAGGAACATCACAACTGCGGGACAGGTACAGGATGGCAACAACAACTGCCCGAGTTACACCAGGAACGCACAATCCCTCAATCAGTGCTCAGACTGTCCACAATAGGCTGAAAGAGGCTGGACTGAGGGCTTGTAGGCCTGTTGTTAGGCTTGTCCTCACCAGACGTCACCGGCAACAACGTCGCCTATGGGCACAAACCCAGCGTCGCTGGACCAGACAGGACTGGCAAAACGTGCTCTTCACTGACGAGTCACAGTTTTGTCTCACCAGGAGTGATGGTCGGATTTGCGTTTATCGTTGAAGAAATGAGCGTTACACCGAGGCCTGTACTCTGGAGCGGGATCGATTTGGAGGTGGAGGGTCCGTCATGGTCTGGGGCGGTGTGTCACAGCATCATCGGACTGAGCTTGTTGTCATTGCAGGCAATCTCAACGCTGTGCGTTACTGGGAAGACATCCTCCTCCCTCGTGGTATGCCACCAGCCATACTGTTCGTTCTGTGAGTGATTTCCTGCAAGACAGGAATGTCAGTTTTCTGCCATGGCCAGTGAAGAGCCCGGATCTCAATCCCATTGAGCACGTCTGGGACCTGTTGGATCGGAGGGTGAGTGCTAGGGCCATTCTCTCCAGAAATGTCCAGGAACTTGCAGGTGCCTTGGTGGGAGAGTGGGGTAACATCTCACAGCAAGAACGGGCACATCTGGTGCAGTCCATGAGGAGGAGATGCACTGCAGTACTTAATGCAGCTGGTGGGCCCAACAGATACTGACTGATACTTTTGATTTTGACCCCCCTTTGTTCAGGGACACATTATTCCATTTCTGTTAGTCACATGTCTGTGGAACTTGTTCAGTTTTTGTTTCAGTTGTTGAATCTTGTTATGTTCATACAAATATTTACACATGTTAAGTTTGCTGAAAATAAACGCAGTTGACAGTGAGAGGACGTTTCTTTTTTTGCTGAGTTTATATACAGTACCAGTCAAAAGTTTGGACACACCTACTCATTCAAGGGTTTTTCTTTATTTTTACTATGTTCTACATTGTAGAATAATAGTGAAGACCTCAACTATAACATAACACATATAGAATCATGTAGGAACCAGAAAAGTGTTAAACAAATCAAATCATGAAATATATTTTAGATTCTTTAAAGTAGCCACCCTTTGCCTTGATGACAGCTTGGCATTCTCTGTACCAGCTTCACCTCCAATGCTTTTCCAACAGTCTTGAAGGATTTCCCACATATGCTGAGCACTTGTTGGCTGCTTTTCCTTCACTCTGCGGTCCAACTCATCCCAAACCATCTCAATTGGATTGAGGTCGGGTGATTGTGGAGGCCAGGTCGTCTGATGCAGCACTCCATCTTGGTCAAATAGCCCTTACACAGCCTGGAGTTGTTTTGGGTCATTGTCCTGTTGAAAAACAAATGATATTCCCACTAAGTGGAAACCAGATGGGATGGTTGCTGCAGAATGCTGTGGTAGTATTGCTGGTTAAGTGTGCCTTGAATTCTAAATAAATCGCATACAGTGTCACCAGCAAAGCACCCCCACAACATCACACCTCCTCCATGCTTCACGGTGGGAACAACACATGCGGAAATCATCCATTCACCTACTCTGCATCTCACAAAGACAAGGTGGTTGGAACCAAACATTTCTAATTTGGACTCATCAGACCAAAGGGCAGATTTCCACCGGTCTAATGTCCATTGCTCGTGTTTCCTTCCCCAATCAAGTATCTTCTTCTTATTGGTGTCCTTTAGTAGTGGTTTCTTTGCAGCAATTCGACCATGAAGGCCTGATCCACACAGTCTCCTCTGAACAGTTAATGTTGAGATGTGTCTGTTACTTGAACTCTGTGAAGCATTTATTTGGGCTGCAATCTGAGGTGCAATCAACTCTAATGAACTTATCCTCTGCAGCATAGGTAACTCTGGATCTTCCTTTCCTGTGGCGGTCCTCATGAGAGACAGTTTCATCTTTGCGCTTGATGGTTTTTGCGACTGCACTTGAAGAAACTTTCAAAGTTCTTGAAATTGTCCGCATTGACTGACCTTCATGTCTTAAAGTAATGATGGACTGTCTTTTCGCTTTGCTTATTTGAGCTGTTCTTGCCATAATATGGACTTGGTCTTTTACCAAATAGGGCTATCTTCTGTATACCACCCCTACCTTACAGAACTGATTGGCTCAAATGCATTATTAAGAAGGAAAGAAATTCCAAAAAGGTACTTTTAACAAGGCACACCTGTTAATTGAAATGTATTCCAGGTGACAATCTCATGAAGTTGGTTGCGAAAATGCCAAGAGTGTGCAAAGCTGTCATCATTGCTACTTTGAAGAATCTCAAATATAAAGTATATTTTGATTTGTTTAACCCTTTTTTGGTTACTACATGATTCCATATGTGTTATTTCATCATTTGAATGTCTTCACTATTATTCTACAATGTAGAAAATAGTAAAAAATAAAGAAAACCCCTTGAATGAGTTGTTGTGTCCAATCTTTTGACTGGTACTGTATGTATGTGCTTGTGTGTGTATTTTTTTCAGTGAGTGTGCATATCCTCTAACCATATTCCCTGTCTGTCCTGTCCTACAGAGGGAGGAGAGAATGAAACAGGTGTGATGGACAGCCTAATGGAAGCCCTGCAGTCCGGAGCAGCCTTCCGCGACCGCCGAAAACGAACCCCGCGCAATGGTAAGGTCCCCACGCCTCTGTTGAAGTAACCTCCTCCCTTAGTCTCAACCATAGTTCTTAATATGAAAGGAGTGTTGCCGGACCAAGTCCGGTATATGCCGAGGGCGTACACATGTCTGTGTGTGTACACTCATGTTCTTCTGTATGTGTGTGTCACTACAAACACTACACACACACACACACTGCACACACACTTGTACTATCCCCGGTGCACTTCATTACACATTCATTGTCACATTGTCATTCATAAGGCTCTGATTACAATAGAAATTGGATGTGAGCAGGGTCTATGGGCTACAGGCTCCAGCGGTGGAGGGGATTTAGCATAATCCTAATGTTAACATATTCCATCCTGCCATGATGAATGGCCTGTGCCCAGGGGGATGGTAAGGTGCCACCTGGTAGAGGTTACATTGATATGCAGGTGGAGAGACAGAGCCCTGTCTGTATAGAGGAGCCACAGGTGCTGCTCTCTCTGTGGTGGACGAGTGTGATATTCCTGATGCTAATCTGCTCATCGGGCCTCATGAGGTTTAGCATCGTTTAGTATGATCAGATGGAGTGAGTATACACAGAGGTTTAGGCCCTGTACAGCAACAGCTTTTTCTTCCTTATCAACAACCTCAACGACAAACATACCAGCATATGCACACCATGGCAGAACGAATCGTCCTAAATTAACTGGCACTATGTCAAATGTCAGAGATATGTTGCCAGACCTGTTAATTTCCCACATTGTCTCTCCTCCCTCTTTTCTTGGCCAGTCACGTCTCCCTACCAGGGTCCATGTCAAGGTTTGTCCAATAAGACCTGGTTAATGAAACAGGGTGTCACAACTCACAACACACACTCCTGAATCGTTCTCCTAGCTTGGTCTGCACTCACTGGCAGACAGCTAGCCATGTAGAGGAGAACATACATACGCACACACACACACACACACACACACACACACACACACACACACACAGTGTTATGTTTCATCTTCCCTCCGTCTGCAATATCTCTTCTACTCTAACATGGTCCATCAAGACTGACATGATTGCCAACAGCCCAAACCAACACAATGTATTTTCCTTCTCAAGTGCCTTCTCTCTCTGTGTGAGTGAGCATGTTTGTACAGTGAGAGTGTGTGCTGAGGTGTTGTGCCAACAACCAGACTTTTCAGAGTGGATAATTGGTGCCAAACTCCTGAAAAGACTCATGTCTGACATCGTTCTCTTTTTCTCTTTCTCCTCCCTTTCTTTTTCTTCTGTTTACTTGGTCATGTTGCAGGTGATCAAAGTCCATGCAGTCCTGTCTCTCGGTGGCCGGGTGCTAACCATGGTAACCCAACCAATGCTGTGTCCGTAGTTTAACCCTTTCCCTGCACATGTACTGCACTGTACAGCACCGCCTCCACTCCTGGCTGTGTAATTCTCATCTGGCATCTTCCCCCACCAACTGAACCAGAGCTGGTGTACTCTCTGACAGACTCCTACACTGAGCTAGAACTTGTCTGATTACTTCTCTGACTCCTGTCAATTAGGTTACATAGTGTTATCTTGTTTCAACCAGTGGTGATAGCAACGCAAAGTGTTTTTATTTTTTATTACTTGATGTGGTCACAGACTTATTAGATTGATTTGAATGATTAGATTAGGTTGTAGACAGATTGTTTATCTCAAAAACAGGAATGAATATAGGGATCTGGCCAAAAGTAGTGCACTATATAGGGAATGGGGTTGAATTTTGGTCGCACCTCAGACTTGAGAGTAGTACTCTTGAGCTTCCCTCCTGCTTTAATAACTCAGTGACTCAAATCTCAGTCTGGTTTCTGAGTAGTACACCAGCTCTTGTATTGTAGAGCTTGTACCCCATTCCTGTAGGCCTACGCTGATAGAGCATGACATCACATCCTGTCTCATGGCACTTTATAGGAAAGGCTTTGTCACCAACACGAGGGCTATAATTGCTTTTCGTCATGTGTCGCCACGCACGGATTTGTTTGTTGTGTTCCTTCCCTCACTCTTCCTTTTCCAGCTAGGGCATTCTGGGAAATGTCAAAGGTTGCACAAAGCGCAAACACCCCAAAACTACTCCCCCGGCCTACTTTGAAACAACTGTCTGTGGCGCAATGGTTAGATTTTTTTTCTCCAACCACCACTTTAAACTAATCTGCTGTATCTATGTGAAGTGCATTTTTCACTGTTGACTGTCTGTCTTTGCTTTTCGTCTCGGTCTTGTATGTTCGTGTTTAAGGATGTGTGTGAATGGAGTGACAATGAAATGTGGAACTATCACAAGTTTGTTTAGTTTTTAGGTTATCTAATACACTCGGTCAAATGCAATAAAAAATAGGTACCAGTTGTATTGCGGGAAGGCTTAGGATATTTAGGACTTGGGATAAAGGGATCTCTCTAACACTTTATATTAATAAACCATTTATAAACAGGTTGTAAAGCGTTTAATCCCCATTTATTCATCATTATTCCTTCATTTGTAAATGTCAATAAGCAATCTCTAAATAGTAATTTATGCATTTATAAACATTATTTCTGAATTATTTATAAAATAATGAATAAGGTGTTTGATTATAGTATGTTCACAATTTGTAAATTATGAATAATGTACTACTCATGTACTTATAAATCAGCTATAAAGGAGTACTTGTTAACTCATCAGATTATTTATAAGGCATTTGTTAATGGTTGATTAATGGTTTGACTCAGCATTTATACACTAATTTATGAATCTATTTATGTATGTCATGAATGGTTCATTTATTAATTGTTTGAGTTTTTAAATGTGAGTTAAAGCACTTACTAATACCTCAGCTGATTATTAATGTAGATCCTTATAAACCATTTACTAATTATTAATCAACTACTTTGCAGCCCATAACTTAAAGTGTGCACTATATATACTTTATAAACGTTTATAAATTACTTGTTACTCCCCCAAAGCTGGCTACATTAGTAATGAGTTAGATGCACTATTGTCTATGGGTGGTCCCGGGAATTGAACCCACTATCCTGGCGATGTAAGCGCCATTCTCTACCAACTGAGCTATATAGGACCATATGTGTAGTGCTATGGCCATTTAACGGGCCCCGATAAATCCAAATAACCCACAATGGCGCATCTACATTTTAACATTCAATTAAATCCATTCAATATACACCATCACAAAGAAATCATTTTTTTTCTTTAGGCAGGTCTTAAGAAACATTATGATATTAGAAAAATGTACTAGTATTTTATTCTGAAATTATTAATACAGCAGTTCACACAGGTTGATTTGGGAGAGATGCAGACCTCCAATTTCCCGGCTGCCAATCGCCGTGCTCCGAAGCACCTCTCACTCACATGGCTCTCTCAGGTATCTCAATTAAATATTCTAAACATACTCCGGGACACTTGTGGGACGCGATAGATCCCAAATTAATAAAATCACTATATAATATATATTTTTTTAAAGCAATAAGTCTGATGCAACAGATCAGAACGTTTATGTCACGTGTGCTCCCTCTCCGGCCTCTAGTTCACCAGGCTGCTCGTTAGGGCGCACACCTGTCACAAGCGTTAGGCGCATAATGACCCTCACCTGGACTCCATCACCTCCTTGATTACCTGCCCTATATATGTCACCCCCTTTGGTTTCTTCCCCAGTCGTCATTGTTCCTGTTCTATGTTGGTGCGCTGTTGGTGTTTCTTGTTTTGTTCATTTATTTATTAAATGTATTCACTCCCTGAACTTGCTTCCCGACTTTCGGCGTACATCGTTACAGAATGACGACTCGTCAAAGGGAAGCATTAGGGAGTGTTTTTTTGTATTTTTGTTTTTGTGTTGGGGGTGATGTCGGATCCGGGTGTTGGAGCCGGAGCTACCTGGGAGGCCTCAGTCGGTTTGTAGGCTCCCATGCCTCAGTCGGGTCGATGGGCTCCCATACCGAAGCTGGGTGAACAGGTTCCCGTGCCTCTTCATCTCATTATACGCAGGCAATATTTTGCAATATCTAGAAAGTATTCACCCCCTTGGTATTTTTCCTATTTTGTTGCCTTACAACCTGGAATTAAAATAGATTTTTTGGGGGGGTTTGTATCATTTTATTTAATACAACATGCCTACCACTTTGAAGATGCCTAATATTTTCTATTGTGAAACAAACAAGTAATTAAACAAAGAAACAGAACTTGAGCATGCATAACTATTCACCCCCCCCCCCAAAGTCAATACTTTGTTGAGCCACCTTTTGCAGCAATTTTTTATTTTATTTAACCTTTATTTAACCAGGTAGGCCAGTTCTCATTTACAACTTGCGACCTGGCCAAGATCAAGCAAAGCAGTGCGACAAAAACAACAACACCAGGTTACACATAAACAAACAAACATACAGTCAATAACACGATATACAAATCTATATACAGTGTGCAAATTTAGTAAGATTAGGGAGATAAGGCAATAAATAGGCCATAGTGGCAAAATAATTACAATTTAGCATTAACACTGGAGTGAGAGATGTGCAGAGGATGATGTGCAAGTAGAGATACTGGGGTGCAAAATAACCAAAAAAATAAAAACAATATGGGAGGTAGGGTGGGCTATTATCTGGTAGTTGGGTGGGCTATTTACAGATGGGCTGTGTACAGGTGCAGTGATCGGTAAGCTGCTCTGACAGCTGATTCTTATAGTTAGTGAGGGAGATATGTCTCCAGCTTCAGTGACTTTTGCAATTCGTTCCAGTCATTGGCAGCAGAGAACTGGAAGGAAAGGCGGCCAAAGAGGTGTTGGCTTTGGGGATGACCAGTGAAATATACCTGCTGGAGCGCGTGCTACGGGTGGGTGTTGCTATGGTGACCAGTGAGCTGAGATAAGGCGCGGGCTTTACCTAGCAAAGACTTATAGATGACCTGGAGCCAGTGGGTTTGGCGACAGATATGTAGCGAGGGCCAGACACCGAGAGCATACAGGTCGCAGTGGTGGGTAGTATATGGGGCTTTAGTGACAAAACGGATGGCACTGTGATAGACTGCATCCAATTTGCTGAGTAGAGTGTTGGATGCTATTTTGTAAATGACATCGCCGAAGTCGAGGATCGGAAGGATGGTCAGTTTTACGAGGGTATGTTTGGCAGCATGAGTGAAGGAGGCTTTGTTGCGAAATAGGAAGCCGATTCTAGATTTAATTTTGGATTGGAGATGCTTAATATGAGTCTGGAAGGAGAGTTTACGGTCTAACCAGACACCTAGGTATTTGTCGTTGTCCACATATTCTGAGTCAGAACCGTCCAGAGTAGTGATGCTAGTCGGGCGGGCGGGTGCGGGCAGCGATCGGTTGAAGAGCATGCATTTAGTTTTACTAGCACTTAAGAGCAGTTTGAGGCCACGGAAGGAGTGTTGTATGGCATTGAAGCTTGTTTGGAGGTTGTTAACACAGTGTCCAAAGAAGGGCCAGATGTATACAGAATGGTGTCGTCTGCGTAGAGGTGGATCAGAGAATCACCCGCAGCAAGAGCGGTTACAGCTGCAAGTCTCTTTGGGTATGTCTCTATAAGCTTGGTGCATGTAGCCACTGGGAGTTTTGCCCATTCTTCAAGGCAAAACTGCTCCAGCTCCTTTAAGTTGGATGGGTTCCGCTGGTGTACAGAAATCTTTAAGGCATACCACAGATTCTCAATTGGATTGAGGTCTGGGCTTTGACTAGGCCATTCCAAGACATTTAAATGTTCCCTCTTAAACCACTTGAGTGTTGCTTTAGCAGTATGCTTAGGGTCATTGTCCTGCTGTAAGGTGAACCTCCATCCCCATCTCAAATCTCTGGAAGACTGAAACAGGTTTCCCTGAAGAATTTCCCTGTATTTAGCGCCATCCATCATTCCTTCAATTCTGACCAATTTCCCAGTCCTTGTCGATGAAAAACATCCCCACAGCATGATGCTGCCACCATTCTAAGGGTGATGAAAGGTGTTGGGTTTGCGCCAGACATAGCGTTTTCCTTGATGGCCAAAAAGCTCAATTTTAGTCTCATCTGACCAGCATGCACCACTTTTTCATTTTTTCACTTCACCAATTTTGACTATTTTGTTTATGTCCATTACATGAAATCCAAATAAAAATCATTTTTAGTTCCAGGTTGTAAGGCAACAAAATAGACAAAATGCCAAGGGGATGAATACTTTTGCAAGCCACTATCTCAATCGCTCCCAAGCAAGTGCTACCTGCCACCCCATCTCTACTTATGGAATCCAAATTTTTTCCCATTTGAAATATTTGGGAGTAGATATGTTTCCTCCTTTAGGTAAACATTTACATTTAAGTCATTTAGCAGACGCTCTTATCCAGAGCGACTTACAAATTGGAAAGTTCATACATATTCATCCTGGTCCCCCCATGGGAATTGAACCCACAACCCTGGCGTTGCAAGCGCCATGCTCTACCAACTGAGCCACACGGGACCGTGTGGCAGAAACTTTAAAATAACGCTCAAATCAATTCAATCCGACCTCTGTCGATGGAATAATATCCCAGTTACTTTAACCGGCAGAATATCTATTGTTTTCATGCAATTGTATAGCCTATAGAAATGTTGGGCAGCAACATGGGCTCTCATGAAGTGTTTGCTTTGATTTTCAATTACATTTGCATTGATGTCAGAGTGATTAGAGGGACAATAGAGTGCTTAGTACCAGGCAGTTAGCAAGTTTGGTAGGCTACTAATGACCATCAGCAGCTTCAGAGGTTGGAGAAGCCTAATTACCGTGACTAAACAGTCACGTAGACTTTGACTGCCCTCATGACTCGTGACCGCAGGTGTGGCGGTAATACGGTCATCGTAACAGTACTAGGTCTAACCCCATTAGGTTACGACAGGAATAATTTTGACATACGAAGGCTCCCAAGGATTGTGTGGGAAATGGGTTCTGGAATGAATGCACCATTCTGTATGGGAAATTTTTATTACGTTTCTATCATATTGCGAGCAGTTAGAGCGCTGATCTTTAGGTGCACTTCGAGGAGTCCCAAATGGCACCCTATTCCCTATATAGTGCACTACTTTTGACCAGAGCCCTACAGGCCATAGTCAAAAGGAGTGCACTACAAGGGGGATAGGGTGCCCTTTGGGATGCAAACAGAACTTCACCGGCTGGGAAAATATAGAATCAAGCTCCCCCACCACCAATGGGTGATTTTACGATTAAAGGTGCCTTCTTCCAAATCACTGTTAATGGACTTAAGATGATCTCTCTCCTGGTCAATGTCAAAGAGGCCCTTATGAGGTTATTTGAAAAACACACACATATACTGCATGTTCACGCATACACTTTTAATGGACGAATCACACACGCACACACACTCATACATGCGCACACACGCAAAACACAAGCACGCACGGACACACTGAGACGAAGAGAGTAGGGGAAGGAAGATCGTAATGACTTTGAAAACGGACAGAAAATAATACTGATTGGCTCCCATCCTTTGAAATTTGATTGATGTGCCTCTTGGGACATGCAGACCGAAAATCGATGGTGTGAGGATGTAGGAGCCGGCTCCATGCCTCTCGCTTACCCACCAATCTCTTGGGTTATACCCCAGGTATCAACACACCGGAGCGGGGGGAAAGATGGGGCTTTCATGGGCAAAACTCCCCATGCTGTTATTTTCCCATATTGGTGTGAACCTCAGTGCTGAACAGCGATGTGTTGTTGTTTGCAACAAAAGGGTTGGGGTCAATTCCATTTTAATTCAGTCCATTTAGGAAGATGCTAAGCCTATCAACAGTGCCTTCAGAAAGTATTCATACGCCTTGACTCATTCCACATTTTGTTGTGTTACAGCCTGAATTCAAAATGGGTTAAATATGTATTTTTTTCTCACACATCTACACACAACACCCCATAATGACAAAGAGAAAACACGTTTTTAGACATTTTTGCACATTTATTGAAAATTAAATACAGAAATATCTCCCTTACATAAGCATTCACACACCTGAGTCAATACTTTGTAGAAGCACCTTTGACAGTGATTACAGCTGTGAGTCTTTCTGGGTAGATCTGTAGAAACTTTTCACATCTGGATTGTGCAACATTTGCCTATTATTCTTCTCAAAATTCTTCAAACTCTGTCAAATTGGTTGTTGATCATTGCTAGACAACCCTTTTCAGGTCTTGCCATACTTTTTCAAGTACAGTAGATGTAAGTCAAAACTGTAACTCGGCCACTCAGGAACATTCCCTGTCTTCTTTGGAAGCAACTCCAGCGTATATTTGGCCTTGTGTTTTAGGTTATAGTCTTGCTGAAAGGGGAATTCATCTCCCAGTGTCTATTGGAAAGCAGACTGAACCAGGTTTTGCTCTAGGATATTGCCTGTGCTTAGCTCCATTCAATAAAAATGTTTATGCTGAAAAACTCCCCATTCCTTAATGATTACAAGCATACCCATAACATGATGCAGCCACCACTATGCTTAAAAATATGGAGAGTGGTACTCAGCAATGTGTTTTACAGAATTTTCCCCAAACATAACACTTTTTATTCAGGACTAAAAGTTAATTGCTTTGGCATTTTTTGCAGAATTACTTTAGTGCCTTGATGCAAACAGGATTAACATTTTTATTCTGTTCAGGCGTCCTTCTTTTCACTCTGTCAATTAGGTCAGTACTGTGAAGTAACTACAATGTTGTTGATCCATCCTTAGTTTTCTCCTATCACAGCGATTAAACTCTGTAACTGTTTTAAAGTCACCATTGGCCTCATGGGGAAATCCCTGAGCGATTTCCTTCCTCTCTGAGTTAGGAAGGACCTCTGTGTCTTTGTAGTGACTGGGTGTATTGATACACCATCCAAAGTGTAATTAATAACATCACCATGCTCAAAGGGATATTCAGTGTCTGCTTTAAAAAAAAATTGGACCCATCTACCAAACGGTGCCTTTATTTGCGAGGCATTGGAAAACATCCCTGGTCTTTGTGGTTGAATCTGTGTTTGAAATTCACTGCTCGACTGAGTGACCTTACAGATAATTCTATGTATGGAGTACAGAGATGAGGTAGTGGTAAACACTAATATCGCACACAGAATAAGTCCAAGCAACTTATTATGTGACTTGTTAAGCAAGAATGTCATAAGAAAAAGGTTGAATACTTATTGATTCAATACATTTCATATTTTCATATTTTATTCATTTATAAACATTTCAATTGAAATAAATCTCAATTGAAATATTTTTAAATTCAAGCTGTAACAACAAAATGTGGAAAAGGTCAAGGTGTGTGAATACTTTCTGAAGGCACTGTGTAGAATGTTGTATGTTGTTGGTTATGTAGCCTATCTACACTACCGTTCAAACATTTGGGGTCACTTAGAAATGTCCTTGTTTTTTAAAGAAAAGCAAATTTTTTGGTCCATTAAAATAACATCAAATTGATCAGAAATACAGTGTAGACATTGTTAATGTTGTAAATGACTATACAACATTAACAATGTCTACACTGTATTTCTGATCAATTTGATGTTATTTTAATGGACAAAAAATTGGCTTTTCTTTAAAAAACAAGGACATTTCTAAGTGACCTCAAACTTTTGAACGGTAGTGTAGATACCATTGTATGTTGTTGGTTATGTAGCCTATTTATATAATGTTGTATGTTTTGGCCTGCACTACCACTTTAACACTAGTGACGTTAAGCCCCTTGAGAATAAATCATGTTTTCTGAATTGAATTGAGACTTTCGAAAAAATACTATTTCCTGGAAATCATGTAGCCTGAGTTGACCCACACATCATGCCTACTGTATAGCATGTCTGGTTGAGGAGGACGAACACACGTGCACCCACACAACAGAATATCTGGTTCTAAACTCTGTCAATCCAATCACTGTCTCTGTCAATTAGGACTGGCTTCTGTAATTGCATCAAGTAGGTTATGATGACCTCACAAGGGTTTGTTACCTTCCACACAATTGGAGAAGCAGAGAAATGTTCTGGAAATTGTCTTTAATTGGGATTGGTGCCTCCTCGTTATGCACCAGCCTCTTCGTAATGTTCCTATAGACTCTTAAGGAAGTGTGAGGGAGTACAGTTCCATCTGAACAATGGTGAAGAAAGACAAACTGCTTTTGAACGGACTCCTCCAATGTAAACCAAGAAGTTTCTCAAATACTGAGTGAAACTCTTGTATGTGACGCTCATTCTTGGGATGATAATCACACTTTGAAACTGTGAGATTACAGCATACATGACTAAGCAGGAGGCGTAGATTCTGTGGACAAGACATGAACGCAAGTGCCGTTGTCTCTGAGAGGGAGGGATTTCTGTGCTGAGTTCTTGTCAGTTCTGAGTTAGTTGTACGTTGTGATGAAAATGAAAACAAAACGAGGAGGAAGGGAGAAGCACAGAGAAACGGCCATTGTCCTGACCTAGAAATAACACCATCACTCACCAAAAGCTGACACTCAAATATTGGCAATTTCCCCCCTCCCTTCTAGCCAAAATAGCAACAGCCGCTTCCAAAAGACAGCTTATCTTCTTATGGCTGAAGGGGCAGTATTGAGTAGCTTGGATGAAAGGTGCACAGAGGTGCCCAGAGTAAACGGCCTGCTCCTATGTCATAGTTGCATATTATTATTAGTATTGGATAGAAAACACTCTGAAGTTTCTAAAACTGTTTGAATTATGTCTGTGTGTATAACAGAACTCATGCGGCAGGCAAAAACCTGAGAAGTTCCACTTCCTGTTTGGATATTTTCTGGGGGTGCCAGATTTTCCACCAAGCTCTCATTGAAAATACAGAGAGATATGGATGGGTTTTCACTTCCTACGGCTTCCACTAGATGTCAACAGTCAATAGAACTTTGTCTGATGACTCTAATGTGAAGGGGGGCCGAAGGAGACAGGAATGAGTAATCACTTCCATGAGGTGCCCACGCATTGAACTGGCGCGTTCACGTGAGAGTGAGCTCCGTTCCATCGGTCAATTGAAGTCGATGTAATTCTCCGGTTGGAGCGTAATTCAAGATGTATGTTAACAACATTCTAAAGATTGATTCAGTACATCATTTGACATGTTTCTACTGACTGTAACGGAACTTTTGGACATTTCGTCACGTTATAGTGGTTATAGTTATAGTTATATGTTAACATACCCCCCCCCAAAAAAAAATCTGAAAAAGTATTTTTCTGCTAAATATGTGTATTTAGCCTCAGTATAGGCCATAAAATGAAATTTTGTTTGCATGACTAAAACTTTCATAGATAATGCTGGTTTAGTTGCCCAATTAGAATAAACACATTTTTGAATTTGCATAAACTTTTTTAATCATAAAATAAAATGTATACATTAATTTACATTATGTCTGCTTCATTTACTTATAATCGAATACAAGCCTAGTTAAATGAGGACTGATATCAAATATTCATAAAATACTATAAATTTGTATGTCAAAATATGAATATTAAAATTAATGTAAAGGAATGCATTTACAGTTTACAGTGCACTGGGAAAGTATTCAGACCCCTTTTTCCACATTTTGTTACGTTACAGCCTTATTCTAAAATGGATCAAATAAAAAAATGTACTCATCAATCTACACACAATACCCTATAATGACAAAGAGAACAGGTTTTTAGATTTTTTTGCAAATGTATAACAATTTTAAACAGAAATACCTCATTTACATATGTATTCAGACCCTTTGCTATGAGATTTTAAATTGAGCTCATGTACATCCTGTTCCCATTGATCATCCTTGAGATGTTTCTACAACTTGATTGGAGTCCGCCTGTGCTAAATTCAATTGATTGGACATGATTTGGAAAGGCACACGCCTGTCTATATAAGGTCTCACAGTTGACAGTGTATGTCAGAGCAAAGACCAAGCCATGAGGTCGAAGGAATTGTCCATAGAGCCACGAGAAAGGATTGTGTCGAGGCACAGATCTGGAGAAGGGTACCAAAACATTTTTGCAGCGTTGATGGTCCCCAAGAACACAGTGGCCTCCAATATTCTTAAATAGAAAAAGTTTGGAATCACCAAAATTCTTCCTAGAGCTGGCAGCCCGCCCAAACTGAGAAATTGGGGGAGAAGGGCCTTGGTCAGGGAGGTGACCCGATGCTCACTCTGACAGAGCTCCAGAATTCCTCTGTGGAGATGGGAGAACCTTCCAGAAGGTGGGTGGTCAGACGGAAGCCTCTGTAAAAGGCACATGACACTGTCCGCTTGAAGTTTACCAAAAGCCACCTAAAGGACTCTAAACAAGATTCTCTGGTCTGATGAAACCCAGATTGAATTCTTTGGTCTGAATGCCAAGCGTCACTTCTGGAGGAAACCTGGCACCATCCCTACTGTGAAGCATGGTGGTGGCAGTATCATGTTGTGGGGATGTTTTTCAGCTGCAGGAACTGGGAGACTAGTCAGGACCGAGGGAAAGATAAACAGAGCAAAGTACAGAGAGATCCTTGATGAAAACCTGCTCCAGAGCGCTCAGGACCTCAGACTGGTGTGAACGTTAACTTTCCAACAGGACAATGACCCTAAGCACACAGCCAAGACAATCCAGGAGTGGCTTTGGGACAAGTTTCTGAATGTCCTTGAGTGGCCCAGCCACCCGGACTTGAACCCGATCGAACATCTGTGGAGAGACCTGAAAATAGCTGTGCAGCGACGGTCCCCATCCAACCTGACAGAGCTTGAGAGGATCTGCAGAGAAGAATGGGAGAAACTCATCAAATACAGGTGTGGTTAGCTTGTAGCATCATACCCATGAAGACTCTAGGATGTATTTGCTGCCGAAAGTGCTTCAACAAAGTACTGAGTAAAGCGTCTGAATTCTTATGTAAATGTGATGATTCGGTTTTTATTTTTAATACATTTGCAAACATTTCAAAAAGCCTGTTTTTGCTTTGTCATTATGGGGTACTGTGTGTAGATTGATAAGGGGGAAAACTATTTAATCAATTTTAGAATAAATCTGTAAAGTAACAAAATGTGGAAAAAGTCAAGGGGTCTGAATACTTTCCAAATGCACTGTATATGCTTCGAAGACCAGTAAGATGTACTGAATGATATTGTGAAACATATTGAACATAACAGGCAGACAGTGAATAATGATATGGATTTAAGAAGATTTTTGTGTTTGCACAGACAAAAAAAATCCCTTAACAATATTTCTCTATTGTCCATGTTAAAACAACATATTACTAATTTATTCATTATTAAATTATGTTTTAGAAGTCAACAACATTTTACAACGTTGTGTAATTTCACATTTTATACACAGTTAGTACAAAAAATGTGTGGTAAATGTGGTTCGGTTTTGCTCGCATTCACTTCCTGATTTTCAACCATCTTTGAATGCCTGTTTCAAATAATATGGGAGTCTGATAATGAAAACCACATGAGCATTTTGATGATGATAAAATATGCCAAACTAAATTCATCTGTTTAATTTAATTTAAAATTGGTTGTCAAAATTAGCTCAACCGCCCAGTTGAGCTGCGTGTTAAAGGGTTAAAAAACAGAAGATATGCCGTCATTTAATGCATGTCACAGTTATGTGATTTCAGGGCCTTACTGCCTAATCTCAGTGGTCTCGCCGTTAATTCACCCAGGCAAGAGAGGAGAGCTGGCCCCCTGTATGTTTAATGAAGATTAAATTACCTATTTTCAGTCATTAAATATTAAAGTGGAGAAAGGGAGGAATCTGCAAAGAAGCAAATGAAAGAGAAGGGAGAAAGGGGGAGGGAGGAGAAAGATGGACAAAGATCAAGGATTTTTTTTCTCTTTTATTATTCCCCCCATCGTGTTATAAATGATATCTCAATACCATATGTATTAGGTTGTCCCTATTAATGGGTCTATGTACTAGACGGCTATGTTACGTTGAGCTAGGGAGCTGCACTATGTGTACAAAACATTAGGAACACCTGCTCTTTCCATGAGAAATACGGAACAGGCGAAAAGATGACGCCTGTTAAATCCACTTCAATGAGAAAGGTTAAAAAGGATTTTTAAGCCTTGACACAATTGAGACATGGATTGTGTATGTGTGCCATTGAGGGTGAATGGGCCATACAAAATATTTGAGTGCCCTGAAACGAGGTATGGTAGTAGGTGCCAGGCGCACCGGTTTGAGTGTGTCAAGAACTTCAACACGGTTGGGTTTTGTTGGGTTCTGAAAATATGAAATATACTTATTCATGTCACTGAGGGAGAGCGAGCTATGTATAACGTTTACATTCTGTCCGGATAGGTTTTTGTTAGCCATCAGGGATCCTATGGGAGAAGAAAAGACACAGTCTGGTACGAGTCAACATGACAGCCGTGAGTTGGGGAGGAGTGAGCACTTTGGGGCAGAGGTCAGGTTAGATGAAGTGAGGAAGAACAGATATCACTAAAGTTCTGTCTAGCAACAGAGATGCATTGGCTGTTCTGATGTGTAGGAGACTCAGCCTGGGAGAAAGGGTTAAGTATCAGTGCTTCTGTGAATATGTATTTTGTCTTATGCAGCTGTATTGACCCAATGGGTAAATAAACTTGGTTTAAGCTTTACTAATCCTCTGTGAAATTTTCCAAGGTTCATATAGAATCGAACAGTTTTTAACACTCAACTCTTTTCCGTGTGTATCAAGAATGGTCCACCACCCAAAGGACATCCAGCCAACTTGACACAACTGTGGGAAGCATTGGCGTCAACATGGGCCAGCATCCCTGTGGAACGCTTTCGACACCTTGTAGAGTCCATGCCCCGGCGAATTGAGGCGGTTCTGAGGGAAAAACGGGTGCAACTCAATATTAGGAAGATGTTCTTAATGTTTTGTACACTCAGTGTATTTCTTTATCCTTCATGTGATCTGTGGAGAATTACACAGTTTGTTACAATAACATAGACTAATTTAAGTATCACGTAGATGTGATAGTGATCGCAATTCCCGTAGCAATGAATTTCCTCTCGCACACATGTTCTCGTGTACATGTCTCTTGATCTCTCTTGATTGTGCTCCCTCACTGTCACACACACACACACACACACACACACACTATCATATAGAGGCTGTTGATATATATCACCTCAGACTAAAGCCCCTGCTTTCTCCCCTCCACTTCAGGGTGTTGATAGATGTTATTCATTTGGGGGCATTCCCCAGGGCCACTCCTAAAGGAAGTGGAGCTAACGTGATTTGCTCTGGCCGAGGGGACCTGGAGGGTAGTGCCCTTGGCTATGGACTGGAGATGGCTTAGTAGATCGTAGATATCAATAGAAGGGAAGAGAGAAGGGGAAGAGAGGCTCTGCTTGTGGTAGATAAGAGATATTTCTCAACAGCTAAAAGGAAGAGGCGAGACTGAAGGATTGAGGGCCGACAGACCATCGGGGGGTTTGATGTCTGAGAGTAGATGTGCTACACTTCTATTGTCCCTCTCTGTCCTTCTCATAGACCCCAAGGACCTCCAGTCCTGAAAACAGCTTAGCGAAATATAGATGAGGATTTGATGTACCGTTTGAGTACCCCCCACGCATAACTGATCTGCCATTTACTCCGTCAGCTGGAGAGGACAGTTCAAATAAGACAAGTGTGACACACGATACATTTTTCGAGGATAAATCAAATCTCAATGAAAGGGTGGACTTTCTGAATGGCATTTAGGGTGTCCCGGGCGAGACCCCCGAAGACAAACGGCTCTCAAGTCCTGCATTATTTGATTCCTTACAAGAGGCTTTGGACCTCCAAATCTAGTTAAAGGGCCCCAACAGGGTGTCCGCTTTCCCTCACACTGTGTCATTCTAACGCCGACCCATCTGTGTATACACTTCCAATACCAGGCCTTACTCCCTGCCTGTCTGTGTCGTGCAAACCCTTTCAGAGGGAAGTCAATCGCCTGGCCAAGCAAAGGGCTCCACACATGGTTTTATCCAATTGGACATTGGATTATTTTGTCCAATGTTAGCCCTTCTCCCCAGGAATGTGGCCTCACTGATGTGAATAGAGACAAGCCGGTACTCCCTGCAAAGTGAGATGCCAATCTCTCAATGACCAACCAAAACATCCTTTTGACTTTTTTTGTATAAAGATTTCATACAGCAGCATTTCTTACTACTTTATCCACTGTCAGACTGCTCCCAATACAGTACTGGTCCTCAAGTATGTGCTCAGAGCTCTGAAAAGGTCATTTGAAGTGCAAATTGTCAATACCGGATCAATTTGTGCCCCGTAATTGAAGTTTTTATCTTATTTTACCCTAGCACATTCAACACAATAGGATTGATTTAACTCATTGCGTGATTAATTCCCAATAGACCTATAACTCTCAGCTGATAAAAGCGAAGGGGAATCACTTCTTGAAACCACAGAGAGGCGCATGAACCAACCAAACGACCGTCCTCAGGACTGAAAAAATCGGACTCATAATATTCCAATGGAATCTACACAGCTATCATACTTAGTCTTTTGAAGGATGGAAAGTTCCCTTGGACGAATAAAACCGTATTCATCGCCTGTTAGAGCCGAGAGAGGGCGAAGAGGCTCTAATAATAATCCTCAGTAGAATAAATAAAGGCTCTCTGCAATAGGATGTAGTTATGTTCCGTGACAATGAGAGGCGACGACAGGCTATTTTGACGCTATTTCCCTCTGTCTTTCTGTCATATCCCTTATTATATTTCTCATCTCCATTACCTCAGACAAATAGCGTCCGGGTGGTGTTTGCGTTTAATTTCACATTTGGCAGGCTGGATGGTGTGTAATAAGGAGGTATAGGGTGGTAGAGGTAGGTTGGCAGCCGAGGCTGAGTGAAAGGACTAATTTGCCAAGAAAGGAGTTCTCATCCTTCTACAATGGTGCTACTGTGGAGTTTCAATGAGCACAATTGTCTATTCATTATTTGTTAATGTACAATTCTTGTCAAATGAACTTCTCTGTAAAAGTCAATTATTGTAATTGTTTAGAAGTTGTGGTTTTCCGGAAATGTTTTACGTGTGAGGTTGTTAACAAGTTGAAAAATGTGATGTTTTGAATTTGTGTCTTGCTCGACAGATTAGTGTGATTAGCAGTTCACGGGATTGTGCCGCTACAGATGAGGTGATTTTCAAATGTAGTTTTTTTGCAAAGTACTAATTGGTAGAACTCACACCAAAGGTGTAATGGCAACACAAACAACACATTGTTTGTTTCTCCAGGCCACATGTGAAGTAAAGGTAAAGCTAAAGCAATCAAGTATTATTTTGTATACATATTCTCCAAATAACTAGTGTATCTCTGTGTCCCTAAGCAACGACAGCAAAGTAAAACATTAATTTCAAGTATGTTTACGCATTATATTTTTGGGTAAAAGTTTTTACCATTTCCCATTTTTCTCTGTTTACGAAGCGTCTGTCTTTTCAGCTTATTGATTATTATGACATATTGAATGGTGTGCTGCAATATGGCTGGTAATTACATGTAGTTAAGTGAATCACGTGGTTTAAAGCTCTGCTCTGATATAATAGCTCCTGACAATGTGAATACAACTCCTGTCTGCTCCCCATGGTGCAGTAAGCACTGGCAATCTGGACAGATTGTTCACTCTGCAGAATCAATCAGTTAGCCTGGTCCCAGATCTGTTTCTGCTGTCTTGCCAACCCCTAAGGCAATACAACTACAGGAGTTGGCTATACAGCACAAACAGATCTGGGACCAGGCTGTCAGTAAGTACTAGCTTTAGGAATTCAGTCTGAATGCTCTAATAGGGCTAACTGTATATCTGACCTGTGGCATCATGGTAGCATGTCTTGATTGGTTGTAGATAAAGGAAGGACTACATTAGACTGCACTCAGCAGTAGAGCTCCACTAGTGGATCCAGACGGACTTAATCTATTTTGTCCCAAGTAGCTAAACAGATGTACAGCTGTTAAATGGATCATTTTTACAAGCAGATGTGAATTATGTGTCAGTTAGTAGTGGAATTTCTGCACTATTTACGAGGTGTTGCCTTTAATTGTCTTATCATTTAGCCTTTAAGAATCCAATGGAAGTGTGCAATGAAATACATCCAAGAGGTGTTTCAAGGTCACGATGGGATTGCATTGCGTGTGCGTGCGTGTGTGTGCGTGCGTGCAAGTTGAGCCCTGTCAGACCACTGGCTTTCAAAGGCCTGACAATAGCACGAACCCAAAGACACAGAGAAGGAACATTCATGTCACAGCACTCCTGTTTAGACAGAGAGACGGAAGAGACAGAGAGGTTGGAGGGGAGGAAAGAGTGAGAGAGAGAGAGCTAGAGGGAGAGAAGGAGAGACTAAGAGAGAGAGGAGGGGAAGAGAGAGTAAAAACATGGAAAGGGAGAAAGAAAAAAACAGAGGTAATGTGGGCTTAGGGTGCAAGGCGAAGATTGAGAGAGAGGGGGCATCGTTGGGTAGCGGTGGAGGAGAGAAAGATGGACAGACAGAAACAGAGTTAAACAGAGTGAAAGAGAGACAGCGAGGAGGGTAAAAAGAAGTCAGGAGTGAAGGCTGCCTTAGAGCTCTCGTGTCGGTTCGTCTGGCGGAGTGCCCCTGTCTCTGTCTTTGGGGAATTGTGTGTGCAATCAGGAAGAATCTCTCCGCCCACCCAGGCGTGATTGTGCCTGACATCGCTCCATCACTAATGCTGACGGTTGCCCATTAGCCAGTCCTCGCACATTTATTTATTTATCTGTTTATTTGTGTCAAGTTTATTTATTGATGGGGCTCGAGGATGTAACGGCATTTCCATTTGTGTGGAGAACGAACGACAGAGTGAATGGGAGAAGAGAGAGGGCCTAAGAGTGTGCAACATTTACACTCAAATGAACAGCCCTCGTCTACCAGAGGAGGCAGAGGGAGAGCAGGTTCACCATTTAGATCACAGCAGTCCTAATAGTCCCTCTCTCCTGGTAATGGATAACTGATATGACCCATTTAGTTACTTAGCACTAATCACACTGGTTTAGTGGCTCCTCTCTCTCTCTCTTTCTTTCCTCTCTTTTCTTCTGACTTATAGCTGGGTGGGTTTAGGGATTTGAGCAGCGTGAGATCTCTCTGAGGTGTGTGTGTGTGTGTGTGTGTGTGTGTGTGTGTGTGTGTGTGTGTGTGTGTGTGTGTGTGTGTGAGAGAGAGCTCTCGTATGTTTGGGTAATTGTAGAGTTTTCTTTAACACTACCAGATGAACTGTGAACAAGCAAGACAGCTGCAATACAGCCATGATGTCTTAAAACTGCAAGCATGATATTCTGGTCCATTGCCAGGGGATGGTAACATTAAACTGCCCTCTGTGACTGTGTGGAGTTTTAACATGGACTGTCCCGATGGCTCTCTATGATGATGGTGATGATGATTCAATTAGCAGGCAACTCCGATAACCCCTAATGGTTGTTTATTCTCCTATATTTACTGTTCTGAGAGACAGGGGAACAGCCATGCCTAATTACCCACAAGTGGACCATTTCAGGTCGTTAGCCTTCAAAGCCAATATTCCAGACAAAGGTCTGCCCAGGGAGATTCTAGCTAGTCTGAATGATGGCTACATGCTTAAAGCTAGCGAGTTATTTGACCTCTCATGATTCTTTTGTTTTTCTCTACAGTACATCTGCCCTAGGCTAGCAAGCCTCACATAACACCTGTGCCAGCACCCACTTGCTAAGTGGCAGAGCAAATGTTGATATACAGTATATAAAAAAGTATGTGGACACCCCTTCAAATTAGTGGATTCGGCTTTTTCAGCCACACCGGTTGCTGACAGGTGTATAAAATCGAACACATTGCCATGCAAGCTCCATAGACAAACATTGGCAGAATAAAGGCCTTAATGAGGAGCTCCGTGACATTCAACGTGGCACTGTCATAGGATGCCACCTTTCCAACAAGTCAGTTCGTTTCCAACAAGTCAGTTAAATATCACCATGTGCAAGCATCAGCTGGAGTGGTGTAAAGCTCTCCGCCATTGGACTCTGGAGTGGTAGAAACGCGTTCTCTGGAGTGATGAATCACGGTTCACCATCTGGCAGTCCGACGAACTAATCTGGGTTTGGCGGATGCCAGTAGAACACTACCTGCCTGAATGCATAGTGCCAACTGTAAAGTTTGGTGGAGGAGGAATAAGCTAGGCCCCTTAGTTCCAGTGAAGGGAAATCTTAACGCTACAGCATACAATGACATTCTAAATGACTCTGTCCTTTCAACGTTGTGGCAAAGGTTTGGGGAAGACCCTTTCCTGTTTCAGCATCGCAAAGCCCCCATGCACAAAGCGAGGTCCATTCAGAAATGGTTTGTTCGAGATCGGTGTTGAAGAACTTGACTGTCCTGCACAGAGCCCTGAACTCAACCCCATTGAACACCTTTAGAATACCTTTAGAATTAATTGGAACGCCGACTGCAAGCCAGGCCTAATCACCCAGCATCAGTGCCCAACCTCACTAATGCTCTTGTGGCTGAATGGAAGCAAGTCTCCCCAGGAATGTTCCAACATCTAGTGGAAAGCCTTCCCAGAAGAGTGGAAGCTATTATAGCAGCAAAGAGGGGACCAACTCCATATTAATGGCCATGATTTTGTAATGAGATGTTTGACAAGCAGGTGTCCACCTACTTTTGGTCATGTAGTGTAACACTGAGGGTGTAATCCTGCCCTCCTCGAATCTCCCCCTCATTTCCGCCATGTCTCCTCATCCTCACAAGGAGTTGATTGGCATCTGGCTTCCGTAATATTCGGAATCTCGTAATCCTACCCCAGCTGGGTTTAGGAGTTTATTTGCAATCTCAAATTCTCCCCATGCTGAGAAGGAAAAATAACAACAAGCAAACTGAAAAAAAGCTATTGCTATTCATGAATTCCATAAATTACAATGTTGCTCCCCTTCTAACAGATGACTAATATCTTGGTTTAAAAACAGACAGCATGCCATAACAACACAAACATTTTCCTTCCATATGCAGGAGATCAAGAGAGAAATTGGCTGAATGTTCGGGGGGTTCTGCTATATTAGGCTAATGTAGGGTCTGTTGGTGGAGACCTAACACACTGAGTAACACAGATTGGGAGTCTTTCTTGACGATTTTCTAGGATCTACAAGTATAAACATCAGTGTGGTGCCACTATGTGGCTGTGTGATTCCGATAGGCTAAAACACAAACCAATGGGCCGGTGGTAAGTGTGGCGTGTATAGGACAGGAAGCGTTCATCAGTGGGCAGGCTAGTGGAGTTTCCTAAGTGACCTCATTGCCCTGAGGGGGAGAGCACTAAGTCATTGATGAGGCTGGCGACTCACTGCATTACCTCAACTTGGGAGCAGATTTTTTGCACTCCCTCTCCTGCAGTTCCTTTCCAGTGGGTTAGGTCAGTGTTGCCCTGCGGCAGACTGCTGTTATATGGATGGGGCTGTGGTGGGTTTTTGGCACTAGGAGTGCGTGTGTATGTGTGTATGTAAGTATGTGTGTGCGTGCATCTGTGCGTGTGCGTGTGTGTGTCCTGGAGCCTGGACACCACTGGCTGTCTTGATAATGACACAGACTGTATGTCACCGAGTCCCAACAGATTATACTGGAGGACAATGAGGACAGTATGCTTGTAGATTATACTGGAGGACAATGAGGACTGTATGGTTATAGATTATACTGGAGGAAATGAGGTCAGTATGCTTGTAGGTTATACTTGAGGACAATGAGTTCAGTATGGTTGTAGATTATACTGGAGGACAATGACGACTGTATGGTTGTAGGTTATACTGGAGGACATTGTGGATAGTATGGTTGTAGATTATACTGGAGCACAATGAGGATGGTATGGTTATAGATTATACTAGAGGAAATGAGGTCAGTATGCTTGTAGGTTATACTGGAGGACAGTATGGTTGTAGATTATACTGGAGAACAATGAGGACAGTATGGCTCTAGGTTATACTGGAGGACAATGAGTACAGTGTGGTTGTAGATTATACTAGAGGACAATGCGGATGGTATGGTTGTAGATTATACTGGAGGACGGTATGGTTATAGATTATACTGGAGGAAATGAGGTCAGTATGCTTGTAGGTTATACTGGAGGACATTGAGGACAGTATGGCTGTAGATTATACTGGAGGACAATGAGTATGGTATGCTTGTAGATTATACTGGAGGACAGTATGGCTGTAGTTTATACTTGAGGACAATATTGCTGTAGATTATACTGGAGGGCAGTATGTTTGTAGATTATACTGGAGGACAATGAGGACTGTGTGGTTGTAGATTATACTGGAGGACAATGAGGATGGTATGGTTGTAGATTATACTGGAGGACAGTATGGCTGTAGATTATACTGGAGGACAATGAGGACAATATGGTGGTAGATTATACTGGAGGACAATGAGGACAGTATGGTTGTAGATTATACTGGAGGACAATGAGGACAGTATGGCTGTAGATTATACTGGAGGACAATGACGACTGTATGGTTGTAGGTTATACTGGAGGACATTGTGGACAGTATGGCTGTAGATTATACTGGAGGACAATGAGGACATTATGGCTGTAAATTATACTGGAGGACAATGAGTACAGTATGGTTGTAGATTATACTGGAGGACAATGAGGATGGTAAGGTTGTAGATTATACTGGAGGACAGTATGGCTGTAGATTATACTGGAGGACAATGAGGACATTATGGCTGTAAATTATACTGGAGGACAATGAGGATGGTAAGGTTGTAGATTATACTGGAGGACAGTATGGCTGTAGATTATACTGGAGGACAATGAGGACATTATGGCTGTAAATTATACTGGAGGACAATGAGGATGGTATGGTTGTAGATTATACTGGAGGACAGTATGGCTGTAGATTATACTTGAGGACAATATGGCTGTAGATTATACTGGAGGACAGTATGGTTGTAGATTATACTGGAGGACAATGAGGACAGTTGGCTCTAGGTTACACTGGAGGACAATGAGGATGGTATGGTTATAGATTATACTGGAGGACAGTATGGCTGTAGATTATACTGGAGGACATTATGGTGGTAGATTATACTGGGGCACAATGAGGACAGTATGGCTGTAGATTATACGGGAGGACAATGAGGACAGTATGGTTGTAGATTATACTGGAGGACAGTATGGCTGTAGATTATACTGGAGGACAATGGGAATAGTATGGTTGGAGATTATACTGGAGAACAAATAGGACAGCATGGAGAAAGTCACCCTATGGAAATATACTCTTAATCAACTCTCAGAAGCATCATCTTCTTCCTAGCTATATAACGTTCACCCATGACCGTATTCACAAAACCTCTTAAAGTAAGAGTGCTGATCTAGGAGCAGGTCTTCATTTTCCATATAATTCTATTCATTATGATCTGAAAGACCAAACTGATCCTAGATCAGAACTCCTACTCTGAGACTCTTGATGCATACCCCCAGATCTCCAGACACAGGTATAGCTCCATACTGTGCTGTGGTTATACACACTCTGCCAAACCAGCATACATTTTGATTAGCGTAAAAGCATGTAAAAATCCCTCATGGATACAGAGTGTTGTAAAACTCCTGGCTTTGACTCTTCTGTCTTCTTTTAGTCGATATTTTTTCATTAATATATTTACAGGGCATCTTTTCATTAATATGTTTACAGTGGTCGGTAAGCAAAACTGTAAGCGATGGATTTTCTTTTGCCTGTTGTATAAGTTTTATGACAGCCCATAAGGCTGACGGAGCCTGTTATTCATCTTTTTACTGGATCTGTTGCGAACAGAATAGATGGTGGCTGCTTATAAAGGCTGAATAATTGACGAGGGGAATAAGTCAATGGGAGAGAATAGAGAAAGATAGAGATTAGATGGGAGGCGAGGGGCCTCGACACTGGATGGATCACAAATTGTACCCTATTCCTCTTTATAATGCACTAGGTCTGACCAGAGCAAAAGTAGTGCACTATAACGGAAATAGGGTTCCATTTGGGATGCGGACATTGTACAGAGATGACATCAGAGTAAAACAATGCCAGGAGACTTATGATCTGACGTGCTATCGCTCTCTTTCTTGTCATCCCTCCGTACCCCCTTTCCTCCTTCTTTATCAACCTTCCTTTTTACCCTCACTGTACTCTCTGCTTTTCTTTGGTTTCTTTTTCTCACATTCTCTCTGTCCATCTTCTCCATCCATCCATCCATCCACCTGTCTATCCTTCCATCCATCCCTCGCACTAATCCTTTGTCACTCTAGGCGGAATTCTTGCTCTCAATCACACGAGGTAGAATGGCGGAGGCAGGCAGCGGCGCCGTTCGGTACTTATCGGCCCGCGTTATCCATTTACGGAGTATCCTGTTTTGTGGTGCACCGTGTTCCTATAGGCCGGTAATGGCCTGACAGGACACCTATACGCTGTGTAAGCAACCCTGTGCATTATGGTCCGTAATATAAGACGCTCTCATTATGACCGAAGGCATCCAAGGCCTCTGTTCCTCCTCATGTCCATTACATTAATTTATACACATATCTTACCCATCCCATGCCCCCCCCCCCCCCCCTCCCCTCTGCATTCAGTTACAGCACAGGGATTTATTTTCTGGCACAACCCATTTAAGAGTGACACTCAATCACTCTGCTGCTAAGGCGAGGATGTTATTGAAGATAGGTTACATTGAAAATAGAAACATTTGCAAATGTCTTAGCTATAGTACCATAGTATTTATTTTAATATGACCGGTTTGTTTACGTTTTGCTATTTGTGCGGTGGCCAATGAAAAAGGCTTTCAGATCTAAGAAATTGAAGCCAAGTGCCCTCCATCACGCTGTTGTCAGTCATATTCCCCTCATAAGCAGGCTGCTATAATAATTGCTTTGATGGTCCAGCCCGAACAAATCACTTGTGGGCATGAATAGTGGTTTCCGAGATGGACGCCAGAGAGAAAAGGTGGGAATGAATTAAAATACTTTGCGTTCCTCTGGGGCATGTGGCCCAGATTTCTTTTTCAAAGAAAATATAAGGAAGGGACGGGAAAAAACTATTTTCTTTGCTTCTGGAGTAAATGTAGCAATAAACATCCAGTCTCCATCATGTTCAGGTCGGAGACAATGGTGGGCACATAGTTATCTGGCAAATGGAGAAAGGGTGATTTCGGTGGAAATAATCCGATTTTGAACGGCCCTCCGATCTATCGGAGTACCTCTGGTTGGCTCTTTGTGAGGGGAACAAAAGTTTGGCCCTTTAGAAGGAAAGGCTTTGAATGTTTCAGAGGGCTTGTGAATGGATCCTAGTGCATGTCCCAGGGCCCACTCTGACTATAGTAGGAGCCCATCGGACAGACCTCTGCCCGGGATTAGCCCAGCTCCATTGAGCCATCGCTGGGAGTGACAATGCCTCCCATGTCCTCAGACCCAGAACCAATCACTAGCTAGATCCATTGAGTTCCTCAAGTTGTGATTAGAGAGGGGCCACTCCAGGAGAACAAATGCAACTTCTCTAGAATATGCTGATGTTTAACATTGTAGTTAGTGAACAATATGAGTTTATCTTTTTTCCCAAAATAATCTTTAGATGTCCTCAATGCCAACCGTTGATATATGATTCCACCATTTGCAAAACATTCACCAACGGAATTGTTCTCTTCTCCACTTGTGAAAAACACATTCACACGAGTGGTCATTGTGATCTTGTGTGCTAGACAGATCTGAGTATGATTTAACTGATGAAGAGAAATAGAGTTCTTCCATGTCCAGTTGTCCTTTATTTTCCTATGAATTCCATTGTTTGGGAATGTATCATACCCTCATTGTTTCAGAGGTCAGATGGTACTGTTTGCTCTGCTTGGTGGAGTAGCTCCTCGCAGTGAATGTGGGCTGATTGGACACTAGGTTGTGGGTGGAGTGTTCTGTGTTTGGGTGGGTGGGTTGGTAGTTTGACAGAAAGAGACTGGTGTTTTGGGTAGAGAGAAAGAGAGAAAGACTCTATAAATGTTGTGCACATGACCTCTTCATCACAGCTGCTTGCTCCACAGTAGCTAGCTGTCTTCAATCCCTCACAAAGCACTGGGCCGTGGCATCTAGTCCAGAGACCCTTGTTTTCCAAGACACCCCAATAGTTTCCCAGGCGAGAGAATGCAAAGGGAGGAACACCCCTCTTTTTTTCCAGGTCTGGTCCCAATGTCCTCCCAACCCCCACCCTTAGCCCCACCTCAACCCCCCTTCACACGCCAACCCATAGCCCCATCCTCAACCTCCCCTCAGCAACCACCTCAATCCCCCCAGCCCCCACCTCAATCACCAACCCATAGCCCCATCCTCAACCTCCCCTCAGCACCCACCTCAACCCCCCGTTAGCCCCATCCTCAACCCCCTTTCAGCCCCCACCTCAACCTCCCCTCAGCACCCACCTCAGCCCCCACCTCAGCCACCAACCCTTGGCTCTATCCTCAAATCCCCCTTCAGCCCCCACCTCAAATCCCCCTTCAGCCCCCACCTTAACCTCCAACCCTTCAGCCCCCACCTAAACCGCAAGCCCTTAGACCCACCCTCAATCCCCCCCTTCAGCCCCCACCTCAACCGCAAACACTTAGCACCATTTTCAACCCCCCTTCAGCCCCCATCCCCCTTCGGTCCCCATTGGCGCGGCAGGTAGCCTAGTGGTTAGAGCATTGGACTAGTAACCGAAAGGTTACGAATCCCCGAGCTGACAAGGTAAAAATCTGTCATTCTGCCCCTGAACAAGGCCGTTAACCAACTGTTCCTAGGCCGTCATTGAAAATATGAATTTGTTGGAGAGGGGGAAAATGGAATCAGTGGGCCAGATAAATGCAGAAACTCAATTTATTAAGGTCAGGTGGATAACAAATATTACTTTTGTGGGGTTGGGAAGAGGAGAGGGGTGTTTTTTTAACAATAAATTGAGATTTGGGGAAAGAGAACTGCCCATCAAGGGTTTTGAAGGTTAACCGGGGGGAAAAAAGACACAGAATGCAATGAAAAGTTGTAGGCTGATATTTTACTTCCAAAGCTTAACTTTGACAGTACCAAGCATGAAGGCCTTATTCCTCGTTTGAATAATGCCTTTAATGTCAATCTTGGCTGTCAATTCCACATTCTACCCATAAGGGGTGTTGTGATCATCGTTTTTTCCCATCTTTTTAATAATTTTGCTGCTTTATTGTCAACGAGAGCACAAAATGTCCTTGTCAACTCGTGTTAAGAAGAGCACAATCAAACCAGTGACAGTTGACATACAGAGAAATCAGGTTGAATATGTTAAGATTCACACACAACAGAGACGGATCACATTAGCGACATTAGCCATGCAGACTAGCTAATTAGGACCAGCTTTCCAGCTCGTTACATACTGAGGAGTGGTGCGCTAGCTTTGTGCAGTAGCTGGCTCTTTAGTCATGGAAGGCGACCAACCATGTGTCTGAGGCCCTGTTTCCCCCCATCCCTCCATTCATAATTAACCTCCCTCCTTCATAATTCAGTCGTTCTTTCCACCGTTCGGTGATATGACATTATTTTGCGGTTGCCCAACAGACGCAGCCGTGGTCCCGATACCCCCCCGCCATTTGTGCCTCCCTGACACACTGTCTCTACAACCGCAAGTGGAAAAGACACTCCAAAAAAACTAAAGCTACATTCAGAGTCATATTGCTGACATGTTTTAGTATGGTCTCTCTCTTTTTGTCAGTCTAATGCTGAGCCGGTGCTGGCCACACTGCTAGAATCATACCATGACAGCATGGTTATGTATGTGGCATATTTTAGAAGTGAGCCAAGCATATGTGAGAAGAGCATATCTGAGTCAATCATGAGCAGCAGTATGCCTCAATGCCGGAAGGAGGGGGGGAGAGGGAGAGAGAGGGAGAGAGAGAGAGAGTATCGGGTGAAGCAGAAAGGTTATGGCTGCAGTAGGGAGAGGGAGAGAGCAGCAGTAAAGGCTAGATCACCTCGCCACTCACGGACTCACCACTGCTCAATAACATGTCCAGCCTTGAAGTAGGAGGCTGCACATTTATTCAGCCCCTCTGTCCAGTACCTCCATTTTAATCAGCTGACATTTGTCCTGGACCAAATTGAATTGGTCTGAATTAGAGTCGAGGTACTAAATCTGGTCCGGATTTGTATGGTAGCCGGCAGGCAGGGGGGCTGCTGCTCTGCTGTCCACACCAGAGCCAGGTGCTACATAACAGCCCCGGAGCCAATCTCCCTCCATACATCATTGTCAATGCTGTTCACCTCTGCAGTACCAAGCTTATTTAATGGCCAGGACTCAGAGTGCACAAAGACCCCAATCCCCCACTCTCTACCCATTTGCCCTCTGGCACTGGACTGGGAAGTGTGTGTGAGTGTGTGTGTGTGAGAGATGGGGTTTACAAGTTCAGTTATGAAACCAGCCCCTACAAACACAACTCTTGCCGTTAGCCGTGCTGAAGATTACATTCAGCCTTGTCTTGGGTAAGAAGATTATGTGACGGCATACTCTGCCACTGTATAGTGTGTGCTGTAGCACGTACAAGCCCGGGTGGAAATTCTACTGCACGTTTTTATTCTTCAACAGATTGTGCCTCTATCTCTCTCTCTGTCTCTCTATATATCTCTCTCTCTATATATACTGTGTATATCTCTCTCTATAACTCTTTCTCTCTTGATATCTCTGTCTCTCCCTCTATATATATATATATATATATATAGAGGGGTGTTGTGATCATCATATATATATACAGTATATCACAAAAGTGAGTACACCCCTCACATTTTTGTAAATATTTGAGTATATCTTTTCATGTGACAACACTGAAGAAATGACACTTTGCTACAATGTAAAGTAGTGAGTGTATAGCTTTTATAACAGTGTAAATTTGCTGTCCCCTCAAAATAACTCAACACACAGCCATTAATGTCTAAACCGCTGCCAACAAAACTGAGTACACCCCTAAGTGAAAATGTCCAAATTGGGCCCAAAGTGTCAATATTTTGTGTGGCCACCATCATTTTCCAGCACTGCCTTAACCCTCTTGGGCATGGAGTTCACCAGAGCTTCACAGGTTGCCACTGGAGTCCTCTTCCACTCCTCCATGACGACATCACGGAGCTGGTGGATGTTAGAGACCTTGCACTCCTCCACCTTCCGTTTGAGGATGCCCCACAGATGCTCAATAGGGTTTAGGTCTGGAGACATGCTTGGCCAGTTCATCACCTTTACCCTCAGCTTCTTTAGCAAGGCAGTGGTCATCTTGGAGGTGTGTTTGGGGTCGTTATCATGTTGGAATACTGCCCTGCGGCCAGTCTCCGAAGGGAGGGGATCATGCTCTGCTTCAGTATGTCACAGTACATGTTGGCATTCATGGTTCCCTCAATGAACTGTAGCTCCCCAGTGCCGGCAGCACTCATGCAGCCCCAGACCATGACACTCCCACCACCATGCTTGACTGTAGGCAAGACACACTTGTCTTTGTACTCCTCACCTGGTTGCCGCCACACACGCTTGACACCATCTGAACCTCTTCTTATAGCCCAGGCCATCTTTATGTAGAGCAACAATTCTTTTTTTCAGATCCTCATAGAGTTCTTTGCCATGAGGTGCCATGTTGAACTTCCAGTGACCAGTCAGTATGAGGGAGTGTGAGAGCGATGACACCAAATGTAACACACCTGCTCCCCATTCACACCTGAGACCTTGTAACACTAACGAGTCACATGACACCGGGGAGGGAAAATGGCTAATTGGGCCCAATTTGGACATTTTCACTTAGGGGCGTACTCACTTTTGTTGCCAGCGGATTAGACATTAATGGCTGTGTGTTGAGTTATTTTGAGGGGACAGCAAATTTACACTGTTATACAAGCTGTACAGTCACTACTTTACATTGTAGCAAAGTGTCATTTCTTCAGTGTTGTCACATGAAAAGATATACTCAAATATTTACTAAAATGTGAGGGGTGTACTCACTTTTGTGATATAGTGTATATATATATATAGAGGGAGAGACTGAGATATCGAGAGAGAGTTATAGAGAGAGAGAGACAGACAGATATCTGTCTCTCTCTCTCACTCTCCCTTTTTCCTGATAGCATGTTGTTTATTATTTTGTGTCAGCACAATCTCCCTCTGCAGCCATGATTGATCAGAAATATTACACAGGATGTTCTGTTCCTGCAAAGATGGAAAGGGTTTTGTACTGTGGAAAATGCATGGGTAAGGCAGAGTTTATTCACCGTTTCCTCAGAAGTCGTTTTCTTTTTCACACATCTAAGGCAGGTCAGGAAATATGAGCAGCAGCATATATACTTGTTGTAGTTATCTGGCCTGGAATACTGCAATGCTAGCATGATTTTAGATTTTTATGCTAACTGTTGATCCTCTACAGCAGTTGTTCCCAAAGCTTTTATAGTCCCGTACCACTTCAAACATTCAACCTCCAGCTGCGTACCCCCTCTAGCACCAAGGTCAGCGCACTCTCAAATGTTGTTTTGTCATCATTGTAAGCCTGCCACACACACTATACGATACATTTATTAAACATGACAATGGGTGTGAGTATTGTCACAGGGCGGTAGGTAGCCTAGTGGTTAGAGCGTTGGTCTAGTAACCTAAAGGTTGCAAGATTGAATCCCCGAGCTGACAAGGTAAAAATCTATTGTTCTGACCCTGAACAAGGCAGTTAACCCACTGTTCCTAGGCCGTCATTGAAAATAAGAATTTGTTCCTAACTGACTTGCCTTAAGGTTACATAAATAAACAACCCGGCTCGTAGGAAGTGACAAAGAGCTCTTATAGGACCGGGGCACAAATAGTAATATAATAATAATCAATACATTTGCTCTTTATTTAGACATCTTATATATAAAACCTTATTTGTTCATCAGAAATTGTGAATAACTCACCACAGGTTAATGAGAAGGGTGTGCTTGAAAGGATGCACATACCTCTGCAATGTTGGGTTGTATTGGAGAGAGTCTCAGTCTTAAATAATTTCCCACACACAGTCTGTGCCTGTATTTAGTTTTCATGCTAGTGAGGGCCGAGAATCCACTCTTACATAGGTACGTGGTTGCAAAGAGCATCAGTGTCTTATCAACGTTATTTGCCAAAGCAGGATACTCTGAGCGCAGCCCTATCCAGAAATCTGGCAGTGGCTTCTGATTAAATTAAATTTTCACAGAACCGCTTGTTGCAATTTCGATGAGGCTCTCTTGTTCAGATATCGGTAAGTGGACTGGAGGCAGGGCTTGAAAGGGATAACGAATCCAGTTGTTTCTGTTGTCCGTTTCAGGAAAGTACCTGCGTAATTGCGCTTCCAGCTCATCCAGCTTCGATATATCACATTTCAAATCAAATTTTATTTGTCACATGCACATGGTTAGTAGATGTTAATGCGAGTGTAGCGAAATGCTTGTGCTTCTAGTTCCGACCATGAAGTAATATCTAACAAGTAATCTAACAATTTCACAACATCAACCTTATACACACAAGTGTAAAGGAATGAATAAGAATATGTAGATAAAAATATATGGATGAGCGATGGCCGAACTGTATAGGCAAGATGCAGTAGATGGTATAGAGTACAGTATATACATATGAGATGAGTAATGTAGAGTATGTAAACGTTATATAAAGTGGCATTGTTTAAAGTGGCTAGTGATACATTTATTACATCCAATTTTTTATTATTAAAGTGGCTAGAGATGAGTCAGTATGTTGGCAGCAGCCACTCAATGTTAGTGATGGCTGTTTAACAGTCTGATGGCCTTGAGATAGAAGCTGTTTTTCAGTGTCTCGGTCCCTGCTTTGATGCATTTTACAGTGTCCGTAAGCTTGAGTTAATTTGCACACAAAAAATCATATTTGTCCCGCACATTGAATATAGTTGAGGATAGTCCCTGTAATCCTTGATTCAGATCATTCAGGTGAGAAAAAACATCACCCAGATAGGCCAGTAGTGTGAGAAACTCATCATCATGCAAGTGGTCAGACAAGTGAAAATGATGGTCAGTAAAGAAAACTTTAAGCTCGTATCTCAATTTTAAAAAATGTGTCAAAACTTTGCCCCTTGATAACCATCGCACTTCTGTATGTTGTAAAAGCATTACATGGTCGCTGCCCATAGCATTGCATAATGCATAAAATACACGAGAGTTCAGTGGCCTTGCTTTAACAAAAAGTTAACCATTTTCACTGTAGTGTCCAAAACGTCTTTAAAGCTTGGCAGCAAGAGCCTATCGATGGATGCTACAGTGTACCCAAGTGGAGTTGGTAGCACTCCACTATGTCTCACTGTCATGGTTTTTGCACCATCAGTACAGATACCAACACCTCTTGACCACCAAAGTCCATTTGATGTCACAAAGCTGTCCTGTACTTAAAAAATATCCTCTCCTGTTGTCCTGGTTTCCAGTGGTTTGCAGAAGAGGATGTCTTCCTTAATTGACCCCCATAAATGTAACGGCCGTATACCAGGAGCTGTGCCAGGCCCGCCTCGTCTGTTGACTCATCCAGCTGTAATGCATAGAATTCACTGGCCTGTATGAGAAGCAGTAATTGTTTCAAAACATATCTTGCTATGTCACTGATGCGTCGTGAAAGAGTGTTGTTTGATGGAGGAATTGTCTGTATAGTTTTTTTGGCCTTTTCCGCAGGCATTGTCCCAGCCATATCCGTGGCAGCAGGAAGAATTAAGTCCTCCACAATAGTTCGGGTCTTGCCTGTCCTAGCCTCTCAGTAGCTCATCATACGTATAAGACGCTTCTAGCCCCTTCTTATTAATGGTATCTGTTGCTTTTGTACATGTCTTACTACTCGAGATTCGTCTTAATTCTCGGTCAAAAAACTCCCGTGGCTTATTTTTCTAATTGGCAAGTTTTGTTTCTAAATGTCTGCGCAAGAGTGAAGGATTCATCGAGTTGTGAGATGGTACTTTTGCACATGTAACACACTGTGGCTGAGGAAAGGCACTACTTCCAATATGAGTGAACCGCAAATCAATGTAGTTCTCATCATATTTTCGCCTCTTTGATGGTCCAACGTCCCAGTCTGTTGTTCGCTACTTTCCCGTGTAAGGAGGCAGTAGCTCTTCAGCTGCATCAGATTCACAACTGTCAGTGTCCATGCTAGCTGGGCTAGCAAGAAATGTAGAATTACTGGTGCTAGCATTGGATGTGCTCATGGAAGCAGAACAACTTGTGTCATCGACAGGTGCATGTGTAGTACTGCTGGTAGTAGCAGTACTGCCAGTAGAGCTGGTATGTGTCTACGGATGCAGGCCTTACTTTTTTTAATCATTTATCAATTTTTGAGCAAACGGAATGAGCAGCAGCTACGTTTGGCTACATACGGATCGTTAGTGGAATTCCCGCGAGAGAGTAGCGGTTAATGTGATTGGATGTTAATTATTTGACTAGGCTACCAGTATTTGACGTTGTGTTGTTATTTCGCTCAACACTAGATGGTTTAATTTTATTTTTGGCAGTGAAACGAGGCTACTCAGCTGAGAAAAAAAAATAGTAAAATGTATAGCCCTGTTGGAAAATCGAAATGGTCTGTTTGAAAATGTAAAGAAAAAATGTAATAAAATATAAAATTATCATAATTTTTTAAATGTGAATCACATTTTTATTTGGCGTACCCCCGATGGCATTGCCCATACCCCAGTTTGGGAATATCTGCTCTACAGTTCTTCCCATTGTTACCTCCCCTTAGCTACCTCCAATTTAGTTTTCAATGCTAACTATTTGTCGCTGCAGCTCTTCCTATAGCCTCAGCAATGCTAGGTAGATTTTTACCTTTCAATGCTAACTGTTGATTTCAATGTCATTGTTGTTGTCCAGAAGTACGAGCTAGATAGCCAGATATCAACCTTACCTGAGGATAGTGAATGGCCTCTCACCTCACGATGCTACCCATGGACACACATTCCTGGCCCCGAGTCATGACTAAGTTTGTCCTGAGTAATTGAATGTAACACTTTGCCTTTTTTGGGTCAAGTCATTTGCATTAAGGGGAGAAGAGAGGCGTGTGTAGGGGGAGGTCATAAAGCATTTCTGATTCAGATGCAAATGTTCCTGTTATCAGCAGTGGACCTGATGAATAATGGGATGTACAAAATACACAGCCCACCAGGAGGAAATGAAAGAGTGCCTCTTTTCTGCTCCACTGATTTCATTATAGACACTATTATTGGCTTAGAATGGCAACATCTATTATCTGGAGTCAGAATATGACCATTTTATTGGATGGGGACGAGTCCTTTCATTAATGCCAAAGCTCATCAAATACGAACCAATGCCCCAGATAGGGGACCTTCTTCCACTAAGATCAGGGTTCAAGGAGGGCTCAGATAAGCTAAACATGTGATGGGTAGGCACTCAAAAAGATCTTTCACGAAGCTACTTCATTAATTCAAACAATGAAGTAGGCTTTTTGAGTGCGTACCCATCACATGTTTTGCTTATCTGAGCTCTTATTGAACCCTAGTCTTACCTGTACACATCGTGACCATCTAGTGTTTATTCAAGTCATTCTATGCTCCTCTCTGTTGAAATTAAAGGTGTTTGTCACTGCCAAGGCACGACGTTGAATTGACCCCAGATTGCCTGTTATGACAGCGGGTGGATAAGTGGAATAGTTTGAGGTAAGAACTAAGAATGAAGGAAAGCTTGTGGCAGAGGGCAATGGGGGCGAGGGAAAGCAGGAGGAGAGGGTGTGAGTAACACTCCTTGATGACAATGTGCCAGCTAACCTCTTGGGAGCTTGTGTGTTTTTGTTGCTGATGCTAGTCGCTGTATTCCCCACTGGATTCATCAAGTGGGGAATAACGGATAAATGAAATCAAATAAAAAGTCCTCATTTAGCGGTGGCTGTTTTTTTAGCATGTTGACGTAGAGTTCACAGATACTGTATAAGAACTCAATTATGAAAGGCCTTATCAATGATATTGAGGCTGGAATGCTCAAGACCGTTTAATTTCTGAGTTGAATGACATCCATGAAATACATACTTTCCATCTACTCCTGTCCTCTCTTTTAACAGCCTTCAAATAAGAAAATCAGTAAGTCTGCTAACCACAATAAAGGTGTCATTTAGTTCTCAGTGCAGGCTGAACATCTCTACTCTGTCGTGGCCAGATACTATTGGATAATAAGATGTCCTATTATCTCTGTATTAAGTCATGGTAGTGTTCTGAAAGTTGTCCACATGCTCCCCTACACACACTGAAACGTGTACTGGAATCGTAGAGATAACAGTCAGTTCCAACTGCCTCTCCATTGTCCCAAATGACTACTTAGGAGCCTGATACGCTTGATTAAAATACAGCTGCAATCGAATCCTACATTAGCCCCATGTCGATGAGTATCTGACAAGCAAAAATTGAATAAGTTGGAAAGGTGGGGGCAAGTAACAAAGTGGATAACATTTCCTTTTCTAGCCGTCAAGCATCAACACTTTTATTGGGGCGGTGCTGTGTAGTGTTGTGAAATTAAAGGTGCAATCTGCAGTAGCTACATACATTTTTGGACTTTAAATGAATGATATGTTCCCACTGATTCTTGAAGATTATAATTTATAAATGCCCCATGAGCTTAGTTAAACTTTCAGAACCCAAATGTAAAGCTTGTTTCACTCCAATGTTTGTAAACAAAGTAAATGTAAACTAACACTGTATAGCCTCAAAACATGGTTAAAAACTATCATGGATGGCCAGTCTTTGCAACCATAGCTCTGTCCAATAATTTGAGAGTGGTTCCATTTCTCCAGCCCCATTCCTCAGCTTTTTAGCGAAACAGTGGCACTTTGTTATTGTTTAAATTGCTGATTGTCACTTTAAGCTAATCGGTTCTGCTTTCAATGAAGTGCAACGTTCTTCGGGTACCTTATTAAGCGTTTATAGTGCCTCTTGGCAGCCGAGTCGACACATTATTTTCTCCTCCCAAAAATCTGGCTTTGGTGAGATTATGTCTATTTCCATTCCGGGGCGCCGTGTGCTATTGGCTTCGATTCGCCAGGCCCTTCACCTCTGCAAGCTTAGCCCTAATCTGCATTTAAACGAGTCTCTGGAAAGACAGCTGTGATTATCACCACTTTTTTAATGCACCACGCAAGCCTTTATTTAATAATTTGTTTTAATGTGTTTTTTGCCTCCCATTTAATGTGTCATTTGGAAGGCTACAGAGTCAGAGGTTAGATTTTTTCCCCAAGTGAATACATTTTTGGGGGGGGAGTGCCAATAAAAAAGCTGCAAATTTTATGATGGGAGAATTCCCTTCTTTGGTTTTGCAGTAGTATCCGGAGGTCTTAGTCACCAATGAGGTGGTCTTGTTGCTGGGCTGGGTCAAAGGGCATGTCAGAACATGTCCCCCACTCCATTCTCTGTACATTCGCCAGATTCTAGTAGATTAGCCACACTCCTGCTGACTGAACTGGTTCTCCTCTCTTCTTCCTCGCTTCCTCTGTCATTTCCTATGACACACTGGAAACCTCGAGAGTCCCCCCCCCTTCTCCCCCCCTCCCTCTACCACTAGCCCCATATGCCTCGTGATTGGATGAGCAAGCTCTGCCATCCCATATGGTCCCTTGTCCCGCTGTATCTGATCACGGGTGGCGAAAGAGGGAGCCGGCGCGTCACAACAGGTTTGTTCTGCCGCACTTGTCACACGCCGGCTCGGTGCTGTCGGTCGCCCACTTCCTGTCCAGTGAGCAACGAGCAGACGCTGGGGCTTTTTAACTCCTCCGACGGCTTGTTGACTGATGGAAGGAGAGAAGGAATTCAGGCCCAGGCCAGGCTCCCTTCAGCCTTCAGTATCTGCCTGGCGTACAGTTAAACGCCCTGGCACGCTCCCCCGACTCTGCCCGTCCTCCTCGATCACCGCCAACACCACTGTCATTTATAAAACTTTTAATATCAGCACCGTGGGGGTAATGGCTAATTTCTCCCGGCACATGGCCCTTCATTAAAAGTGGATTTTCTGTCAGAGTGGATCCCTATCAAATTAGCTGCAGCCTGTGGGTCGTCTGTGGGTTTCTTGCCTTCACTTATTTAGTTTAGTTTTTTAATCCGGAGTGCATTTCTATTTTCCATCAGGCAGCGCTGGCCCTGTATCAGTGAATCATAGAAACCGTAGAAAGTATTTTTATCAGTCTCACGTTTTCTGTCTATCTCTTTACATTCATCCATCTCACTCTTTCCCTCTCTTACCACGTTCTCTGCATATGGATCTCTTTATCTCTTTCTATTCATCCATCTCACTCTTTCCCTCTCTCACCACATTGACAAAATATACATCTCTTTATCTCTTTCTATTCATCCATCTCACTCTTTCCCTCTCTCACCACATTGACAAAATATACATCTCTTTATCTCTTTCTATTCATCCATCTCACTCTTTCCCTCTCACCACATTGACAAAATATACATCTCTTTATCTCTTTCTATTCATCCATCTCACTCTTTCCCTCTCACCACATTGACAAAATATACATCTCTTTATCTCTTTCTATTCATCCATCTCACTCTTTCCCTCTCTCACCACATTGACAAAATATACATCTCTTTATCCCTTTCTATTCATCCATCTCACTCTTTCCCTCTCTCACCACGTTCTTTGCATATGGATCTCTTTATCCCTTTTTATTCATTCATACCTCCCTCCCGCTGCATACAGTGTATTCGGAAAGTTTTCAGACCCCTTAACTTTTGCCACATTTTGTTACATTACAGCCTTATTCTAAAATGGATTAAATTGTATTTTTTTCTCTCATCAATTTACACACAATACCCCATAATGACAAAGCAAAAACAGGTTTTTGGAAATGTTTGCAAATGTATTAAAAATAAAAAACTGATATCACATTTACATAAGTATTCAGACCCTTTACTGAATACTTTGTTGAAGCACCTTTGGCAGTGATTACAGCCTCGAGTCTTCTTGGATATGACGCTACAAGCTTGGCACACCTGTATTTGGGGAATTTCTCCCATTCTTCTCCGAAGATCCTCTCAAGCTCTATCGGGTTGGATGAGGAGCGTTGCTGCACAGGTATTTTCAGGTCTCTTCAGAAATGTTAGATCGGGTTCAAGTCCAGGCTCTGGTTCAGCCATTCAGGGACATTCAGAGACTTGTCTCGAAGCCACTCCTGCGTTGTCTTGGCTGTGTGCTTAGGGTCGTTGTCCTGTTGGAAGGTGAAACTTTGCCTCCATCTGAGGTCCTGAGCGCTCTCGAGCATCAAGGATCTCTCAAATTTTCTTTGTTCATCTTTGCCTTGATCCTGACAGTTATCCCAGTCCCTGCCGCTGAAAAACATCCCCACAGCATGATGCTGCCATCACCATGCTTCACCGTAAAGATGGTGCCAGGTTTCCTCTAGAAGTGACGCTTGGCATTCAGGCCAAAGAGTTTAATCTTGGATTCATCAGAACAGAGAATCTTGTTTCTCATGGTCAGAGTCCTTTAGGTGCCTTTTGGCAAACTCCAAGCGGGTTGTCATGTGCCTTTTACTGAAAAGTGGCTTCCATCTGGCCACTCTACCATAAACACCTGATTGGTGGAGCGCTGCGGAGACGGTTGTCCTTCTGCAACGTTCTCCCATCTCCAGAGACGAACTCTAGAGCTCTCTCAGAGTGACCATCGGGTTCTTGGTCACCTCCCTGACCAAGGCCGTTCTCCCCCGATTACTCAGTTTTGCCAGCCGGCCAGCTCTGGAAGAGTCTTCCAAACTTCTTCCATTTGAAAATTGTGGAGGCCACTGTGTTCCAGGGGACCTTCAATGCTGCAGAAATGTTTTGGTACCCTTCCCCAGATCTGTGCTTCGACACAATCCTGTCGCGGAGCTCTACAGACAATTCCTTCGACCTCATGGCTTGTTTTTTCTCTGACATGCACTGTCAACTGTGGAACCTTATATAGACAGTTGAGTGCCTTTCCAAATCATGTCCAATTAATAGAATTTACCACAGGTGGACTCCAATCAAGTTGTAGAAGCATCTCAAGGATGGTCCCTAGAAACAGGATGCACCTGAGCTCAATTTCGAGTCTTATAGCAAAGGGTCTGAATACTTCTGGTATTTCATTTATATATATTTTTTAATACTTTTGCAAACATTTCTAAAAACCTGTTTTCGCTTTGTCATTATGTGGTATTGTGTGCAGATTGGTGAGGGAAAAATATATTTTATCCATTTTAGAATAAGGCTGTAACGTAACAAAATGTGGAAAAAGGGAAGGGGTCTGAATACTTTCCGAATGCACTGTATGGATCTATTTTATCAGTTTATTAGGTACACCCATCTAGTATCGGGTCCAGTTTATTAGGTACAAACATCTAGTACCGGGTCAGACCACTCTTTGTCTCAAGAACAGCTTGAATTATTCGGGGAATTCTACAATGTGTCGGAAACGTTCAACAGGGATGTTGGTCCATGCTGACGCAATGGCATCACGCAGTTGCTGCAGATTGGACGGCGGTACATTCGTGCTGTGAACAGCCCATTCCATCTAATCCCAAAGATGCTCTATTGGGCTGAGGTCTGGAGACTGCGCAGGCCCCTCAAGTAAACTGATCTCGCGGTCATGTTCCAGGCAATGTTAATTGTCTGCTGCAATAGCCCATCCGCCCACAGGACTGCATATTTTTTGTTTGTCGCACCATACTCGGAACAGTAACTGAATGCCTTGATGCCTGTCTGCCTGCTTTATATAGCAATACACGGTTAAAATGACTCACTCTCTGTAGGAACGATACATTTTTGTGAACGTGGTGGTGTACCTAATAAACTGTCCAGTATTTTCTCTCTACCACTCTCATCTACATCTCCTTTACCCTCCCCCTTTGTCTCCATGCTTTTCATGTGCGTTCTCATGCAGCTGATGTCACACACAGAGGTTCTATGCCTTTGCGGAAATGATTGATGGCACAGGGATAAAGTGCAGGAGAGCCCGGTGAGATTAATCAATTTGGGGCTGGAGTGTGTTTGATGGTCAGAGACAGCAGGCCGCTCTGGAAGTAGGCTACTTAGGTGCTGGTTATGTGGTTCAATATCAGGGAAAAATCAATGCATATTCAACAGGTTCATTCGTGCACAACTCATACTGTAGAGTGCTGGTGTGAAGAAAACACATCTCTGCCCTCCTTTATTCTTCTTTGAATACTATTCATTGGCGTTTACTTATTAACACAAGAAATGGCTTTTTATGTTTGTTGTCAATTCTCCTCCTTCCTCCCTCCCACTCTCCCTCCTCTCCCCTTCTAGTTTTCAGGCTTTTATTTATGTTCCTTTTCTCTGCAATATTATTTATTTGAAAATACTAAATCAATAGCTTATTTTTTCCTCTCTGCCCGGCCTTGTTTTCGTGTGAGTATGTGTGCTCGAAAATGAATTATCTGCCCTTTTCATGCAAGTAAGTGATAGCGCTAGCCGTGATAGCTCTCCTAGCGCTCGTAGCCTAGCCATCATTAGTCATATCATCATTACACTGTGGAGCCATGGAGGACTTGTGCCAAGGCCCTGCTCTCTTCATTACGGGATCCCAGCCAAGTGCTCCTCCGGCTGAGGAGGTCATCCCGGATGCCTGGCCTCTCCTCCCTTCATCCTCCACCTCTTCTCCTACAAGGCCAGTGATGAGATTACTCTCTTCTTTCTCTACCCCAGACCTCTGGGGCACCATCATCAGCCAGAGAGAGGCCTGGATGTGATGTCATAAAAGGCTGTGCTGGGTTGAGGTTAGCCAGGTGGGGAGGGGTTGTTACAGTAAGTCTTGGAGGGCTGTAGTGATTGGTTGTGCTGGGTTGAGAGGTTAGGAGGGCTGTAGTTACTGGTTGTGCTGTGTTGAGAGGTTAGGAGGGCTGTAGTGATTGGTTGTGCTGCGTTGAGAGGTTAGGAGGGCTGTAGTGATTGGTTGTGCTGGGTTGAGAGGTTCGGAGGGCTGTAGTGATTGGTTGTGCTGGGTTGAGAGGTTAGGAGGGCTGTAGTGATTGGTTGTGCTGGGTTGAGAGGTTCGGAGGGCTGTAGTGATTGGTTGTGCTGGGTTGAGAGGTTAGGAGGGCTGTGGTGATTGGTTGTGCTGGGTTGAGAGGTTCGGAGGGCTGTAGTGATTGGTTGTGCTGGGTTGAGAGGTTAGGAGGGCTGTAGTGATTGGTTGTGCTGGTTGAGAGGTCCGGAGGGCTGTAGTGATTGGTTGTGCTGGGTTGACAGGTTCGGAGGGCTGTAGTGATTGGTTGTGCTGGGTTGAGAGGTTAGGAGGGCTGTGGTGATTGGTTGTGCTGGGTTGAGAGGTTCGGAGGGCTGTAGTGATTGGTTGTGCTGGGTTGAGAGGTCTGGAGGGCTGTAGTGATTGGTTGTGCTGGTTGAGAGGTCCGGAGGGCTGTAGTGATTGGTTGTGCTGGGTTGAGAGGTTAGGAGGGCTGTGGTAATTGGTTGTGCTGGGTTGAGAGGTCCGGAGGGCTGTAGTGATTGGTTGTGCTGGTTGAGAGGTCCGGAGGGCTGTAGTGATTGGTTGTGCTGGTTGAGAGGTCCGGAGGGCTGTAGTGATTGGTTGTGCTGGTTGAGAGGTTAGCCCAATAAGGAGGGGTTGTTAAAATAAGACTGCCATCTCTGTTTTTTGCCTTTACTCCTCACTGGCACAAAACCAGCTTTTAATGGAGAATGAGATGATCTCATATTACTTGTTTAGATTAACCCAGACACAAGGGATCCCATATACCCTGTTTCATTACGCGGGTATGAGAAGTGAGAAGGAGCCACACAGCGCCCTGCTCTGATGAGTTCCACTCAAATCAAATCAGATTTTATTGGTCACATCCACATATTTAGCAGATGTTATTGCGGGTGTTTAGCGAAATGCTTGTGTTCCTGGCTCCAACAGTGCAGTAGTATCTAAAAACAATTCACAACAATACACACAGATCTAAAAGTAATAGAATGGAAATAAGAAATATATAAATATTAGATTAAGCCATGTCAGAGTGGCATTGACTAAAATACACTAGAATAGAATACAGTACATACATACGAGATGAGAAAATCAGTATGTAAACATTATTTAAACATTATTAAAGTGACTAGTTTTCCATTATTAAAGTGGCCAGTAATTCCAAGTCTATGTATATAGGGCAGTAGCCTTTAAGGTGCAGGGTTGCGTAACTGGGTGGAAGCCGGCTAGTGATGGCTATTTAATGGCCTTGAGATAGAAGCTGTTTTTCAGTGTCTCGGTCCCAGCTTTGATGCACCTGTACTGACCTCGCCTTCTGAAATGATAGCGGGGTGAACAGGCCGTGGCTCGGGTGGTCCTTGATGATCTTTTTGGTCTTCCTGTGACATCGGGTGCTGTAGGTGTCCTGGAGGGCAGGTAGTTTGCCCCCGGTGATGCGTTGGGCAGACCACACCACCCTCTGGAGAGCCCTGCGGTTGTGCGTGGTACAGTTGCCATAACAGGTGGTGATACAGCCTTACAGGATGCTCTCAATTGTGCATCTGTAAAAGTTGTTACGGCTTCTTCATCACACTGTCTGTGTGGGTGGACCATTTCAGATCGTCAGTGATGTACGCAGAGGTACTTGAAGCTTTCAACCTTCTCCACTGCGGTCCCGTCGATGTGGATAGGGGCGCGCTCCCTCTGCTGTTTCCTAAAGTCCACGGTCAGCTCCTTTTGTTGACGTTGAGTGAGAGGTTATTTTCCTGGCACCACTCTCCCAGGACCCTCAACTCCTCCTGTAGGCTGTCTCGTCATTGTTGGTAATCAGGCCTACTACTGTTGTGTCGTCTGCAAACTTGATGATTGAGTTGGAGGCGTTCGTGGCCACGCAGTCTTGGGTGAACAGGGAATACAGGAAGGGGCTGAGCATGCACCCTTGTGGGGCCCCTGTGTTGAGGATCAGCGGAATGGAGGTGTAGTTTCCTACCTTGACAAGCTGGGGGCAGCCCGTCATGAAGTCCAGGACCCAGTTGCACAGGGCAGGGTTCTAACCCAGGGCCCCGAGCTTAATGGTGATCCTGGAGGGTACTATGGTGTTGAATGCTGAGCTATAGTCAATGAACAGCATTCTTACATAGGTATTCCTCTTGTCCAAATGGGATAGGCAGTGCGATGGCGATTGCATCGTCTGTGGATCTATTGGTGCGGTAAGCAAATTGACGTGGGTCTAGGGCAATAGTCATTTAGTTCAGTTACCTTTGCTTTTTTGGGTACAGGAACAATGGTGGACATCTTGAAACAAGTGGGGACAGCAGACTGGGATAGGGATGGATTGAATATGCCCGTAAACTCTCCTGGCAGCTGGTCTGCACATGCTCCGAGGACGCGGCTAGGGATGCTGTCTGGGCTGACAGCCTTATGAGGGTTAACACGCTGAAATGTCTTACTCACGTCTGCCATGGAGAAGGGGAGCACACAGTCCTTGGTAGCGGGCTGCGTCAGTGGTACTGCCTCAAAACCGGCAAAGAAGGTGTTTAGCTTGTTCGGAACCAAGAGATCGGTGTCCGCAAAGTGGCTAGTTTTCCCTTTGTAGTCCGTGATTGGCTGTAGACCATGCCACATACGTTTCGTGACTGAAACGTTGTCTCTGTACTGACGTTTTGCCTGTTTGATTGCCTTACTGAGGGAATAACTACACTGTTTGTATTCGGCTATATTCCCAGTCACCTTGCCATGGTTAAATGCGGTGGTTCGCTCTTTCAGTTTTGCGCGAATGCTGCCATCTGTCCATGGTTTCTGGTTTGGGTAGGTTTTAATAGTCACAGAGGGTACAACATCTCCTATACACTTCCTGATGAACTCAGTAACCATATCTGTGTATTCGGCGATGTTATTCTCAGAGGCTACCCAGAACATATCCCAGTCCGCGTGATCAAAGCAATCTTGAAGCATGGATTCCGATTGGTCAGACCGGCATTGAATAGACCTTAGCACAGGTACTTCTTGTTTGAGTTTCTGCCTATAGAAAGGGAGGCGCAAAATGGAGTCATGGTCAGATTTGCCGAAGGGAGGGCGAGGGAGGGCCTTGTAGGCATTTCGAAAGTCGAGTAGCCGTGGTCCAGTGTTTTACCAGCGCGAGTACTACAATGTGTTGGTAGAGCTTTGGTAGTGTTTTCTTCAAATGTACCTTTTTAAAATCCCCAGATACAATAAATGCCGCCTCAGGATATGTGGTTTCCAGTTTGCATAAAGTCCAGTGTAGTTCTTTTAGGGCCTTGGCTGTGACTGTAACCGAATAGAATTCTCTTGGGAGGTAATATGTTCAGCATTTGATTATGAGGTGTTCTAGGTTTGGTGAACAAAAGGACTTGAGTTTCTGAATGTTATCACAATCACACCATGAGTAGTTAATCATGAAACCTTCACCCCCGCCTTTCTTCTTCCCGGAGAGTTCTTTATTCCTGTCTGCGCAATGTACTGAGAACCCAGATGGCTGTATGGACAGGGACAGTATATCCCGAGAGAGACATGTTTCCGTGAAACAGAGTATGTTACAATCCCTGATGTCTCTTTGGAAGGAGATCCTCTTACTACTTCCTTGAGTTCTCCTCATTCTGACAGGATGAACGCGGCTGAGATTCGCCCACTCTTAATTCATTAGGGCCCATGTGTGAGAAAACGGCACGCCTGTCTCTCAGGAGCAAGATGACAGCCCGGATATGGGAATTAGCCAGCGCTAAATCCGCGAAAAGCTACAGACGAGGAGGAGGATGGAGGCTCTCTGGTGCCAACAACATGACATTTTCTTCAAGTAATAATAAAAATGTTATAATTTTCACAGAAGAGCATCTGGTGCAGATTGGACATAGTTGCATTTCAACATCAAACATGATAGGTTGTTTTTTCTCTCTCTTGAGATGGATGTTGATCCCCTCGGCTAGTTGTGGTGATATACTTATTTGTTCATTTGTTCATTTATCCCCATTAGCTTGTGCAGAAGTAACAGTTATTCTTCCTGGGATCCACAAAAAAATATAAAACATGACAAGTAACAAACATAGACAGGGACAGTCCATGACAGTCACACAAATGTAAAATACAATGATATAAAAACAATAAAACAACAACAAAAATATATATGTGTGTGTGTGTGTGTGTGTGTGTGTGTGTGTGTGTGTGTGTGTGTGTGTGTGTGTGTGTGTGTGTGTGTGTGTGTGTGTGTGTGTGTGTGTGTGTGTGTGTGTGTGTGTGTCCTCACAGTTCCCACCTTTCCATGGTATGTTTCATATTTTTTAAAGGTAATTTTAATCTGTTTGCTTAAGTAATTGGAGATGGAAGGGAGTTCCATGTGATCATGGCTCTGTATAATACTGTGCATTGCTGTGAATATGTTTTGGACTTGGGGACTGTGAAGAGACCCCTGGTGGCATGTCTTGTGGGGTATGTATTGGTGTCTGAGATAAATGTTTTCTGATTATGCAGACAATCTGGAATTTTTATTACAGGAATACTTCTCATAAAAACTAGGAGAAGCAATTAATCTCTGGTCATCCCTCAACCCAGAAAGACTGGCATGCATGTCATTAATGTTAGTTCCGTATGTGCAGCTAAGGGCAAGGCGTGCTGCTCCGTTTTGAGCCAGCTGCAGCTTTGCTAAGGATTTCTTTGCTACACTTGACCATATTACCTGACAGTAATCAAGATGGGACAAGATCAGAGCCTGAACAACTAGTACAGTTGATTTTTGTTTTAAAAACACAGAACATATTTTTATGGCAGACATACCCCTCCCAATCTTCACAACAACTTTGTCAATATGACTTGACCATGATAATTGACCATCCAATGTTATACCTAGGAGTTTAGCTTCCTCACCTTGCTCAATGGTCACACACTTTATGCACAACTCCAGTTGTTAAGGTTAAGAGAGGTTAGGTTAAGGTCTTAGAGAATGTTTAAGACCTATTTATTATTAATCACCCATTTTGATACTGACTGTAATTCCTTTTTAGAATTTTATTGAGCGCACTGGCTTTGGATGATGACATGTAGAGTGTGGAATCATCCGAATACATAGTCATTCTAGCTTTGTGTAAGACCAGTGGCAAATCATTTGTAAAAATATAGAAGAGTAACGGCCCAAGGACACTGCCCTGAGGGACACCGCCACTGTACATATCTAATGTTTGAAAAGCTTCAATTGAAGAACACTTGCTGGGTTCTATTGGATAAATAACTCTCTAACCATGTGATGGCAGGTGATGTAAAGCCTTAACAAGTGAGTTTCTTCACTTGTCTTCAAACCCTCCCCTAACCTAGACGACACTGGGCCAATTGTGCGCCGCCCTATGTGACACAGCCTGGGATCGAACCCGGATGTGTAGTGACCCCTCCACTGCGATGCAGTGCTTTAGACTGCTGCACTACTCGGGAGGCCATAGTCCATTTATTTTAACTAATCATCAGTCATCTGAGTCAGTGCAGTACAAGTTGAGTGCCCTTCTCTATATGCATGCTGAAAGTCAGTAGTTAACTTGTTCTCTGAAGAATAACATTGTATTTGGTCAAACATAATTCTCTCCATCAATTTACTAAGAGAAGGCAGAAAACTGATTGGGTGGCTGTACGGTATTTAGGCTGTACCATATTTAGGCTGTACGGTATTTAGGCTGTACGGTATTTAGGCTGTACCATATTTAGGCTGTACCATATTTAGGCTGTATGGTATTTAGGCTGTACCATATTTAGGCTGTACCATATTTAGGCTGTACGGTATTTAGGCTGTACCATATTTAGGCTGTACCATATTTAGGCTGTACCATATTTAGGCTGTACCATATTTAGGCTGTACCATATTTAGGCTGTACGGTATTTAGGCTGTGCCGTATTTAGTCTGTACCATATTTAGGCTGTACAGTATTTAGGCTGTACAGTATTTAGGCTGTGCCATATTTAGGCTGTACAGTATTTAGGCTGTACAGTATTTAGGCTGTGACATATTTAGGCTGTGCCATATTTAGGCTGTACAGTATTCAGGCTGTACGGTATTTAGGCTGTACGGTATTTAGGCTGTACGGTATTTAGGCTGTACGGTATTTAGGCTGTACAGTATTTAGGCTGTACGGTATTTAGGCTGTACGGTATTTAGGCTGTACAGTATTTAGGCTGTACAGTATTTAGGCTGTACGGTATTTAGGCTGTACGGTATTTAGGCTGTACAGTATTTAGGCTGTTCAGTATTTAGGCTGTACGGTATTTAGGCTGTACAGTATTTAGGCTGTTCAGTATTTAGGCTGTTCAGTATTTAGGCTGTGCCGTATTTAGATGCGAAATGTGCACGGTGCAGTAGGTGTTTGCATTAGGTGACTATGAGTCAAGGAATGGGCCTTTTGGAGTGTGTGTATGTGACTGCATACATTCTGTATGTGTGTGTTGTGTGTGTGTGTGTGTGTTCATGCTCAAGCTTGTGGCGTCTGAGGAGGAGCATGTTAACCAGAGGGGCAGCCGGCCCACCAGATGTTCCTGGCCCCTGTAGACTTGTCACAGCAGGACCTTTAGTTTTCAGACACACACACACACACATACACCCTAGGAAAGCCATATGGTTGTTAAAGTTGGGATCTATGCCCGTAATATGTAAACAGTTAATCAATGATATTCCATATCTTGATTTTGTGAGGTGATTGTCGGAGTACTAGGCGTATCTGTAGATAGGCTAATCCTACAGAGTCAACTCAGGGTTCAGAGTTCACTCTCAAATTAAGGTGTGGTATATTTATTTTATTTCAAATGTGGGTTACTACATGATAACATATGTGTTATTTCATAGTTTTGTTGTTATTCTATAATGTAGAAAATAGTAAAATAAACAAAAACCCTGCAATGAGTAGGACTTAGTAATTACAGGGGTTTTCTTTATTTTTACTATTGATTGATAGTGATTAAGATGAAGGTAAACAGAGGCCCTATAAAACCCTAATGGGGAACTTGTGGTTGCAAAAATACATTGTGTATTACTTTCTGAAAGGGTCTGGAAAAAAACTAGGTCTCCACTTCTTCCTTCCACACACTATCAATCAAATTGAATTGTGCCCCCAGTTGAAATCCATCAATTCACGTCGTGGTGCAGGACTTTTCATTTTGCACAGCCAGAAGAAACAAATGTGCTGATTAGTCAACAAGTTCTGGGGATGGCGACATTTTAAAGAACAAACTATTTGACATTTGAAATATATGAGAGGCCAAGTTAAGCACCCACCCTCCCCTCCCAGCCCCCAGCCTGCATATGCACAACTAGCGCCCTGCTCAAAAGGGTCCTAAAGTGAGTCACAAATTGCTAGCAAATGATTCCCTGCTCTTTGGAATAATAGGGTCCCTGCACAGCCTTTGATTCCATCTCTTTTTGTGTCCCCTCTGTCTGGCAGAGACTCTGCTGGAATCCCTATTGATAGCTGTCACACTGGGTTGCTGGGCAGCAGTGAGGTGGTGTGTTCTTTGTGTGGTGCAGTGTGTGTGTTTGTGTATGTGTGTGTGCCTCTGTGTGCCTCTTTGTTTGAATGAATGTATATATGTTTGTGTGTGTGTTTTTGTGTGTGTGTGTGCCTCTGCGTTTGTATGAATGTTTGTGTGTGCAGATGCGTGTGTGTGTGCATGAATGTGAGTGTGTGCGTTTAAAGAAGTGACCGCGTGTGCTTTTGAGCCTGTGTGTGTGTGTGTGTGTGTGTGTGTGTGTGTGTGTGTGTGTGTGTGTGTGTGTGTGTGTGTGTGTGTGTGTGTGTGTGTGTGTGTGTGTGTGTGTGTGTGTGTGTGTGTGTGTGTGTGTGTGTGTGTGTGTGTGTGTGTGCGTGCGCGTGTCAGAAGGGTGATGTGGTATAGAGGGCACTTCTGTCAGATCCGATGTCAGGGCTCGTGCTGTGATGTGAAGGCCGCTGTCAAGAGACGGCCGCGAGGCTGTGCAGGTACAGCTGCCCTCTGTGTTCCCCCTCTCCTCCCTTCACCACAGACTGGCTGCATGAGACACACACTTCCTGTGACCCGGCACATGCACACTCTCCGTGACACAGCGCACACACACTTCCTGTGACCCTTCACATGCACTCTTCCCGTGACCTGGCATAGACACTTCCTGTGAGCCGACTGAGGACAGTCATGCCGGGGAGCAGGCCTGAAAATACACCTCATCAGCCTTGCCCAAACCTGTTGATCTATTCTTGAATTCAATTAAAAATATTTAATTCAAGGGGTAGTCATGTCTCGTTGATCCAACAGTACCATGATGTCAGGCTTATATTTCTTTATTTAGTTATCCTTCAGGAGAGGTGTCATTATGTTAGGTCAGGATGCAAAGAATATATCATTGGTATACATGGAAATGGATTTGACCTTTTAGACTGTATTTCCAGCTGCTCTGAAACTACTTGGAGACTTCATTTAGCCTTCCCAGTGTGGTCCACTCCGTCTCCAACCCATTCACCTCTGGACTATTCCCTCTCATATTTCCTCATCCTTCTCCCGAAACTCTTTGCAGGAGTAAATGATACAGCCTGATGTTCAATCAGTGCTTTTAACTGTCTGGGAGGAAAAGGGAGAAAAGCATTAGCAAGGTCGTGTTCGGATTGATTTGGTGGAACTGAGGAGGAGGTTGAACAGTTGAAATCAGGACATCATTGACAACAGGTCAGTATAACAGCCTTGGAGGCCTGTGCCTCTTTGTATCCTCCTCCTGTATCCACCTGCTTTGACGGACAGGTCGACATGGCTGGTACGTGTGGCTGCTGTGGTTTCTCACACGGTTTCCCTTCCTGGCCCCTCCAGGGTACAGTTCTGTGCCACTATGCCCACATGTTGTGTTTCTCAAATGGCACCATATTCCCTATATAGTGCACTACTTTTGACCAGGGCTCTGGTCAAAAGTAGTGCACAGTAAAGGGAACAGGGTTCCATTTGGGACACGCATATATTACCACCAGGTTAGATGGTGGTAGACCAGACAGGGGCCTTAAACTTTAATGCTAATTGATCTAAGGAAGGCCAGGGAAGGAGTGTGGACACAGGTGTGTTGCCGTAGGGTCTGCCACAGAAAGACAGGGGAGGGCTGGCTAACAGCATGGAACGCTGCGGCACAGGACCACAGCACGGCATAGAGTGCCCACTGGCTGGGAGGGAGAGGGAGGGCTGGAGAATGACCTATTTTTCATTTTTTAAGTCCGCACAACCATTGTGGCATGTGTGGGGGTTGTGTGTGTGTGTGTGTGTTTGAATGGGTTGTAAGCTGTGTGTGTGTGTGTGTGTGTGTGTGTGTGTGTGTGTGCGTGCGTGCGTGCGTGCGTGCGTGCGTGCGTGCGTGCGTGCGTGCGTGCGTGCGTGCGTGCGTGCGTGCGTGCGTGCGTGCGTGCGTGCGTGCGTGCGTGCGTGCGTGCGTGCGTGCGTGCGCGGGTTGTAGAGTGTGAGTGCGTGGACGGGTTGAAGGGTGTGTGTGTGGATGGGTTGTAGGGTGTCTGTGTGTATGGTTGTTGTGTGTGTATATGGATGGGTTGTAGGATAGCTGTGTGTGTGGGTAATAGTTGTAGGGTGTCTGTGTGTATGGATGGGTTGTAAGGTGTCTGTGTGTGTGGATGGGTTGTAGGGTGTCTGTGTTCGTATGTGTGGGGGGATGGTTGTGATGTGTGTGGATGGGCTGTAGGGTCTGGTGGTCGTGTGTGTATGCGTGTGTACATGTGTCTGTTTTGAAACTGTTTTCTGAACAGCACACAACACACGTAGATCTTCTGGAAACTGATGCTGAACTAGTACTGGAGATTCTCTAATAGTCCTGGAGATTCTCTAATAGTACTGGAGAGTCTCTAATAGTACTGGAGATTCTCTAATAGTACTGGAGAGTCTCTAATAGTACTGGAGATTCTCTAATAGTCCTGGATATTCTCTAATAGTCCTGGAGATTCTCTAATAGTCCTGGAGATTCTCTAATAGTACTGGAGAGTCTCTAATAGTACTGGAGAGTCTCTAATAGTACTGGAGATTCTCTAATAGTACTGGAGAGTCTCTAATAGTACTGGAGAGTCTCTAATAGTACTGGAGAGTCTCTAATAGTATTGGATATTCTCTAATAGTACTGGAGATTGTCTAATAGGACTGGAGATTCTCTAATAGTACTGGAGATTCTCTAATAGTACTGGAGAGTCTCTAATAGTACTGGAGATTGTCTAATAGGACTGGGGATTCTCTAATAGTCCTGGAGATTCTCTAATAGTACTGGAGAGTCTCTAATAGTACTGGAGAGTCTCTAATAGTATTGGAGATTCTCTAATAGTACTGGAGATTGTCTAATAGGACTGGAGATTCTCTAATAGTCATGGAGATTCTCTAATAGTACTGGAGATTGTCTAATAGGACTGGAGATTCTCTAATAGTCCTGGAGATTCTCTAATAGTATCTGGAGATTCTCTAATAGGACTGGGGATTCTCTAATAGTCCTGGAGATTCTCTAATAGTATCTGGAGATTCTCTAATAGGACTGGGGATTCTCTAATAGTCCTGGAGATTCTCTAATAGTACTGGAGATTCTCTAATAGGACTGGAGATTCTCTAATAGTACTGGAGATTCTCTAATAGTACTGGAGATTCTCTAATAGTACTGGAGAGTCTCTAATAGTACTGGATATTCTCTAATATGACTGGAGAGTCTCTAATAGTACTGGAGATTCTCTAATAGTATTGGAGATTCTCTAAAAGTACTGGAGAGTCTCTAATAGTACTGGAGATTCTCTAATAGTATTGGAGATTCTCTAATAGTACTGGATATTCTCTAATATGACTGGAGAGTCTCTAATAGTACTGGAGCTTCTCTAATAGTATTGGAGATTCTCTAAAAGTACTGGAGAGTCTCTAATAGTACTGGAGATTCTCTAATAGTATTGGAGATTCTCTAATAGTAGTGGAGATTCTCTAATAGTACTGGAGAGTCTCTAATAGTACTGGAGAGTCTCTAATAGTATTGGAGATGCTCTAATAGTACTGGAGAGTCTCTAATAGTGTTGGAGATTCTCTAATAGTACTGGAGATTGTCTAATAGGACTGGAGATTCTCTAATAGTACTGGAGATTCTCTAATAGTACTGGAGAGTCTCTAATAGTACTGGAGATTCTCTAAAAGGACTGGATATTCTCTAATAGTCCTGGAGATTCTCTAATAGTACTGGAGATTCTCTAATAGTACTGGAGATTCTCTATTATTACTGGAGATGCTCTATTATTACTGGAGATGCTCTATTATTACTGGAGATGCTCTAATAGTACTAGAGATTCTCTAATAGTACTGGATATTCTCTAATAAGACTGGAGACTCTCTAATAGGACTGGAGATTCTCTAATAGTACTGGAGATTCTCTAATAGTACTTGAGATTCTCTAATAGTACTTGAGATTCTCTAATAGTACTGGAGATGCTCTAATAGTACTGGAGATTCTCTAATAATACTGGAGATTCTCTAATAGTACTTTAGATTACCTAATAGCACTGGATATTCTCTAATAGTACTTTAGATTACCTAATAGCACTGGAGATTCTCTAATAGGACTGGAGATTCTCTAATAGGACTGGAGATGCTCTAATAGTACTATAGATTCTCTAATAGGACTGGAGATTCTCTAATAGGACTGGAGATTATCTAATAAGACTGGAGATTCTCTAATAGTACTTGAGATTCTCTAATAGTACTGGAGATGCTCTAATAGTACTGGAGATTCTCTAATAATACTGGAGATTCTCTAATAGTACTTTAGATTACCTAATAGCACTGGATATTCTCTAATAGTACTTTAGATTACCTAATAGCACTGGAGATTCTCTAATATTACTGGAGATTCTCTAATAGGACTGGAGATGCTCTAATAGTACTAGAGATGCTCTAATAGGACTGGAGATTCTCTAATAGGACTGGATATTCTCTAATAAGACTGGAGATTCTCTAATAGGACTGGAGATTCTCTAATAGGACTGGATATTCTCTAATAGTACTGGAGATTCTCTAAAAGGACTGGATATTCTCTAATAGGACTGGAGATTCTCTAATAGTACTGGAGAGTCTCTAATAGTACTGGAGATTCTCTATTATTACTGGAGATTCTCTAATAGTCCTGGAGATTCTCTAATAGTACTGGAGATGCTCTAATAGTACTGGAGAGTCTCTAATAGGACTGGATATTCTCTAATAAGACTGGAGATTGTCTAATAGGACTGGAGATTCTCTAATAGTACTTGAGATTCTCTAATAGTACTTGCGATTCTCTAATAGTACTTGAGATTCTCTAATAGTACTGGAGATTCTCTAATAGTACTGGAGATTCTCTAATAATACTGGAGATTCTCTAATAGTACTTTAGATTACCTAATAGCACTGGATATTCTCTAATAGTACTTTAGATTACCTAATAGCACTGGAGATTCTCTAATAGGACTGGAGATTCTCTAATAGGACTGGAGATGCTCTAATAGTACTATAGATTCTCTAATAGGACTGGAGATTCTCTAATAGGACTGGAGATTATCTAATAAGACTGGAGATTCTCTAATAGGACTGGATATTCTCGAATAGTACTTGAGATTCTCTAATAGTACTTGAGATTCTCTAATAGTACTTGAGATTCTCTAATAGTACTGGAGATTCTCTAATAATACTGGAGATTACCTAATAGCACTGGATATTCTCTAATAGCACTGGAGATTCTCTAATAGTACTTTAGATTACCTAATAGCACTGGAGATTCTCTAATAGGACTGGAGATTCTCTAATAGGACTGGAGATTTTCTAATAGGACTGGAGATTCATAGGACTGGAGATTCTCTAATCGTACTGAATATTCTCTAATAGTACTAGAGTTTCTCTAATAATACTGGAGATTCTCTAATAGGACTGGAGATTCTCTAATAGGACTGGAGAATCCGTTTTCACTACTGGTTGTATGTTTGTGTTTCTACCAGGAGGGACTCTGACAGCCAGGTTACAGCCAAGTTGTAGCAAGGTGACAGCCAGGTGACAGCCAAGTTGTAGCAAGGTGACAGCCAGGTGACAGCCAGGTGACAGCCAGGTGACAGCCATGTTACAGCCAGGTGACAGCCAGGCGACAGCCAGGTGACAGCCAGGTGAAAGCCAGGTGACAGCCAAGTTGCATCCTGATGACAGCCAGGTGACAGACAAGTGACAGCCAGGTGACAGCCAGGTAACAGCCAGGTGACGGCCAGGTGACAGCCACATTACAGCCTGGTGACAGCAAGGTTACAGCCAAGTTAGAGCCAGGTGACAGCCAAGTAACAGCCAGGTGACAACCTGGTGACAGCCAAGTTACAGCCTGGTGACAGCCAAGTTACAGCCACGTTACAGCTAGCTGTAGGGGTCACTACTGATCCTGTCTCATATTCTCAGAATCTTCTCATATTTCATGGCTTTTCCTCATATAAACCTAATCAAAAACTGGTTAACAATGACAGACGCCCAAGCATCTGGCGAGCCATCCACTGAGATGTTCAAACCGCTTACTGCACACCCTGTCGCTCCGATTGAATGAAAGAGAAACAGGGAAGTAAAAACAAACACAACTCGGAGGGTGGGGCTTTTACGGCATGTTATTGTGATGCAGATATACAGGGAGAAAGAGTCATGGAGAGAGAAAGATACAGAGAGAAAAGCAGAGAGAAAAAGGAGAGAGGCAGAGAGGAAGGTGACAGCCTCCTCCCGTGTTGCTGTTTGCACTCGTAAATGCTTAAAAATACACATTGGGATCCTAACCAATGTTGTGCCACCAAATTGGGTTCTGGAACAGGAGCCACCTCCTTCAACCACGTCCCTGTTTCCCTTGTTACCGGTTTCCCTTGTTCCCCTGCTCCTCTGCTCCTCCGAAGGGGCAAAGCAAAGCCCCATAAAAGAGTGATGAGGAGCCTCGGCGAGAGGACCTGTGTACATCACTTTATTCAGGAACGATCACTTATTTATAGGTGTTGGACTCGTGTTGTTTGCTTGTTTTATTGAAAACCTTGCGGGTAAAGTGGCGCCGGTGCTGGCATGTGAATGCCATCTCTCCTGGGCTCCTCTGCAGAAAAATCCTCTTCCTTTTTGATAAATAAGTGATGAATTTTTATTCCCGCAAAGATCCATTGTCGCCCGGGATGTCTTGAGGGACATGTTGGTGCGCTTCGTGTGGAAAACAACCTAAAACACACACACACCCACACACGTCCCAGGTCAGTGGTGGACCCCTAACTGTGCTACACAGAGTACGTGGCAGCTGTGATTAAGGAAGATGCATGCATAGCCTACATATTTTAGCTCTCACAGTGAAAAGCAACAGAGCAGACTGTTTCCACTGTGACATCTACAACCTTACTTAGACATCCAGTCATACTGAACATCTACAACCTTACTTAAACATCCAGTCATACTGAACATCTACAACATTACTTAAACATCCAGTCATACTGAACATCTACAACCTTACTTAAACATCCAGTCATACTGAACATCTACAACCTTAAACATCCAGTCATACTGAACATCTACAACCTTACTCAGACATCCAGTCATACTGAACATCTACAACCTTAAACATCCAGTCATACTGAACATCTACAACCATACTTAAACATCCAGTCATACTGAACATCTACAACCATACTTAAACATCCAGTCATACTGACCATCTACAACCATAAACATCCAGTCATACTGAACATCTACAACCATACTTAAACATCCTTTCATACTGAACATCTACAGCCTTACTTAGACATCCAGTCATACTGAACATCTACAACCATAAACATCCAGTCATACTGAACATCTACAGCCTTACTCAGACATCCAGTCATACTGAACATCTACAACATTACTTAAACATCCAGTCATACTGAACATCTACAACCTTACTTAGACATCCAGTCATACTGAACATCTACAACCTTACTTAAACATCCAGTCATACTGAACATCTACAACCATAAACATCCAGTCATACTGAACATCTACAGCCTTACTTAGACATCCAGTCATACTGAACATCTACAACATTACTTAAACATCCAGTCATACTGAACATCTACAACCTTACTTAGACATCCAGTTATACTGAACATCTACAACCTTACTTAAACATCCAGTCATACTGAACATCTACAACCATAAACATCCAGTCATACTGAACATCTACAACCATACTTAAACATCCAGTCATACTGAACATCTACAACCATACTTAAACATCCAGTCATACTGACCATCTACAACCATAAACATCCAGTCATACTGACCATCTACAACCTTACTTAGACATCCAGTCATACTGAACATCTACAACCTTAAACATCCAGTCATACTGAACATCTACAACCATAAACATCCAGTCATACTGAACATCTACAACCATACTTAAACATCCAGTCATACTGAACATCTACAACCTTACTTAAACATCCAGTCATACTGAACATCTACAACCTTACTTAAACATCCAGTCATACTGACCATCTACAACCATAAACATCCAGTCATACTGAACATCTACAACCTTACTTAGACATCCAGTCATACTGAACATCTACAACCTTACTTAAACATCCAGTTATACTGAACATCTACAACCTTACTCAGACATCCAGTCATACTGAACATCTACAACATTACTTAAACATCCAGTCATACTGAACATCTACAACCTTACTCAGACATCCAGTCATACTGAACATCTACAACATTACTTAAACATCCAGTCATACTGAACATCTACAACCTTACTTAGACATCCAGTTATACTGAACATCTACAACCTTACTTAAACATCCAGTCATACTGACCATCTACAACCATAAACATCCAGTCATACTGAACATCTACAACCATACTTAAACATCCAGTCATACTGAACATCTACAGCCTTACTTAGACATCCAGTCATACTGAACATCTACAACCATAAACATCCAGTCATACTGAACATCTACAACCTTACTTAAACATCCAGTTATACTGAACATCTACAACCTTACTTAAACATCCAGTCATACTGAACATCTACAACCTTAAACATCCAGTCATACTGAACATCTACAACTTTACTTAAACATCCAGTCATACTGAACATCTACAACCTTACTTAAACATCCAGTCATACTGAACATCTACAACCTTACTTAGACATCCAGTCATACTGAACATCTACAACCTTACTTAAACATCCAGTCATACTGAACATCTACAACCTTACTTAGACATCCAGTCATACTGAACATCTACAACCTTACTTAGACATCCAGTCATACTGAACATCTACAACCTTACTTAGACATCCAGTCATACTGAACATCTACAACCTTACTTAAACATCCAGTCATACTGAACATCTACAACCTTACTTAGACATCCAGTCATACTGAACATCTACAACCTTACTTAGACATCCAGTCATACTGAACATCTACAACCTTACTTAGACATCCAGTCATACTGAACATCTACAACCTTACTTAGACATCCAGTCATACTGAACATCTACAACTTTACTTAAACATCCAGTCATACTGAACATCTACAACCTTACTTACATCCAGTCATACTGAACATCTACAACCTTACTTAAACATCCAGTCATACTGAACATCTACAACTTTACTTAAACATCCAGTCATACTGAACATCTACAACCTTAAACATCCAGTCATACTGAACATCTACAACCTTGCTTAGACATCCAGTCATACTGAACATCTACAACCTTACTTAGACATCCAGTTATACTGAACATCTACAACCTTAAACATCCAGTCATACTGAACATCTACAACCTTAAACATCCAGTCATACTGAACATCTACAACCTTGCTTAGACATCCAGTCATACTGAACATCTACAACCTTGCTTGGAAATCGAGTCATACTGAACATCTACAACCTTGCTTGGAAATCGAGTCATACTGAACATCTACAACCTTGCTTGGAAATCGAGTCCTATTGAATGGATTCCTCTGGAGTACTCTTACTCTCTGTCAGTTGATTGCAGTGATTTAGATATAGGCTTTCGTATCTCTTTCTGTACTGTTCGAGAATCAGTTTCCTACAGGGTATTGAGGAGGGAACTGCACATTCCGCCTTGGCCCTTTAGAATGAGTATGATGCAGTAACATGGCACCTCACTTGCCTCCCCTCCCTTAGCTGAGAGGGCATCAGATAAATCAAAGTGCTGGACTTCACATCCTAAGTACAAAGCATCATGGGAAAGAGTGAAGTGCGGCCCATACCAGGTTGATTTGTGTACATCCGGGAGCGCCAACCGATTAATGATTTAGAGTGGAGAGAAGAGAGAGCTCACTCTGTCTTTAATGCCAAGCCACACGAAACACAGCATCTTTGGCATCTTCTTCACCAAATGGGTCTGATGTTGTTGAGGAAAGAGGCTCCTTTTATACCCTCACTGCACCGCCATGATTTGTCTTGGCTCTTTTTGTGCTCTGGAACACATTAAAAAAATATATTTAACACCATAAGGCGAGGATGGGAGAGGGTCCTGATGAAAGTAACCAGGTTTGAGAAGGGCCCGGGGGCACATTTTCTTGTGGGGAGAACTTTCCCAGAGTAGACTTTTTGAAAACTTATAGTTTGAGGTTTTGTGATGAGAAACAAGGGACTTGAGTGTTTGGGTGTGCAGAGTACAGTACCTGCGGGGTGTCTGAGGCACATTAGATTCCATATATCCAGACCCATATTACTGAACAATGGTCAAAATAGCTGTTCTTTGCCTATTTTTCACTGTGGATATTTACTGCATGCTGTTGTTGTTCTTTTATAGAAGTATATTGTGATCTTTTACTATGGCAGCAACACGTCTTTCTTTCCATAATCCCTTTCTCAGGTGAATACTGGTCTGTTTTCACAATCTCAATAGGCTGCTTAGAGTCCACTCATCAGGTGTTATTTCTCATGGTTTGGGAATGTGTGTGTGTGTCTTTGTCTCTTCATCTGTGCATAAGATCACTTTATTGGTCAATTGCACACAAGGTCCAACTGAAATGTGACTTCCTCTTTTAGCCCAACCCCTCCTAAAGACACACATATAGTACACACACATGCATATAGAGGTTTTGGAGAGGTGGCACACTGGGCTGCCACCCTGGGCTGCCACCCTGGGCTGCCACACTTAGCACCCAGGGAGCTGTTGTTGTGGGGGGTTAAGTGCCTTGCTCACAGGCACAATGGCAGGTAATGGCATCTAGGATTTGGTTGCCAGCACACTTCCCGCCAAATTCTTCCCATTGGACCCTGGATTTGAACTGGCAACCCTCCGGTTGCTGGGTCACTCTCTAAACACTAGGCCGTCGCTGACTGTGTGTGTTTTTGTGCCTGCCTCCTATGTGTATCTGAGGATATGCACCTGTGTGTGTGTGTGTGTGTGTTGGTGTGTGTGTGTCATTGAGAGTGCACTCTGAAGGTGTCATTGTAGGAGCCAAAGCCCCTGTAGGCTGTCAGACAGTGAGAGATGCAGCACCTCTAAAGGCCATGATTTTCTGGGCCCCGCTGTCTATTAAAAGCCCTGCAACACTTCTCAGGGCTGTCTCGCGGTGCCCGCTTGGTCCCCCGCAGGTCCCTGATGGAACAGCAGAGTAGGAGACGGCCCCTTTCAGACCCTCCAATGCCCCTGTCTTGTCATTTTGAGGTCATCAACGGAATCCAACGGTAATGAGGCATTGAGTTGTCAGGGCGGCCATTTTGTTTTGAGTCTTAAAGTAGGCGTCACATCAGCTCAGTACTGTAGGACTATTATATTGACATGTTTGGTGTTATTCAGGGATGTATAGTAAAGGAAAAGATCGATGAATGTGAATACAGTGAGTTCATGGGCGGTGAGTAATGTGAATGCTGATGCTAAAATGGAGCCTATAAGGTGTGTAAGTACTATATACTTCAACAAATAGGGGCGTAAACAGCCTATGAGTCTTTACCCTCCTATTCATCCCTGGTTGTATTATTTTACTCCACTCCCTCTCTCATCCTACCACCAACCCCCCGGCCCTTAGCGCCATTCCCAAGGTCAAAGTTTAGCACATCGTAATGGCGTCGTTACCTCCCTCAGTGATTTATGCTAGTTTAAGGGTGGGCCCTCAAATCCCCACCGTCATGTTGTGGATTTGTATGAATATGTGTCAGTCCTCTCTCACGTGTGGTTTAAAAGGATGGATTTCTACATAGAACCCCTCCCCATGACATTCAGAGCGGGGACAACAGGCACCCTCAGAACAAGTATATAGCTAAATCAACTCTCGTTTTGGGCAAACAAATAGAATATAAAATCTATCGATCTCCCCACCAAACCCCCAAAAATCCACCCTCGTATCAACATGATCTATCTGTGTTTATCTTTCTGTCTGGCGTTCCCATCATCACCAAGGTTTTTGTTTCCACAATCCGGCATTATCTGGTGTTCCCATCATCGCCGAGGCTTTTGTTTCCACAACCCGGAATTATCTGTTGTTCCCATCATCACCGAGGCTTTTGTTTCCACAACCCGGCATTATCTGGCGTTCCCATCATCGCAGAGGTTTTTGTTTCCACAACCCGGCATTATCTGGTGTTCCCATCATCACCGAGGCTTTTGTTTCCTCAACCCGGCATTATCTGGTGTTCCCATCATCACCGAGGCTTTTGTTTCCACAACCCGGCATTATCTGGCATTCCCATCATCACCGAGGCTTTTGTTTCCACAACCCGGCATTATCTGGTGTTCCCATAATCGCAGAGGTTTTTGTTTCCACAACCCGACATTATCTGATGTTCCCATCATCACCAAGGTTTTTGTTTCCACAACCCGGCATTATCTGGCGTTCCCATCATCACCGAGGCTTTTGTTTCCACAACCCGGCATTTTGTTCCTGTATTTGTTTGGTAATCCATCAGTCTATTTACTTTATCACTCTGCCAAACCATCCATTTACGCTCCCATCTGTCTGTCAAACTATATCTTAGCATCAATTTGTCTAACTATCTTTCTGTCTACTGATTCAGCTGTTAATCATAGCAGTGCTGCGGGCTTAGCTCTCCTCCTGCAGGCTGGTGTATTACGGCTCTGCAGGCCTCAGAATTAGACCCTTGTTTAAGCGGCTCCAGCAGGAGCAAGAGTGTCTGCAGCAATTAGGCTCCTCCGCACTCCCTGCTATCCTCTCTGCCTGCTTACATACATACATGCATTCAGGTCACACATATAATTACAGGCAATTCACAGCTATTTCTGTGGTGACATTTGGTTGAATTGGATGGTGAGGGATTCTAGGTAATGAAGACAGTGATGTGTTTTTTTCACCAAGGGGAACGATGCTGCCATTTCTCTAAGTGTTTTGATTGATGTTGGCCTATGGTATTATGGAATGATATGTTATGGTTAAAGGTGTGTTTTTGGCCGCAGCTACTTTACCACATGGGTACAGATGACAAGCGGTGGCGAGGCGGAGACAAGCCGAGCTGTGCTGAACCAGGTCAGTGTACTGGCTCGTGGTTGAGCTCGGCCCAGCTCTGTTCTCACTGGAGCAGTTAGGGCCCCGATGCCCACCCTGGCCTCCTGCCGAGCCCCCAATCAGTCTTGGAGCATCAGCGATGGTCCCCCTCGGGCAGCCCTGTGTCGGGGCCTGATGGATTGATTACCTGCTGTCCTGGAAAAGGCCCTAGCTGCCCCAGACCCCATCTGTGTCCATTGCTGACTCCAAACCCAGATTGCCCCCCGGCTGCAGGCTCAGGCTGCTAATGACTGCCCCCCCCCCCCCCCCAAAGGCCCACTGTCCATATTAGCATCCCCACAGCATTATATACCCCAACCCAACGCTAGCCTTTTGTCAATACGGACAGCTAGCCTAGTGGTGAATCTCAAACATGCATTGAGAAGGCACCCTAACGATTTGAGGAGTGTATGCACAGTTGAAGTTTTTTTTCTTGAAGCCTGCTTCCTGAAATCTAGTACTGAGAAGATGATCATGAATGGGAGTGTTGCCGCTGGCGCTTGATCGATTGCAAGAACGTTTTCATCTTTCTGCTTTTTGGTGCGTTTGTGTGTTGCCTCGACGGGTCCGAAGAATGCCAGGAAGCATTGTTCTGTGGCTAAATAAATCACCTACAGTCCAGATATCAGAAGGGATCTCTGAATGTGAGATGGCCCAATGAGAGGTCATAAGTACCAGCTGCCTGTCAAGCTTGTTGTTTTCAATCAAAAATAGAGGACAGAGCACAAGCTAGGCTGCAGAGGAAGGAGTTTGGACTTTTCTTTTGAGATTGACACACACACAGCTTTTATCTCTCTTCCTGTCTTACTGTTTGTCCCTGGTACAAACCTGTCAAGGCCGTCCCGCTGAGGAGATAAACTAGTACCCTTTCTTTCCTCTAAAAATAAGCATTTGTTTATGGACACGTGTAGTGATTTCCAGCTCTCCTGCGCCGTATTGTGTGCCGAGCTGTCAAGAGACATTACTCTCAGCCCCTACTCCCCTTTCAGCCACAGCGAGCAGGGGAGAGAGAGAACGAGGGAGAGGGGGCAGCGGACAATGGAGGAGTGTGGGGTGAGGAGTGAGTGGGGAGTGGAGCGGCACAGCAGTGGGCAAAGGAAAAAGCAAGGCCTGTAGCAAAATGAGTTAAGATGCTGCATCTTTTCAAATAAGGGGCTAAAGGGCCCGGCCGGTCAGTACTTTAATGCAGTCCTTAAGGTAGATTTGTGAGAGAGGGGCAGTTGGGGTTGGGAGAGAGAATAGGTTGTATTGAGTATCTGGGTCATTCATCAGTGTGTGTGCGGCGAGCAGCGTGCTATATCACAGACGACCCAGTGCGTGATTGAAATCTACGAAACGGACATGAGAGAGACGAGCAAAGATTAGCTCCATCCAGGTCCCTGATGACTCGCATCAGTCGGAGAGAGAGAGAGAGGGGGAGATGGGGAGAAAGTGAGTGAGAGAGAAAAATAACTGAAAAAGAGAGAGAGAGAACTGGGGAGAATTTCAGCAAGTGGGGAGAATTTCAGCATCTTGCCTCAGCATGTTTATCCAGGACCGTTGTCTGTGTTTCTTCTGTCACGTCACTCTGATCCCTTCTTCCGTCTGATGCGGGCCATGTGAAGAACACACACACACACATACCGCACACACATCCACCCCTCAAATCTCTTCAAATCTCCTGACGCCCCGTATGCTCATTTAACTGACATTACTTAAGACCAAAGGTCTTGTTCAAAAGCCTTGTTCACCAAATACCAGACATGAGACATTGCCTTACATGACATCCTTCGAACAATGAAATGCTGTGTCAATAAAACAAGCTTTGAGTGAGCTCTAGCTGTTTGTTGAGTTAGTGTTAGGAAATAGATAGCCATACACAGAGGGAGTTTACGTAAATCAACTCTGACGGTATATGACAATGTTATATTTGTTACACAGTTCAAATTCTGTGCGTCCCTCCACGTCTGTCAATCTTCTGGATTTTCTCAGACGCTGTCACGCAGCTAATGAATGTATACCTATAACAGAAGCTGATCAGACAAATGTAAAGTCATGCAGGAGATTGCTCCTAGTAATACCCTAATCTTCCTAAATGTAAAGTCATGCAGGAGGTTGCTCCTGGTAATCCCTTAAACCTCCTAAATGTAAAGTCATGCAGGAGGTTGCTCCTAGTAATCCCTTAAACCTCCTAAATGTAAAGTCATACAGGAGGTTGCTCCTAGTAATCCCCTAAACCGCCTAAATGTAAAGTAATGCAGGAGGCTGCTCCTAGTAATCCCTTAAACCTCCTAAATGTAAAGTCATGCAGGAGGTTGCTCCTAGTAATCCCCTAAACCTCCTAAATGTAAAGTCATGCAGGAGGCTGCTCCTAGTAATCCCTTAAACCTCCTAAATGTAAAGTCATGCAAGAGATTGCTCCTAGTAATACCCTAATCTTCCTAAATGTAAAGTCATGCAGGAGGTTGCTCCTGGTAATCCCTTAAACCTCCTAAATGTAAAGTCATGCAGGAGGTTGCTCCTAGTAATCCCTTAAACCTCCTAAATGTAAAGTCATGCAGGAGGTTGCTCCTAGTAATCCCTTAAACCTCCTAAATGTAAAGTCATGCAGGAGGTTGCTCCTAGTAATCCCTTAAACCTCCTAAATGTAAAGTCATACAGGAGGTTGCTCCTAGTAATCCCCTAAACCTCCTAAATGTAAAGTCATGCAGGAGGCTGCTCCTAGTAATCCCTTAAACCTCCTAAATGTAAAGTCATGCAGGAGGTTGCTCCTAGTAATCCCCTAAACCTCCTAAATTAAGTCTGTGTTGTAGACTATGCATTTCAGCTGCAACTGATAGGTCACCTAAAGACTGATCTGAGATCAGATTTCAAAGGGTCACAGTCTGCCCATGTTATTTTGACCTCCATCCCTCCACTCCTCCCCCTCTTCCACTTTCCTTTTCCCCTTTCTCTCTCCTCTCTCCCTCCTTCTCCCCCTCTCTTTTCTCTCTCACCCGCTTTCTCTCCAGCTTTCCACCCTCCACTCCTCCAAACCTTAAATTACCCTTCAGTCGGATTCCAGTTTTTCCACATCCCCATAAATTATCTTACCTTTGAAAGAGCCTCTGTTGTGGTGCAAACTGTAGTTTTGCTCCTGCAACCCTATAAGTGAAAGCCAAAGAAATAGCTGTTCTCCCCCCTGCATCCCATTTATATATCTTGTTTGTGGTGTTTCTGGGAGCTCCATTACTCTGCAGCCACCAGCCCTGGGTGAGACGAGGGAGAAGATTTGAGGGAGAGTTACACTACATGGCCAAAAGTATGTGGACACCTGTTCGTCAAAAATCTCATTCCCAAACCATGGGCATTAATATGTAGTTGGTCCCTCCTTTGCTGCTACAACAGCCTCTACTCTTGAGGGGAAGGCTTTCCAATAGATGTTGGAACATTGTGGCAGGGTCTTGCTTCCATTCAGCCGCAAGAGCCTTAGTGAGGTCGGGCACTGATGTTGGGGGATTAGGCCTGGCCCGCATTCGGTGTTCCAATTCATCCCAAAGGTGTTCGATGGGGATGAGGTCAGGGCTCTGTACAGGCTAGTTAATTTCTTCCACACCGATCTCGACAAACCATTTCTGTATGGACCACTCTTTGTGCATGGGGGTATTGTCATGCTGAATCAGGAAAGGGCCTTCCCCAAACTGTTGCCACAAAGTTTGAAGCACAGAATCATCTAGAAGGTCATTGTATACTATAGAATTAAGATTTCCCTTCACTGGAACTAAGGGGCCTAGCCAGAACCATGAAAAACAGCCCCAGACCATTATTCCTCCTCCACCAAACTTTACTGTTGGCACTATGCATTGGGGCAGGTAGCATTTTCCACTCAGATTTGTCCGTCGGACTGCCAGAAGGTGAAGCATGATTCATCACTCCAGAGAACGCGTTTCCACTGCTCCAGAGTCCAATGGCGGTGAACTTTACATCACTCCAGCCGACGCTTGGCATTGCACATGGTGATCTTAGGCTTGTGTGCAGCTGCTCGGCAATGGAAACCCATTTAATGAAGCTCCCAATGAACAGTTATTGTGCTGACATGGCTTCCAGAGGCAGTTTGGAACTCTGTAGTGAGGGTTCCAACCGAGGACAGAAGAGTTTTACACGCTTCGCACTTCAGCACTCGGCGGTCCCATTCTGTGACCTTGTGTGGCCTACCACAGAACCGTTGTTGCTCCTAAATATTGACACTTCACAATAACAGCACTTAGAGATGACAGGGGCAGCTCTAGCAGGGCAGAAATTGTACTAACTGATTTGTTGGAAAGGTGGCATCCTATGACGGTGCCACGTTGAAAGTCACTGAGCTCTTCAGTAAGGCCACTCTACTACCAATATTCGTCTATGGAGATTGCACGGCTGTGTGCTCTATTTTATAGACCTGTCAACAACGGGTGTGGCTGAAATAGCCGAATCTACTAATTTGAAGGGGTGTCCACATACTCTTGTAGAAGCAGCAGCGGGGAGCCTAACTCTCAGAGAACTGGGAGTAAACACTGGGTGTTGACGTGGCACAGAAAATATTTAATTACCCCTTATTGCTTTTGTCTCATTGAAATATAAAGTATTGTGTGTGTGTTTTGGGGTGGGGGGGGGTAGTGTGTATGGGGACGCGTGCACTTGTGCGTCAACAAATCATTTGAGTAAGGATTCAGAATGCAGAAAAACCCTACTCAATCACAATCCAGAAGAAAAAGAACCTAGGCCCGGTCTTCTGTGTATGTTTTCTCATCCTAAGAGAAGGATGGTGATTATGTTTACCTTAACCACTGTTTTCTTAACCCTGATGGATACGAACAGCGTGTCTTTGTAGTTGTCCCAAACCTTGGCTATCCCAGATGGTAATGAACTTTAACATTCATCATCCGGAATCGTCTTCCTGTTTATAGGGATCCCTGGAAGATCTTACTGGGAAGGCTTTGATAGATGACTGACAGGCTTTCCCTCAGCGTTCAGATCACAGGCCCCGCTGATGATGTAATTCTGTGTAATTAGTAAAAGATGACAGTAACACAAAACCCATTATGGGTTTTAATCTCTTTTGGAGGGAACGCACCAGAGATGCGGGAGCTCCCCTATCACTCCATCACAACATGAAATGGCATTTTCTCAGCACGCCTTTCAGCCAATCAGACGAGAGCTGTGTGTGTGTGTGTGTGTGTGTGTGTGTGTGTGTGTGTGTGTGTGTGTGTGTGTGTGTGTGTGTGTGTGTGTGTGTGTGTGTGTGTGTGTGTGTGTGTGTATGTATGTGTGCGCGTGGTTGGTTAGACTGTTTAGTCATGTTGGCATCTTCACTTCGTATTACCCTTTGCTTATAGACGCTGTCTCCCTGTGGCATGGATCATTGTGATACACCCCTTAGAGTGTGTGTGTGTGTGTTGTGTGATGTGTACGTCACTCTTTACCCATGCCCCTTGGTGCGCTGCTTTACCACTCGAGAAACAATGCCAGTCATTTGCATTTAATTAAGTTCTGTGAGAGCTAGACAAGTCCCCACTGTAACCAGGAATGCTGTTCTTCTTTTGTCAATTCCTCCTTTCTCCTTCTCTTGTGCTTCTGCGTCTTCACTAACTGAAAGATGTCGCCTCCGGGAGAAGCAGGTAAAGGAAGCCATCAAAACCAGAAGACAGAAATACCCTTGTAGTTGTCTGATGTGTGGTTGTCCTTGTATAGTGTGTGTGTCTATGGGTGTTGGGTAAAGGTGGCCACTGTATGTGCAGTTGTTGTCGCTAGATTGATGTGGGGAAAAAAGATGGCCGTTTATACCTGATTATGCGAACTGGAAGGGTTTTATACCTGACGATGCGAACTGGAGGGGTTTTATACCTGACGATGTGAACTGGAGGGGTTTTATACCTGACGATGTGAACTGGAGGGGTTTTATACCTGACGATGTGAACTGGAGGGGTTTTATACCTGACGATGCGAACTGGAAGGGTTTTATACCAGACAATGCGAACTGGAGGGGTTTTATACCTGACGATGTGAACTGGAGGGGTTTTATACCTGACAATACGAACTGGAGGGGTTTTATACCTGACGATGCAAACTGGAAGGGTTTTATACCTGACGATACGAACTGCAGGGGTTTTATACCTGACGATGCGAACTGGAGGGGTTTTATACCTGACGATGCGAACTGGAAGGGTTTTATACCTGACGATGTGAACTGGAGGGGTTTTATACCTGACGATGCGAACTGGAAGGGTTTTATACCTGACGATACGAACTGCAGGGGTTTTATACCTGACGATGCGAACTGGAAGGGTTTTATACCTGACAATGCGAACTGGAGGGGTTTTATACCTGACGATGTGAACTGGAGGGGTTTTATACCTGACAATACGAACTGGAGGCGTTTTATACCTGACGATGCGAACTGGAAGGGTTTTATACCTGACGATACGAACTGCAGGGGTTTTATACCTGACGATGCGAACTGCAGGGGTTTTATACCTGACGATGCGAACTGCAGGGGTTTTATACCTGACGATACGAACTGCAGGGGTTTTATACCTGACGATGCGAACTGGAAGGGTTTTATACCTGACGATGCGAACTGGAAGGGTTTTATACCTGACGATGTGAACTGGAGGGGTTTTATACCTGACGATGTGAACTGGAGAGGTTTTATACCTGACGATGTGAACTGGAAGGGTTTTATACCTGACGATGTGAACTGGAAGGGTTTTATACCTGACGATGCGAACTGGAAGGGTTTTATACCTGACGATGTGAACTGGAGGGGTTTTATACCTGACGATGTGAACTGGAGAGGTTTTATACCTGACGATGTGAACTGGAAGGGTTTTATACCTGACGATGTGAACTGGAAGGGTTTTATACCTGACAACGCGAACTGGAGGGGTTTTATACCTGACGATGTGACCTGGAGGGGTTTTATACCTGACAACGCGAACTGGAGGGGTTTTATACCTGACGATGTGAACTGGAAGGGTTTTATACCTGACGATGCGAACTGGAAGGGTTTTATACCTGACGATGCGAACTGGAAGGGTTTTATACCTGACGATGCGAACTGGAGGGGTTTTATACCTGACGATGTGAACTGGAAGGGTTTTATACCTGACGATGCGAACTGGAGGGGTTTTATACCTGACGATGTGAACTGGAAGGGTTTTATACCTGACGATGCGAACTGGAGGGTTTTATACCTGACAACGCGAACTGGAAGGGTTTTATACCTGACAATGCGAACTGGAGGGGTTTTATACCTGACGATTCGAACTGGAAGGGTTTTATACCGGACGATGCGAACTGGAAGGGTTTTATACCTGACAACGCGAACTGGAGGGGTTTTATACCTGACGATGTGACCTGGAAGGGTTTTATACCTGACGATGCGAACTGGAGGTGTTTTATACCTGACGATGCGAACTGGAAGGGTTTTATACCTGACGATGCGAACTGGAAGGGTTTTATACCTGACAACGCGAACTGGAGGGGTTTTATACCTGACGATGTGACCTGGAAGGGTTTTATACCTGACGATGCGAACTGGAGGTGTTTTATACCTGACGATGCGAACTGGAGGGGTTTTATACCTGACGATGCGAACTGGAAGGGTTTTATACCTGACGATGCGAACTGGAAGGGTTTTATACCTGACGATGTGAACTGGAGGGGTTTTATACCTGACGATGCGAACTGGAAGGGTTTTATACCTGACAATGCGAACTGGAGGGGTTTATACCTGACGATTCGAACTGGAAGGGTTTTATACCTGACGATAAGAACTGGAGGGGTTTTATACCTGACAACGCGAACTGGAAGGGTTTTATACCTGACAATGCGAACTGGAGGGGTTTATACCTGACGATTCAAACTGGAAGGGCTTTATACCTGACGATAAGAACTGGAGGGGTTTTATACCTGACGATGCGAACTGGAAGGGTTTTATACCGGACGATAAGAACTGGAAAGGCTATTGAGAAGAAAATGGTTCCACTCTGTGATATCCTCCGAGGGGGGGTGGTTCCACTCTGAGGTATCCTCCAAGGGGAGATGGTTCCACTCTGAGGTATCCTCCAAGGGGAGATGGTTCCACTCTGAGGTATCCTCCAAGGGGAGATGGTTCCACTCTGAGGTATCCTCCAAGGTGAGATGGTTCCACTCTGAGATATCCTCCAAGGGGAGATGGTTCCACTCTGAGGTATCCTCCAAGGGGAGATGGTTCCACTCTGAGGTATCCTCCAAGGGGAGATGGTTCCACTCTGAGGTATCCTCCAAGGGGAGATGGTTCCACTCTGAGGTATCCTCCAAGGGGAGATGGTTCCACTCTGAGGTATCCTCCAAGGGGAGATACATTTTTCTTCCCTTCTCTCGCCAAGTAAAAGCTTCCCCATACCTTTAACAATAGGCTTGATGCAATTACCCATGTTATTTTAAAACTGTTGTGTGGTCTCCTGAATGAAAAGGCAATCTTTTCTGATAATGGTTTGAATTTTTTCTTTTCATTTCTGCACTCAATGGCTTGCAAGCAATGCACCAAATAATTTTAAGATGTTTGATTCTCTTGAAGATGTTTTGTGTCTCGTTATGACAACCTTTAGAACAGTCGTTGGCATTCAACTTGCGGTGATGGTTTGAACCATTTCCAATTGCCACCTTCTACATGCAGTGGCTGGTTCTTCACTGCAATGAACAAGTTCAAGAAGATGTTCAAGTCTCTTCATGCTTGTGCATTTCCAATGTCAACCTTCCTCACACAATGGCCGGTTGTTTGCCGCACCGAACAAGTTCAAGAACATCTTCTAGTCTTTAGCACATAATGTATAACTTCAAATCTTCAAAGCAATTCCAAACCGAAGACGAAAATAATTTCCTGGAAGTGTTGAAGTGTTTGTTTTTTCTCGCTCCATCCTCCTCTTCATCTCTTGGCCATGCCCAGTCCCTCTCCCTGTTGTCTTTCATCTCTCCTCTCTCCTCCTCCTCTTCTCCCTCCCACGTCTGGTAATAGATACAGTCAATTCTGACCCCAGTATTAAAGGGAGGAGAACTGTATTCTCCAAGCACTGCTGTTCTGATGGGCTCAATGTTAAAGTGCTCGCCCCGAAATGAGGTCACCTTGATTGGAATTGCAAATGGCAATGGCGAGAAATCGGACATGGAGGTTTTCGTGATTTTTTAAAAGTTCTTCCTTGGTCTCCCGTGTTATTCGATTTTTTTAACATTGGTGGTGGTTTGCGTGGAACATTTGGCGCCTGCGAAAGGAGTTTGAGCTTGCCCCTCAGGCACGTTGAAACCCTTGGAAGCGTTTTTGAAGATGGAATGGATGAAAGAGAGGGTGATTGAGGAATGTCGCTCAGATGTTCTCTGCAATACGGAGCATGCCAAGTTCAGAAGGTCACAGGCTGTAACTTTCACCAACTCAATGCAACAAGAAGCATATAGCACATCTTTCGCTTTCCATGCATATACAGTATATCTCTCTGGATTTCTCTGCCTCTTTCGCTCTCTCTCTATCTCTCTCTCGCTTGCTCTCTCTTTCTATCTCTAGGTTCCTAACTCTCTTTTTTATATCTGCTTTGATTTCTTTCTCTCCCTCTCCCTCTCCCTCTCTCTCTTTCTCTCTCTTTTACTCTCTCCCTTTCTGTTACCCCCCCACAGCTCTCTCTCCTCCATCCTTCTCCTCCCCCCCTCTCCTCCTGTGCACCATCTGCATGTTCTCCCTCCATCTGAGGCGTCTGTTGGGAATCCTGGTGGTTGAGACATATGCACACCGCCGCCGTCACAATCACTCTTAGCTCATTACCTGACGTGATGGATGGAGCCGGCGCCATTAAACAACGCCCAGCCCGGGACGCCTGGCACCCCACAGCTGGCACTGAGTAATGGGCACCACCATGGCAGCATGGCGGCGCCAGATTTGGAGACCGCCAGGGGAGGCTCGTGTGGGCGTAGCTAGCTACCTTGTTTCCGTGGATACCTCGCTTCCTGAGTAGCCATGGGTAGCCATGGGCAGCCACAGTTGGTCTTCTGGAGGGAGGAGGTGTTTGTATAACTCTATTATGGAGAGGTGAGAGTGGGCCGACGCAGCCTACCCAAAGTGTTCTAACTGGTTGGCTCACAGGAGCAGCCGGAGTGAAACCTCTTACGGAAATATTGGAAGACTTAATAGAAATTAGCAACAACGCACCTCGTCATGCCTGTCTGAAACTAACCAAAGGAAACCACCTCTCTCTCTCTCGCTGTCTCCCCTGCTCGCTCGCTCTCTCTCCGTCTCCCCTGCTCGCTCGCTCTCTCTCCGTCTCCCCTGCTCGCTCGCTCTCTCTCTCTCCCCTGCTCTATCGCTATCCCTCTCTCTCTCTCCCCTGCTCACTCCCTCACTCTCTCCCCTGCTCACTCTCTCGCTCTCTCTCTGTCTCCCCTGCTCGCTCGCTCTCTCTCTCTCCCCTGCTCTATCGCTATCCCTCTCTCTCCTGCTCACTCACTCTCTCTCGCTCGCTCTGTGTCCGCTGCTCACTCGCTCTCTATCTCTCTCCTGCTAACTCACTCTCTATCTCTCTCTCCTGCTAACTCACTCTCTATCTCTCTCTCCTGCTCACTCGCACTCTCTCTTCCTCTCCCCTACTTACTCTCTCCCTATCCCCTTCTCACTCTCTCTTGCTCTCTCTCCCTCTCCCCTGCTCTCTCTCTCTCTCTCTCTCTCTCTCTCTCTTCTCTCTCTCTCTCTCTCCCCTCCTCTCTCGCTCTCCCCAGCTCACTCGCTCCCTCCCTCTCCTCTGCTCACTTGCACTCTCTCTCTCTCTCAATTCAATTGCAATTCAACTTAAGGGCTTTATTGGCATGGAAAACATATGTTTACATTGCCAAAGCAAGTGAAATAGATAATAAACAAAAGTGAAATAAACAATAAAATTAAATAAAAAAATCTCTCTCCCTCTCCCATGCTCACTCGCACTCTCTCGATCTCTCGCTCTCTCTCTCTCTCTCTCTCCCCTGCTCACTCACTCTCTCTCGCTCTCTCTCTCCCCTGCCTGCTCACTCACTCTCTCTCCCTCCCTCTCTCTCTCTCTCTCTCCCCTGCTCACTCCTTCTCTCTCAATTTATTTCAAAGGGCTTTATTGGCATTAGAAACATATGTTTACATTGCCAAAGCAAGTGAAGCAAGATAAGTGAAACAATATAAAATGAACAGTAAACGTAACACTCACATAAGTTCCAATGGAATAGAGACATTTCAATTTTTTTATTATGTCTATATACAGTGTTGTAACGATGTGCAAATAGTTAAAGTACAAATGCAAAATAAATAAACATGAATATGGGTTGTATTTACAATGGTGTTTGTTCTTCACTGGTTGCCCTTTTCTTGTGACAACAGGTCACAAATAATGCTGCTGTGATTGCACACTGTGGTATTTCACCCAATAGATATGGGAGTTTATCAAAATTGGATTTGTTTTTGAATTCTTTGTGCCTCTGTGTAATCTGAGGGAAATATGTGTGTCTAATATGGTCATACATTTGGCAGGAGGTTAGGAAGTGCAGCACAGTTTCCACCTCATTTTGTGGCTAGTGTGCACATAGCCTGTCTTCTCTTGAGAGCCAGGTCTGCCTACGGCGGCCTCTCTCAATAGCAAGGCTATGCTCAGTCTGTACATATTCAAAACTTTCCTTAATTTTGGGTCAGTCACAGTGGTCAGGTATTCTGCCACTGTGTACTCTCAGTTTAGGGTGAAACAGCATTCTAGTTTGCTCAGTTTTTTTGTTAATTCTTTCCAATGTGTCAAGTAATTATCTTTTTGTTATCTCATGATTTGGTTGGGTCTTATTGTGTTGCTGTCCTGGGCCTCTGTGGGGTCTGTTTATTCTACAGAGCCCCGGGGCCAGCTTGCTTAGGGGACTCTTCTCCAGGTTCTTCTCACTGTAGGGGATTGCTTTGTTATGGAAGGATTGGGAATTGCTTCCTTATAGGTGGTTGTAGAATTGAACAGCTCGTTTCTGGATTTTGATCATTAGCGGCTATCTGCCTAATTATGGTAATTCTGATCTCTTCATCTCCCCTGCTCACTCGCACTCTCACTCTCTCTCTCTCTCTCCCCTGCTCACTCGCTCTCTCTGTATGTTGTGTGCTGTGTTTGTGCTCTTCCTTGGCAGTTACTATGACACTAGACGCAAGCACCGCCACTCCAGGCCCCTCTTGTCTCTTCCCCTCCACCGTGCTGCTCTCTTCTTAATCAGCTTGGGTCTGTTATTGATGTTTCTCTCCTACCCCTCACACCCTCTTTGTGTTACTATGACTCTAACAACACTTTCCTGTTCTCTTTTTTTCCCTCTCTCGCTCTCTCTCTCTCATCTCGATCTCGCTCTTTCTTATTTTCTGTCTCTCTCTCTTCAGACACCCGCCGCGCGGTCCTGGAAAGGTCTCGGTCGCGCCACAATGGAAACCCCCAGGCTCGATGATGGCCCGCGCCTACCAGAAGACGTTAGATAAGTGCCAAAGAGGCCTGCGAGGAGAATCTGAGGACGTCTAGTAGGAGGGATGGACCCCAGCTGCGTGGCACGCACATACACACACACCACACACCACACACACACACACACTCTGCCAGGTCTTGAAGAAAACAAAAGGCCCATTATGAGCCTAAGAGTAACTGGGAAAACAAGAACAGGACATCATCACACAGGATATTCAATAGACATACTGTTGGTCTGACTGCCTTACATATTTATTATCTACTTTGTCATGGCTTTGCCTGTACGTGACTGTCTAAAGCTTTGGTTGTTTTTTTTGGGTGGGGGGGGTACTTGTTTGCTCAAATTGTCATATAGGCTCACAGAACTTCACATTAACTGTCAGACAACCCAACCCTCCTAAAAACTGCCACACCTGTCCTTTCAACTCTGGTCATGTACTTCCGATTGGATGCAGTTTTGCTTGAATTCTGAAACGTGAGTAGGGATGTAACTAGAGAACAGACATCTCTCCAGTGAGGACTGACCTCTAGTGTACCCTGACTAACCACATCTAACAAAGCTTTCTTTCTCTATTCTGCTTTTATTCAACACATCCAGCAATTAACTGTGGCCACAGGTGTGAACCCCTTTATTTGTGAAAGAGTATTTTCCCCCAAATTAATCAGATAATATTATGCATAATATGTCTCACAACAAGGATACAGAACTGTAAATATGCATAAGTGATCTTTAGAGTATATGACTGTATTCTCCATATGTTGTGGTAGAGAAAGCATCGTATTCATTGTTTTTGTTTTTCTCCCTGAGATGTCAAACACCTTAGGGTACTAAACATGTTTTTAGATAGTTTTGCAAATGTATTCAAAATGAAATACAGATATCTAATTTACATAAGTATTCACACCCCTGAGTCAATACATGTTACACCTTTGGCATCGATTACAACTGAGTCTTTCTGGGTAAGTCTCTAAGAGCTTTGCACACCTGGATTGTACAATATTTGCACATCATTCTCAAAACAATTATTTAAGCTCTGTCATGTTGGTTGTTGATCATTGCTAGACAGCCATTTTCAAGTCTTGCCATACATTTTCAAGCTGATTTAAGTCAAAACTGTAACTAGGCCACTCAGAGCACAGATAACTCATGTGTAGATGTTTGGATAGATTTGAGCCATGTTATCAATTTAAATAAAAAAATACAATAATCAGTGCAGTTGACGAGTTGAATCAGGTGTGCTTGTCCAGGGTTACAATAAAATGTGTACTGTTGGGGGTACTGGAGGACCAGGGTTGGGAAACACTGCCTTAGTCCTTGCCAAGCATACCCATAACATGATGCAGCCACCACCATGCTTGAAAATATGAAGAGTGATACATAGTGATGTGATGTGTTGGATTTGCTCCAAACATAATGCTTTCTATTCAGGACATAAAGTTAATTTCTTTGCCATATGTTTTGCAGTTTTAATTTAGTGCCTTATTGCAAACAGGATGCATGTTTTGGAATATTTTTATTCTGTACAGGCTTTCTTCTTTTCACTCTGTCATTTAGGTTATTTTTGTGGAGTAACTACAGTGTTGTTGATCCATCCTCAGTTTTCTCCTATCACAGCTATTAAACTCTGGAATAGTTTTAAAGTCACCATTGGCCTCATGGTGAAATCCCTCAGCGATTTCCTTCCTCTCCGGCAACTGAGTTAGGAACTGAGTTTTTTTACCCATCTACCAATAGGTGCCCTTCTTTGCGAGGCATTGGAAGACATCCCGTCTTTGAATCTGTGTTTGAAATTCACTGCTCGTCTGAGGGACCTTACAGATAATTGTATGTGTGAGGAACAGAGATAAGGTAGTTATTCAAAAATCATGTTAAACACTATTATTGCACACAAAGTGAGTCAATGCAACTATGTGACTTGTTAAGCACATTTTTACTCCTGAACTTATTTAGGCTTTTCATTACAAAGGGGTTGAATACTTATTGACTCAAGACATTTCAGCTTTACATTTTTTATGAATTTGTAAACATTTCTAAAAACATAATTCCACTTTGACATTATGGGGTATTGTGTGTAGGCAAGTTACAGAAAATCTCAATGTAGTCTATTTTAAATTCCGGCTGTAACACAACAAAATGTGGAAAAAGTCAAGAGGTGTGAATACTTTCTGAAGGCACTGTACAGTATGCCTCAGCAAAAGGCTGGTTTCCACTAGATAGCACAAGCACAAAGTCCAAATTGGCTATTGTAAAAATACATGGGAAAGGAATATGCTTCTTGGTCTTAATTTAAGGTTAAGGTTAGGTTTATGCTTAAGGTTAGCAGTGTGGTTAAAGGTAGGATTAAGGTATAAAATCACTTTTTAAGATGAGAAATTGTAGAAATAGGTGGGGTTTATTATTTTGTGGCTGTGGTAACCAGTGACAACCGCTTTCATTGAGCAGTAGACTACACGAGCCAGTCGAGCTCCTGAATAGCTAACTAGCTTTAGCATGCTAAAACATTAGCCTGTCTTCTCCAGTTAAGCTTCTAAATGTCTTAGTGGTTTTAGCATGCTAAGCCTTTAGCTTGTCAAAGAGGGAAAGACGTGCATGGGTTCTCAGGAGGGGGGCTAACATTCTATTGAAATTGTGAAACCCTTTCAAATCGTCTTTATTGTGTTCATATTTCTTTCCCATGTTTTTTGTGGCTATGTTATGAAAGGCCTTGTTTCTTGATGTCAGTGCTAAGAGCTTTCCCGTTACTAGCAGTTTCCTAATCGCAGCATAACCTGCCCAGACTTCACACTCATTTGACAAGATGTCATACGAAACAAAATGGCCATATGAAAGGGGGAAAAATAGAATGCATAAAGGCTAGTTTGAGCATTCAGTCGACCGCAAGGAAAATAAAGCTCTGAGCAATGTGCTCACATTAGGAGCCATTTGAGATTTTCCCCCCCTCTTTTCCTTATTTTTTTTGTTGCATGGATTAATTCCCATATTCACAGAGAGTGCCTAGAGCATGCTTGTCCCTTCCATGTCTGAGCAGTAAGCAGATGCGAGAGAAATGGTCGCTTTCCCCCACAAGGAAACCGTACCCAGTGGAATACATTGAGGGTCTATGCTGACAACATGGTGGCTGTCTTAGTAAGGGAAGCCTCCACACACCCTCCCTTGACCTACTGCTTATGGCGTGAGTAAATGCTCGCCATAACGTGATGTCTCAATTATACCATATCACTGCTGGCAAAACTGTGTGCAGAAAATCATGCCTTTCCCAGTGATCGGAACAGAAGCTTGGGAGGAAAGCGGTGGCTGTGCTTGACTTATGACTGAATAGATGAAGATTTGCTGTTTAAACAGTCTCCCAACGAGGTGATGAGTCGGTTTGTTGCAACCCTCGTCTTAGAAGCCTCACAGGTCCAAGTTTCATCAATTCAGTCTATTCATACGGTGCAATGTGCATGAGAGTTGCCTGGGAGAAGTGTGCATATTCATGAAATGTGATGAGTCCTATTCAGTTAATATGTAAGATTGGGGTGGTAAGTTACACAGAGGCTGCTTCCCAAAAGGCACACTGTTCCCTACATGGTGTACTACTTTTGACTGGAGCCCTATGGGCCCTGGTCAAAAGTAGTGCACTACATTGGAATAGGGAATAGGATACCATTTGGGATGCAGACAGAGAAACAGAAAGGGTACCGTGTTCATGAAGGAGTGTATTTGCCATAGCTTTGGCTTCATATACACTAGAGAGCCCCACTGTGGAAAATCCAGCACTGCCAAAGGCACTGATTTGCTTTTTCTAATAAAAAATCTCCATTTGTATTCTGTTTTACCAGTACACAGTAAGCAACACACTGTTTTCTTAACACTCGATGTGTTGTGAGCCCACACCCAAGGTGTTTCATTTGTAACCCCAATTCCATAAGTTACGTGTGAGTCTGCGTTAAGTACAATGCTTCTGTTTTTGTTTTTTACATGCCACGTTTGTATTCAAAACATGAAAAACTGTTACAGAATGGTGACTAAATACTCAGTTGTGTGGTATTGTTTTTGTATTTATCAAAAGAAAAAATATACTGAAATATAACAAAACCATTGGAATAGAAACACTGAGTTTTCGGCATTAAAAAAATAAAGAACTTTATTAATTATGAATATTATTTATAACCTTCCACACATGAGGCCACTAGGTAATTTGACTGCAGGAAGTCCAAAAATTGAAAATTGTGATAACACATACTAGAACGTCATTTTATGCATTTTGGAAATGAATATATCATAGTTTGACTGTATTTGATTTGAAATTGAAGATGGATATCTCATTCTTGATTTACTGGTACAATGAAATCAGAGACTAAAGCTACTTTCCTCTTTTGTGATTATTATATTTTCCCCTGTAGCCTGGTCCCAGATCTGTTAGTGCTGAATAGCCAACTCTCAGCTAAGCAGCACAAACAGATCTGGGACCAAGCTATTTCCCTTGTGCTGTAGGTTGATAAATGTGTGCTGTGTATGCATAGAGAGTAGCAGCAGTGTTGCAGGTGGCAACAGTAACCTGTAAAGGGACTGAACCACCAGTGGTATTAAAGGATCCAAACCATCTCCCTCTGACTGGGCCAAACCATCTCCCTCTGACTGGGCCAAACCATCTCATGCTCTGCCTGTGTTTTTGGTATTCTTACTTGAGATCTGCACTACGGTTTTCATATTAAGTACATGCTAATACGTCTCTTATTGACATGAAAGTTCAATTATTGTTATGAAAGTCTGAGTTGCGCAAGTCATTGAGGAGACAGGGGCTTGTGAAACTATTAGGTGCCATTAATTTGGTGTCAATTGATTACTAGCTCAATCAGGAAGAGAGCCGAATGTTTGGATCAACGTTCACACTCATTGATGGTGCACTTTAACTTTCTATTATTCTGCTAAGCTACAGAAATGGTTTGATTTGATTTGAATTTCATGAGTGCTGCCTTGCCACAGAAAACGAGTGAATTACTTCCAAATAGTTCAATGCTGCCACATAAATAAATGTAAAAATCAATTTTGTTAGTCCTTTATATTGTAATTTGTAAAATTATGACATGATGAATAAAGAAAATATAAAGTAACGATGTTGACATGATGTATGATACCGTGGCCCTGCCTACCCTCGACTTTCACATTGACTAGGCTTTTATTGGCTTAAAAAAAAATATATATTTGTAGCATCTTTACGTTTATTTTTATCCATAAGGAAGAAACATTTTAATGGTTATGCACACTGTTCCTGACTAAAGTATGTAATGGAATATCACACAAAATAATAACCACTTTGTTATATAAACTGATTTCTGAAAGAAGTGTCATCTTTATCATTGACTTGTGCCTATTTTATTAGTATAAGTACAAACTGTGATTTTTACCAACCCCTGTTTAAATGTCTATTTTCCTGATCTAATCACAGAGTATCACCTGTAATTTTGGTAACACTTAACCAAGTGTTATTTTTACCAAGTGTTAATTTAATTTGGGTAACCCTTTAGCTGACTGGTATAATGATTTATTATAAGACTGTTAATTTTCCTCTGACTTAAAGTAACTGTCCATTGAAAATCTCTTTCAAAAGTTCATATTCTCTTCACTCATACCCCAAAAATATTGTTTACCCATCCTACACACGTATTTGTGGCCAATGCATAAATTGGAGAAAAAAACACTTTAAAAAAACACCTCAAACTTGAATCTCAGACAGTTTCAAAAATACTTGCTGTTTCCTCATAGATGATGATGTCATTGCCTGAGGAGGATGAGCTGGCCAATCTGCGGTTTATTCACATTCATATTTTTAATGACCGGTATGCGCCCACACCATTCTGTTGTTGGATTACACCCACACCATCGCAACACAGAAAAGCTTTTTAACATGCTTAATTACCCTTTTTTTGGAAGGAAAGCTATTTCACTAACATTGTAATTAATTATAGGTCATATTTCATAGAAATCTGGAAACACTGGGAAGTTACTTTAAAATGTTTTTGTTGTGAGAATCATTCTGAGATTAGACGTTATAAAGGGGTTAAAACAAGTCTTACTTTGCATTTTATAACGGCTTCAATAATGCATTATAGCCTTCAGCTATAGCCTTGCTATGGCAGAGCAGATGATACCTGAATCTGATGATGACAAGTCTTGCAATGCATTATAGCTTCATCATAATGCATTATACCTACACGCTGTAAGTAAAGTACAGCTTTCCTCACTTTCTTCCATAGCGGTCTCCCTTCCATGACAGAGCAGATGATACCTGTACCTGGCTGATTTATGGACAGGGACTGCTGAGTGCCAGCGGTGTTAGTGCATGATAAATGAGACTGCCTAGAAAGGCAACATATTTGTAGCTTCACACCCCAGACCTTCATCTTGCACTGTGTCAAAGGCAAGAAGACAACACTGTCACGTCTAACTGTAGCTTAGGGAAATGACCATCAACCCATGAAGTTGGCACAGGAATAAGGAAAATATTTATCTTCAGACATTGAAAAATGCCATGATTTCCTTGCATTGAAGTAAGTTGGAGTTTTTTGTTGTTGCGGGTTGTCAATATTGCTGCTGCTATTTGCCTCAGAAGTACACACGGCATTGTTAGCCTACTTATTTTGTGGTGAGGATTTTGAAGAGTGGATATTTTACTTGTAAGAAAAGGTCATGTTATATTTCTGTTTTTAAGTAACATTTTGTTGTACTTTGACAAAACACACGGAAGGTCTTTAAACTAGGTACAGAAGGATAGGGTGTGTGGGTGTGTGTGTATGTGATCCTCATCTCCTCCCATGTCTCTGGGTTCATGTCTCTCTCTGTCCCTGGAGTGTCTCTTAAATGGATGGGGGGAGAGCTGCTCCTGTCCTAGCCTCTTAATGTTACTCCCCATTCCCCTCCTCCCCCCTTCTACCCATGACACTCCAATGGCGTGTTCACTCCCTGCGCACAGACGTGACATCATCATATGAGGGGCTGACATCAAAACACACACACACACACACTCAGAGGCTCAAACACACACACACACACACACACACACACACACACACACACACACACACACACACACACACACACACACACACACACACACACACTCACTCAGAGGCTCAAACACACACACACACACTCACTCAGAGGCTCAAACACACACACACACACACACACTCACTCACTCACTCACTCACTCAGAGGCTCAAACACACACACACACACACACTCACTCAGAGGCTCAAACACACACTCACACTCACTCAGAGGCTCAAACACACTGAAACGCGCACTACGTTCTTCATTCTTCTCAAAGCCCTCAGTGATCATTTTCATTTCCATCTCAATCTGCTGGAGGAGCATGGAGACAGATGGAGGCTTAGCTCCAGACAAGCTGTGATCTCCAGTTAGAGATGTACGGTGGCGGAACACAAACCTAATTATGTTGATTGTTGATTCTTGGAGGTTAATTTGTAGTCGTCTCGAACTATAAGCCCCACACCAGACCAGACCACATTCTTAGAATGTAGTACACTGTTTTTTTTTATATGGTATGAGTGTGAGGAACTTTACTCAGTTAGCAAGGAACTTTGTTTTTACACACCAGCTACCTACTGCTACTAGCTTTGGTGCAGACCCTGACCCTGCCCTCACTCTACCCTCATTCTGCTGTTCTTTATTATTTAAAATCAAATCAAATCAAATTGTATTTGTCACATAAGCCAAATACAGCAGGTGTAGACCTTACAGTAAAATGCTTACTTACAAGCCATTAACCATCAATGCAGTTTTAAGAAAATACCCCACAAAAAAGTAAGAGATAAGAACAATAAATAATTGAAGAGCACCTGTAAATAACAATAGCGGGGCTATATATCATGGGTACCGGTGTCGAGGTAATTGAGGTAATATGTACATGTAGGTAGAGTTACATGTACATAGAGTTACTAAAGTGACTATGCATAGATAATAACAGAGTAGCAGCAGCGTAGAAGAGGGGTGGATGCAAATAGTCCGGGTAGCCATTTGATTAGCTGTTCAGGAGTCTCATGACTTGGTGGTAGAAGTTGTTTAGAAGCCTCTTGGACCTAGACTTGGCGCTCCGGTACCACTTGCCGTGCGGTAGAAGAGGGAACAGTCTATGACTAGAGTGGCTGGAGTCTTCGACAATTTTTTGGGCCTTCCTCTGACAGCGCCTGGTATGGCGGTCCTGGATGGCAGGAAGCTTGGCCCCGGTGATGTACTGGGTCGTACGCACTACCCTCTGTAGCGCCTTGCGGTCAGAGGCCGAGCAGTTGCCATACCAGGCAGTGATACAACCAGTCAGGATGCTCTCAATGGTGCAGCTGTAGAACCTTTTGAGGATCTGAGGACCCATGCCAAATCTTTTCAGTCTCCTGAGGGGGAATAGGTTTGTCATGCCCTCTTCATGACTGTCTTGGTATACTTGGACCACGTTAGTTTGTTGGTGATGTGGACACCAACAAACTAGCTCCACTGCAGCCCCGTCGATGAGAATGTGGGCGTGCTCGGTCCTCTTTTTCCTGTAGTCCACAATCATCTCCTTTGTCCTGATCATGTTGAGGGAGAGGTTGTTGTCCTGGCACCACACGGCCAGGTCTCTGATCTTCTCCCTATAGTCTGTCTCGTCGTTGTCGGTGATCAGGCCTACCACTGTTGTGTCATTGGCAAATTTAATGATGGTGTTAGAGTTGTGCCTGGCCGTGCAGTGAACATGGAGTACAGGAGGGGACTGAGCACGCACCCCTGAGGGGCCCCCGTGTTGAGGATCAGCATGGCAAATGTGTTGTTACCTACCCTTACCACCTTGGGGTGACCCTTCAGGAAGTCCAGGATCCAGTTGCAGAGGGAGGTGTTTAGTCCCAGGGTCCTTAGCTTGGTGATGAGCTTTGAGGGCACTATGGTGTTGAACGCTGAGCTGTAGTCAATGAATAGCATTCTCACATAAGTGTTCCTTTTGTCCAGGTGTGAAATGGCAGTGTGGAGTGCAATATAGATTGCATCATCTGTGGATCTGTTGGTACGATTTGCAGATTGGAGTGGGTCTAGGATTTCTGGGATAATGGTGTTGATGTGAGCCATGACCAGTCTTTCAAAGCACTTCATGGATGCAGATGTGAGTGCTACGGGTTGGTAGTCATTTAGGCAGATTACCTTAGTGTTCTTGGGCACAGGGACTATGGTGGTCTGCTTAACTTCTCTGCGCTACGGATCCCTTTTACGGGATCATTTTCCTAAACAACCGCTAGAATTGCAGGGCGCAAAATATTACTAAAAATATTTATAATCATGCAATCACAAGTGAAATATACCAAAACACAGCTTAGCTTGTTGTTAATCCACCTATCGTGTCAGATTTAAAAAATATGCTTTACAGCGAAAGAAATCCAAGCTTTTGTGAGTGTATCAATCAATGCTAGAACAGCTAGCCCCAAATTAGCATGGTCACGAAAGTCAGAAAAGCCATAAAATTAATCGCTTACCTTTGATAATCTTCAGATGTTTGCACTCACGAGACTCCCAGTTACACAATACATTTTATTTTTGTTCGATAAATATTACTTTTATAACAAAAAAACGCCATTTGGGTTGCGCGTTATGTTCATAAAACTACAGCCTCGTTCCGGTCCTGAAAGGCAGAAGAAAATTCCCAAACGTATCAGATTAAAAAATATTACTAAAAATATTTATAATCATGCAATCACAAGTGAAATATACCAAAACACAGCTTAGCTTGTTGTTAATCCACCTATCGTGTCAGATTTTGAAAATATGCTTTGCAGCGAAAGCAATCTAAGCTTTTGTGAGTGTATCAATCAATGCTAGAACAGTTAGCCTTATATTAGCTTGGTTAGCTTGGTCACGAAAGTCAGAAAAGCAATAAAATTAATCACTTACCTTTGATAATCTTCAGATGTTTGCACTCACGAGACTCCCAGTTACACAACAAATGTTATTTTTGTTCGATAAATATTACTTTTATAACAAAAAAAACGCCATTTGGGTTGCGCGTTATGTTCAGAAAACCAAAGCCTCGTTCCGTTAGACGAAAATTCCAAAAAGTATCCGTAATGGTCGTAGAAACATGTCAAATGATTTTTATAATCAATCCTCAGGTTGTTTTTAACAAACATAATCGATAATATTTAAACCGGACCGTAACCTATTCGATAAGAGAGAAAAAGAAAATGGAGAGCTACCCTCTCGCGCGCAGGAACTAATCAGAGGACACCTGACTAGTTATGAAAAATCTCATTTTTCAAAATAAAGCCCTGAAACTATGTCTAAAGCCTGCTTACAGCCTGAGGAAGCAATTGGAAAAGGAATCTGGTTGATACCCCTTTAAATGGAAGCAAAACAGGCCAGGAAACACAGATAAAAAAATTAAAAAAATCACTTCCGGGTTAGATTTTCTCAGGTTTTCGCCTGCAGAATCAGTTTTGTTATACTCACAGACAATATTTTGACAGTTTTGGAAACTTTGGAGTGTTTTCTATCCTAATCTGTAAATTATATCTATATTCTATGATCTGGACCTGAGAAATAGTCCGTTTACCTTGGTAACATTATAAAAAAATGTTTTAAAGAATCTGACGCCTAGCGTCAAGAGGTTAAAACATGTTGGTATTACATACATGGACAGGAAGAGGTTGAAAACGTCAGTGAAAACTCTTGCCAGTTAGTCAGCGCATGCTCACAGTACACGTCCTGGTAATCCGTCTGGCCCTGCGGCCTTGTGAATGTTGACCTGTTTAAAGGTCTTACATCGGCTGCGGAGAGTGTGATCACACAGTCTTCTGGAACAGCTGATGCTCTCATGCATGTTTCAGTGTTACTTGCCTCGAAGCGAGCATAGAAGTTATTTAGCTCATCTGGTAGGCTCATGTCACTGGACAGCTCTCGGCTGTGCTTCCCTTTGTAGTCTTTAATAGTTTGAAAGCCTTGCCACAGCCGACAAGCTTCGGAGCCCGTGTAGTACGATTCAATCTTAGTCCTGTATTGACGCATTGCCTGTTTGATGATTCGTCGGAGGGCATAGCGGGATTTCTTATAAGCTTCCGGGTTAGAGTTCCATTCCTTGAAAGCGGCAGCTCTACCCTTTAGCTCAGTGCGAATGTTGCCTGTAATCCATGGCTTCTGGTTGGGGTATGTACTAGAGGTCGACTGATTAATCGGAATGGACGATTATTTAGGGCCGATTTCAAGTTTTCATAACAATCGGAAATCGTTTTATTTTTTGTTTACACCTTTATTTAACTAGGCAAGTCAGTTAGGAACACATTCTTATTTTCAATGACGGCCTAGGAACGGTGGGTTAACTGCCTTGTTTAGGGGCAGAACGACAGATTTTTACCTTGTCAGCTCGGGGATTTGATCTTGCAACCTTTCAGTTACTAGTCCAACGCTCTAACCACCTGCCTTACATTGCACTGACCACCTGTTACCCGAGTGCAGCAAGAAGCCAAGGTAAGTTGCTAGCTAGCATTAAACTTATCTTATAAAAAACAATCAATCTTAACATAATCACTAGTTAACTACACATGGTTGATATTACTAGTTTATCTTGCGTGTCCTGCATTGCATAAAATCGATGCGGTGCCTGTTAATTTCTCATCGAATCACAGCCTACTTCGCCAAACGGGTGATGATTTAGCACTGTCGTTGCACCAAACCTAACCATAAACTTCAATGCCTTTCTTTAAAATCAATACACAAGTATATATTTTTAAACCTGCATATTTAGTTAATATTGCCTGCCAACATGAATTTCTTAATTAGGGAAATTGTGTCACTTCTCTTGCGTTCCGTGCAAGCAGTCAGGGTATATGCAGCAGTTTGGGCCGACTGGCTCGTTGCGAACTGTGTGAAGTCCATTTATTCCTAACAAAGACAGTAATTAATTTGCCAGAATTGTACATAATTATGACATAACATTGAAGGTTGTACAATGTAACAGCAATATTTAGACTTAGGGATGACACCGTTAGAAAGAATACGGAACGGTTCCGTATTTCACTGAACAAAACGTTTTGTTTTCGAAATAATAGTTTCCGGATTCGACCATATCAATGGCCAAAGGCTCGTATTTCTGTGTGTTATTATGTTATAATTAAGTCTATGATTTGATATTTGATAGAGCAGTCTGACTGAGCGATGGTAGGCAGCAGCAGGCTCGTAAGCATTCATTCAAACAGTACTTTCGTGCGTTTGCCAGCAGCTCTTCGCAATGCTTCAAGCATTGAGCTGTTTATGACTTCAAGCCTATCAACTCCCGAGATTAGTCTGGTGTAACCGATGTGAAATGGCTAGCTAGTTAGCGGGGTGTGCGCTAATAGCGTTTCAATCGGTGACGTCACTCGCTCTGAGACTTGGAATAGTTGTTCCCCTTGTACTGCAAGGGACGCACGCGGCTTATAAGAACATCCAATAGTCAAAGGTATATGAAATACAAATGGTATAGAGAGAAATAGTCCTATAATTCCTATAATAACTACAACCTAAAACTTCTTACCTGGGAATATTGAAGACTCATGTTAGAAGGAACCACCAGCTTTCATATGTTCTCATGTTCTGAGCAAGGAACTTAAATGTTAGCTTTCTTACATGGCACATATTGCACTTTTACTTTCTTCTCCAACACTTTGTTTTTGCATTATTTAAACCAAATTGAACATGTTTCATTATTTATTTGAGGCTAAATTGATTTTATTGATGTCTTATATTAAGGTAAAAGAAAAGTGTTCATTCAGTAATTGTAATTGTCATTATTACAAATACATTTTTAAAAAATTGGCCAATTAATCAGTATCGACTTTTTTGGTCCTCCAATAATCGGTATCGGC